>NC_138908.1:25335047-25797047 GCF_965231255.1 Vanellus vanellus
CACTGCTGAGCGACCTGTTGGGGACATGCCATCACTGTCGGGTGCAGAGGCAGGATTCTCTATAGAGAGAGTCCCCATCTCAAGAAATGGAAGAAAAGAAATTCTAGGCGGGCACAGAGGGGACACCAGGGGAACAAAGTGCCCAGGGCGGCTGCTTCAGCTGACCACAAGCAACCGAACTGCACCATACGCATCAAATCAACATGAGGGAGCACGTGTGTCCCGGCTGCAACCAGAGCTGTGGCACAGGCACCTGTGTCAGCCTTGATGCTGACCTCCCCAGGGTGTTGTAGGAAGACATGGGCTTCTGTCTCCCACTCCAGGAATTTGGATGTTCCGCCTACACAAATATTTGGTTAAGCAAATGGAGTTGTGATGAGCTCATAACGGGCTGATAGGGGATGCAGCAGATGGGAAGACATTGCAAACTTAACTTATGGTCTCTTCATAAAATCTCTCTAGGTCTTGCGGAGCTGCAGTGGAACTTAGTTAGACATTTGAATGGCTGCAGTTGTTCCAGCAGTAGGCTACAGCTTGCAGCCCACTGGACAGAGTGCTTACCTGGAGAGGGGCCTCCGTCTCGGCCAAGGCTCTCTCCAGTCTCTTCTTCATGTCTGTGAGCGTGTTGGTCTCCCCGATCATCTCATCCAGCTCACGGCAGAGCTCCCCTTTCCAAAACTCAATAGCATTCACACGTCCTCCCAGGCTTTTGGTGCTTTCTGCTTGTGTTTTCTTTGTCTGCTGGTATTTATCCCCAATCATGCGGGTGGTATCAACTCTCAGAGCCTCCGCATTGTGCCGGGAAGTCTCTGACTCTTTGTACTTGGTCAGGTTGGACCTGTACCAGTCGTCAGGGGTGTAGCGGGTGAAGAGGGTTGTTCTGTTGGAAATGTAAGGGAGCTTCTCGCTGGTGGTCATCCCCTGGGAAGTTTTGGAAAAGGGAGCCAAAGCTGGTTTGATGGCATCTCTTTTAGAGTAGGTGCTGGGCATCCAGGGGAGGCTGGAGCTCTGAGGCAACGGGTAGTACGGGAAACGGTCTTTATAGCTGGCAGTCATGGTGTTGATGGCAGGCAGAACCTTGGCACGTCTTGCCGTTAAGGGAAAGCCGACAGCCTCCATTCCTGACCACTGCTCTTCAAGTACTTGTCCTGCACAGAGGAGGAGATAGAAGACAACTTCCCTCAGTCAGCTCCTGCACTTGCCTTCCTTCTTACAGCAACACATGCAGCTTCTAACACAAACAGCAACGCACACAGCACCCACAGGTCACCTGTACAGGCCTAAAACTCTTGAAAGCAAATGCCTTCTCACAGCACCCCAAGCATTTGTATCTGGAAAGGGATTTGAATTTGTTTAGTATCTAGCCTCAAGTATTGAAATGCGGAGAAAAGCAAAGCATGGCTGCTCAGGAGAATGACAGATATTAGCCTTCATTCTCCTCAAATCTGTCAATCCCGTGAAAGTGTAGCTGGTGATTGTCTTGTGTTCATTGGCTTCTTTTGGTTGGCGTATGTGCTGATCTTCTAGTACTCCAGATGTCCTTTTCTCTTTCAAAGTGCCCTTTCCAGCCCCGATAGCTGCGCCCCTTTGGACCAACCCAGTGTGATTGGTGGGTCAGGGACTCAATCCTCACCCCCCACCTTCACTTGCATTGATGCTTTGCAGATCTATATCCAAATTTGACCCCCCTCCAGCTATTTCAGTCTCAAGAGAACAGCCCTCTCTTGACTTGCAAAGGAAGAAAAATGCCTACGCCTCACCTGACGTAAAATCGATGCACTTGGAAAGGAGAAATCCCAGACAGTCTTTTCAGAGGGGTGTGTAAACAGCAGCCTTGCAGGAGCCCTAGGAGGAATGGCCACACGTGAAGATTTTGCTACCGAGAACTGCATACGGCATTGTGGGTGCTACTGCTCTTTTCAGATTCAGGGTATCAGTCAGTTGTTGTCAGAAACATCATGCAGAGGGCCAGCAAATGTCCCTAACACACCGCATCTGAGGCCAAACCCTCAGGAGGCGACTCAGGAGGTACCCCATCCCCTCCCCACGGCTCCCAGCCTGGCTCAGAGCCCAGTGAAAGGTGAGGACACTGGTGTGCTGCAACAAGATGCCTGGGTGGGAGTGGGGTTTGACACAAAGCATGTGCTCAATCCCATCTGTTACAGCGTGAAAGCCACTTGAGTCCTTCAAAAATGGGAAGTTTGCATAAAAAAACCTTTCCCATAATGGTACATACTCACCCGAAACCTCCAGAGGCTTGGGAGTGCCCGGGAGGGCGGCTACTCCCTGCTGTGCTGTGGGGTTCGGTGGCAGCACTGCCAGACACTGCAGCGTCCCCAGTGCCCTGTGTGACACAGAACCAGGGCAGCGTTGCCAGGGGCGCAGGGCGCTCAGGGACCGGGTTCTGCCCGGGCAGCTCCCTGCAGCCGCTATGGCAACCTGATGCAGCCCTTTGGTGCCCGGTGCTCTTGATGGGCAACCCAAGGCCACCCGTGGGCAGCTCAGTGCAGACTCTGGGCAACCAGACTGCCTTTGCTGGGACAATTGATCCCGTCCCTGGACAGCTCCCGCTGCCATCCATGGGCAACCCAGTACAGCCTTTGGGCGTCTGCTCCGGCCAATCAAGGGGACTTGTCTCCAACTTTTGATAACACCCATCAGGCCAACTGTCAGCACCCCTGTGCCACATAGTCCCCAGAAGAAACATTTTCATTTCCTTCATGTTACCACTTGAGGTTAACTGTGAGCTATGTATATGGCTCATCAAATACTCAGGCTGATACAGCTGTCTTCTCATTGCCGCCTTTGGTTTCCTCCCGTTTTCCCAGCTATTGCAGCTGCACACTGAGACCGGACCAAATGTTTTACAGCTTCTCAGGGGTGCACTGACACCCTGCCCCACCGCTCCTGCTTTCTGTGCACACATACACACGGAGCCGGCCTCCATGAGAAAGCAATGCCTCTGCTGCCAAAGATCTGAGATAGAGAAGAACTCCAACTGTTTTCTGTATACAAAGGTTAGCACACTTTGATTTCACTTTAAATACATGTCTTGCTTTAGTCGGGTTAAAATCGACTTCATGGCACCGGGAAACCAGTCAAATTCACAAGCTACGGGACTGTCGTGGTTTAGGCCAAAATCCACTACTGGGGACCTGTGGCACCCCAGATGGCACCGACAGATGCTCCCCTCTACCCCTCTTCAAAGAGAGAGGCAGAGGAGGAAAAAGAGACTTATGAGTTTAGAAGGAACTAAAGTACTTTAATGAAGTATTAATAATAAAAGAAAAGAAAAAATGAAAAATAGACACAAAACCCTATCAAGCTCCCGAGATGACAATGACGTCACCGGCTGGCACTGGGGCAGTCCCAGGCTGGACGCAGTGACGGACGGGAACTGGATTCCGGATCTGGATTCAGAATCGGGATCACAGGCAGATGAACAGAGTCCTCCTCAGACGTCGGCCATTGAAGGAAGAGCTGACCCTTTGATCCCTCAGCTTTTATACTGAGCATGAGGCAGATGGGATGGAATACCCTGTTGGTGAGTTTTGGGTCACCTGTCCTGTCCGCTTCTCCCTGCAGGTGGGACTCCACTATGCTTTTCCGCTTCCGACCCTCCAACGGGGCAAATAACAAAGTTGGTTGGCCTTGGGGGTTATAGCAATAAGTATAAGCAGGAGCCTCTCTGCATACCATGTCTGGGCATCAGCTACAAACAAGTGGTCTTATCACTCTGAGAGAGTGAACGCTGTCTGCACAATATGCAGTTAATTTCAGTAGTTAGAAGAGGCCCAGCTAACAAGCGAAGTTACTGAACAAAATTGGTTCTGTTTTACCTCAAACCAGGACATTCCACCCCTTATTCCATACCATTTGCATCTTGCTCAGATTACTATTACTTTTATCTATCAAATTTACACACACACAGATTATATATATGAGATGGATACATGCAGGTCACTCATCTATGGTTTACATTTACCTACAAAAGTTATATGCAAAAGTCCATTTAGTTCATGATTGCAGGATCTCATCTCAGGGCAGGAAAGATGGTACGAAATTCACTCTGGTTTGTGCCCACGGATAGCATGTTCATCTTGAAGAGCTTGCTGGATGCCACTTGATGAAGCTATCTCAGGTTTCATCACCTCTCTATTATCCTGAAAAGCACGTATGGAACACTGTTAGTATTATGTAGTGATCAGCATCATACTGCTCAGGATTCAGTATTCTCACCAAGGGTTAAATTCCCTTGAGGTACACATTGACCTTCTCCATCCTTCAGCATCACCCACCAAGTACATCCAGGTCCTTGAGCAAAAACAGTCCCACGAATGGGTTTGCTTTTGCCTGAAGCAGGAAAAACCCAAACAGTTTTCCCTAACAAATTCCTTCCATGCACCACAGGGACTTGATCCCCTTCTACAGTATGTAAAAGGTCTGATTGAGCAGGACCAGCTCGATTGATGGATCCCCTGGTGTTAACTAGCCGGGTAGCTTGCTCTAAATGCTTGTCCCAATTTTTAAAGGTTCCACCCCTCCTATTGCTTTTAGGGTGGTTTTTAACAGTCCATTGTATCGCTCAATCTTCCCAGAAGCTGGTGCATGATAGGGGATAGGATATATCCACTCTACGCCATCTTCTTTTGCCCAATTACTTATAAGATTGTTTTCAAAATGAGTCCCGTTGTCTGACTCAATTCTTTCTGGGCCGCCATGTCGCCACACGACTTGCTTTTCAAGGCCCAGGATAGTATTCCGGGCAGTGGCATGGGGTACGGCAGAGCTTTCCAACCATCCGGTGCTTGCTTCCACCATTGTAAGCACATAGCGCTTACCCTGGCGAGTTTGAGGGAGCGTGATGTAATCAGTTTGCCAAGCCTCCCCATACTTATATTTCAGCCACTGTCCCCCATACCACAAAGGTTTTAACCATTTAGCTTGCTTGATTTCGGCGCATGTTTCACAGTCGCGGATAACCTGCGCAATAGTGTCCATGGTTAAATCCACCCCTCGGTCATGGGCCCATTTATATGTTGCATCCCTTCCTTGATGACCGGAAGTGTCACGGGCCCACTGAGCTAAGAATAGTTCACCTTTATGTTCCCAGTCCAAGTCTGTCTGGAAAATTTGAGCAGCCTGATCCGCTTGCTGATTGTTTTGATGTTCCTCGGTGGCCCGACTCATGGGTACGTGGGCATCTACGTGATGTACCTTTACGACTAGGTTCGCTAGCCGCTCAGCAATGTCTTGCCACAGCTCAGCAGCCCAGACGGGTTTATCTCTGCGCTGCCAGTTGCTCTGCTTCCACTGCTTTACCCACCCCCACGGAGCATTTGCCACCATCCATGAGTCAGTATAGAGATAGAGTATTGGACACTTTTCTCGTTCAGCAACATCTAACGCCAGCTGGATGGCTTTTACCTCTGCAAATTGACTCGATTCACCTTGTCCTTCAGCAGCTTCCGTGACTTGTCATGTAGGACTCCACACAGCAGCTTTCCACCTTCCATGTTTTCCTAGAATACGACAAGACCCATCAGTAAACAAGGCATACTGTTTCTCATTATCTGACAGTTCATTATATGGTGCAGCTTCCTCAGCACGTGTCACCACCTCCTCTAGTGCCTTCCCCAAGTCTTTGCCTTCGGGCCAATTTGTGATGACTTCTACAATTCCTGGGCCATCTGGCTTTCCTATTCGAGCTCACTGCGTGATTAAGGCAACCCACTTACTCCAGGTAGCATCGGCGGCATGATGAGTAGAAGGAACTTTACCCTTGAACATCCAGCCCAGTACTGGTAATCGGGGCGCCAGGAGGAGCTGTGCCTCAGTACCAATTACTTCTGAAGCAGCTCTAACTCCTTCATATGCTGCCAAGATTTCTTTCTCAGTTGGAGCATAGTTGGCCTCGGAGCCTTTATATCCTCCACTCCAGAATCCTAGGGGTCGACCTCGAGTCTCCCCTGGTGCTTTCTGCCAGAGGCTCCAGGTAGGGCCATTGTCACCGGCTGCAGTGTAGAGCGCATTTCTAATGTCCCGTCCAGTTTGGACTGCTCCAAGGGCTACTGCATGCACAATCTCTTGTTTAATTTGCTCAAAGGCTTGTCATTGCTCAGGGCCCCACAGAAACTCATTTTTCTTTCGAGCCACTTCATAGAGAGGTTTCACAATCTGGCTATAACCTGGAATATGCATTCTCCAGAAACCCACAACACCTAAAAAGGCTTGTCTTTCCTTTTTGTTAGTAGGTGGGGACATAGATGTTATTCCGTTAATCATATACGTTGGGATCTGGTGACAGCCATCTTGCCACTTAATTCCCAAGAACCGGAGTTCTCGTGCAGGTCCCTTGACCTTACCTCCTTTAATGGCAAAACCTGCTTTCAGAAGAATCTTAATTATTTTCCTACTTTTGTGGAAAACTTCTTCCACCGAATTACCCCACACAATGATGTCATCGATGTATTGTAGGTGTTCTGGAGCTCCACCCTTCTCCAGTGCGGTCTGGATCAGTCCATGGCAAACAGTAGGGCTTTGTTTCCACCCCTGGGGCAGTCGATTCCAGGTGTACTGGACACCCCTCCAGGTGAAAGCAAACTGTGGCCTGCACTCTGCTGCTAAAGGAATAGAGAAAAAGGCATTAGCAATGTCAATTGTAGCATACCATTGGGCTGCCTTTGACTCCAGTTCATACTGAAGTTGTAGCATGTCTGGCACAGCTGCACTCAGTGGTGGTGTGACTTCATTCAGGCCACGACAGTCTACTGTTAATCTCCAGTCCCCGTCAGACTTTCGCACTGGCCATAGAGGGCTGTTAAAGGGTGAGCGAGTTTTGCTGATCACTCCTTGGCTCTCTAGCCGGCGAATCAGGGGATGGATGGGAATCAGGGAGTCTCGGTTGGTGCGATACTGTCGTCGATGCACCGTGGCAGTAGCCATTGGCACCTGCTGATCTTCAACCCTCAGCAGTCCCACAACAGAAGGGTCATCTGAAAGACCGGGTAAGGTAGACAGCTGTGTAACATCCTCAGTGTCTACAGCTGCTATACCAAAAGCCCACCGATACCCTTTTTGGTCTTTAAAACACCCTCTCTTGAGGTAGTCTATGCCAAGGATGCACGGAGCATCTGGACCAGTAACAATGGGGTGTTTCTCCCATTTATTCCCAGGTAGGCTCACTTCAGCCTCTAATACAGTCAGTTCTTGAGATCCGCCTGTCACTCCAGACATGGTGACAGTTTCTGCCCCTTTATGATTCAAGGGCAATAGGGTACACTGTGCACCAGTGTCCACCAGGGCTTTATACTTTTGTGGCTCTAATGTGCCAGGCCATCAAATCCACACAGTCCAATAAATTCGGTTGTCCCTCTCCTCCTCCTGGCCGGAGGCAGGGCACCTCTAACGTTGACCGTAGTACCTACGATTATCAGATCGGTTCCTACCTGGTCCGTAGGATCGCCTACCGTAGGTCAGAGCAGCCTTCCTCCTGTAAGAATCCTTTCTTCTATCTGCTTCATTTTGCAACTCAAGCACCCGTGCCTGTAGGGCTGACGTAGGTTCTTCATCCCGTTTCTTCATGTCTTCTCCATATTCACAGAGGCAAAACCACAGGATATCTCGTATCGGGTTTGATTTCTCTTGAGTCAGAGGGTGTTTTTTCTCTTGAGTAGGAGGGCGTTTCTTCTTAGCAGCTGCAACATGGGTCTGTGCAGGGAAAGAAGGAGTTTTTCCTCCACCTTGGTTAGTTTATCAAACAGTTTATCAGTTTGCTCAACTCATCGGTTTGCTCATCAGTTTGCAGAAGGAGAGAACTCAAGGGATAAGGGGGAGTGGAGTCAGATCCCTCCTCGGAGAGGCAAGCGAAACCCCTCACAGCCCCCCTCACCATCCCAATTGCCCTTGCATAATAGGTATGGGGCTTTGGAAATCGAGGACCAGGCGATTGAGGATGGAAAGGATGATCCCTCCAGTGAGATGCCCAGTGCTGGGCACCCACCCCCATGCCTCAGGACTTCCTCAACCAAGAAAGAAAGCAAGGTAATTGTAGTAGGTGACTCCCTTCTGAGGGGAACAGAGGGCCCTATCTGTAGACCGGAGACATCCCACAGGGAAGTCAGCTGCCTGCCTGGCGCCAGAATTAAGGACATACAGAGAAAACTCCCTTCCCTGGTTAAGACATCAGCTTACTACCCACTATTGATATTTCAGGTAGGTGGTGATGAGGAAGGTACCAGAAGGAGGCAGTTGGCTTTCTGGGCTGTGAGCGCACATTGCCGCCTCATGCTAAGCAGGTTCCCACCAGCCAGCACCCCCAAGTCCTTCTCGGCGAGGCTGCTCTCAATCCATTCTCCACCCAGCCTGTATTTGTGCATGGGATTGCCCTGATCCACGTGCAGGACCTTGCACTTGGCCTTGTTGTACATCACGAGCTCGGCACGGGCCCGCCTCTCCAGCCTGTCCAGGTCCCTCTGGATGGCATCCCTTCCCTCCAGCGTGTCGACTGCAACACGCAGCTGGGTGCCATTGGCAAACTTGCCGAGGGTGCGCTCCATCCCAACACCCATGTCACCGGCAAAGACGCTAAACAGCGCCAGTCCCAATAGCGACGCCTGAAGAATGCCGCTCCTCACTGGTCTCTACTTGGACATTGATCAGTTGACCGCAACTCTTTGAGTGCAGCCACCCAGCCAATTCCTTCTCCACCGAGTAGTCCATCCGTGGAACCCATGTCTCTCCAACTGGGAGACATGAACGTTGTGTGTGACAGCGTCAAATCCTTTCCGGGTAGGTGATAGTTGCTCTTCCCTTATCCACCAACGCTGTAATGCTACATTCACCGGTCTGTTCTCTCAAGCACTAGAGAAAACGTGGGCCCATTGCTGAACCCCAAACAAGACGCAGTGCCCAGATGAGGCCTGATGGGTGCTGAGCAGAGGTGATCAGCCTTGCGCCCTCTGGCTAGGGGAGAAAAATTGGAAAAACTCCCTGCAAGAGAGCCAAGTGCTGCCCCTGACTCCCCGTGGGGGGAACCAGGGGAGCCCAAGAGGGCTGGCCAGCAGTGCTGAAGCGTGGGGAGAGACTGTGAGACTTTGCTTGCTGGCTTGTTTTTCTTGTCTTTGTTGGTTGCTTTGTGACCACGTGCACAGCAGGTTATAACTATACCATCAAATTAGAGGACAGCTTCTGATAGTGCAAGGCATTCACTCTTTTTTCTATATGTTTCCCCATGCGGAAACGTATATCACGTTAGAACGTGAGGCAACATATGTTAGAATGTCAGACTCAAATAAAGAACCTGGGGATATAGAAACAGGTAGAGGCCATGCTTTGCTTCCAGACTCCCTATAGCACACTGTATTCATTTAGAAATGGAATGATTTTAACTCCTGAATAGCAATGTGCCCCCTAAACCGCACTGTGAGCGAGGAGAAGGGCCATGCAATATGGTAAGTAATCTTATCCTTGAATTGTTTTGATCAGGTTGCATCACTGGTCTCCACGCAGAGTTTGTGAGCATTCCCTGGGGTATTCAGGGCATCCCAGATAAAATCCTCTGTTGTAAACAGGAGCAACAAATCTCAAAAATTTTGCAAAGTTCAAAGCAAGGCGGGGAGGAAGATTTTTATTTCAAAATAGAATTGATTTCACCCATTCCCGTGTATGGTGTCATAGGCGCATATTTCTCAGCAGCTGAACATGTCTTTCCACCCAGTCTGGAAAAGAATTCCTGGAGGTGAGGCAGAGGACGAGAGGCACAGCCTTTGGAGGCCTCTTCCCCTCTTTCTATTTGTCCTTAGGCGCTGGTTCTTCGATGTGCTGTGGGAGGAAGCAGGGGAGCCCAAAGGGCTGGCCAACAGTCCTGGAGTACGTGGACAGCCTGTGGGACGTTGTCCTGCAGCCTCCCAGGGAGGCATGGGACATTATCAAATGAACCCTCTTGCTGTATGTGCCTGGAGATATGTACCACGGCCACCGGAACCTGACGGGACCCTGGGAAGACACAGCCAAGACCTCACTGGCATGAAACACTGACGCCGAGCACGGGACCAGAGGTGGCAGACGGAATGAGCAGTGGCGTTGCGGTAACCCCCGAGGCATGTGCTGGGTCCGCAGCACTGCCAGGGCAAGCGCCGTGGGCAAGGACAGCCCATTGCCATGTCCCCGAGGAAGGGACAGTGACATCACTGAGCGATGGGTTCTGGTTTTCCCCGGCCCTGCCAGGTTCGGGCAGCCGGGGCAGCCAGGAGGCGTGCTTGCAGCAGCAGAGGTGAGCTGTACGGGGAAACCTCACCCTGGGGAACTGGGAGGGTTTCCCTCTTGAGGGGCCTGGGCATTTCCTCCACCCCTGCCCAGGCCAGCCAATGAGCATGGCCTCGCTTCCTTTTCTAGTGCGACATCTGCTGCTGCGAGGACCAGTGAGAGGGAGCAGCTTGTGATCGCTGTCTCTCCCCAGCCCACCTCCCCAGATAGACAGCATGGCCACAGAGCTGGACGACCACTGTCCCATATGCCTGGACAGCTGGGAGGAAGCCAGCTATGTGTTGCCATGCTGCCACCACTTCTGTCTCGTCTGCTTCTGGCGGTGGGCTGAGATAAAGCCCGAGTACCCCCTCTGCAAGAGGGAGGTGGATGCCGTCATACCTTCAGTGCAGACGGACTATTACTTCCCACAGTATCCCGTCAGACCACCTCCAGCATCACTAGCCGTCCCGTACCAGGCCCCCCACAGCCCTGCAGCTTCTCCACCACGGGCTGCTGGACAGCTGACCATGGCTGTAGTGGACAGGCTCGAGGCTCACGAATGGGCAAGCCTTTTCGCGGAGTACTCGCTTCTCCTGCAACACTTGCTGCCCTGGCTGCGCCAGGTGCTGGAGCTGATGTTTGAGGACCACCATCAGCAGGCGTCCATCGCAGAGGACATTATCTTGTCCTGCCTCGTCAGCTTTGGACCGGACAAAGATCTCCTGGTCTGGCTCCTGCAGCTCCTGCTACGTAAGCGCACAGCGATGTTTGTGAACGATCTTGTCAACGCTGTGACACGAATGTGCGGCAGGGGGGCCCACCATGTGCTGGAGCTGAAGGGCATCCATGCTCCTGGGGGGTGGGAGGGCAGCCCTGTTGCCTCCCGGGGAGGGTCTCCTGCACCCAGCCCAGCCCCCTCCGGCAGCCCTGCCACACACAACGTGGGCCAGCTCCCCAGCACCCCCACAGCTGCCCTTGCTGGGGATGCCGGCAGCTCCGCCTCTCCAGCTTGCCCAGGCCGTTATGACTTTAAACTACTCTTTCGAGCTGTTCACTTTCAGTGGTAGACAACACAGACCTCCTGTGCCCTGAGGGCTGTTTCAAGTCTAATTTGTAGGTGGCCACTGGGTGTCACTGTTGCTGCTCTTCAGAGAGACCTGTTCCCCTCACTCTCAAAAGAGGAGGCCTGAGGATTAATTTGGGGAAAAGAGGAACTCGCATTGATTTCGAGGTCTGCTTTTTCCTTTTTGCAGCGTGGAAAAGAGTAAGACAGAGAGACAAGACAGCACTGACCGATATCAGTAAAGGAGAAGAGCCACAGTAACTGCGATGTCGTTTCCATAGATAGTCTGCAAGGTCCGATCTGTATAGGTAAACGGAACTGCTCTGGGACGATATTGACAAAATTATGACAAAGTTTTCCATTAAGGAACAAATGTCCATTTAAGTTAAATCGAAAGTTGGTTTGATTGTTAAGGGAATAAAGGAGGACGCTGTCACGTTGCAGTTCTTAAAATAAAGACAGAGTTTGGCGTAAAAAAGAGATGCAGTGAAAATCCCCAAACTGTAAAGCAGCGTTAAAGTTAAACTTCCAACTCTGTACACGCTCATTAATGAAGGAGTGTTTGCCGTCCCCAACAAGCACAGCAAGTGGCCTGTGGACCTTGAAAGGCTGATCTATTTCATCCTGCTGTCAGAATTAAGTGTGGACTCATCTTGGCTTGCAAATAAGCCTCCGATACTACAACATAAGCACGTGGGCTTCCAATCCTTACCTTTAGGCTCATCTGTATTGGCAGGCTCTTCACCTGCTCAGAGGCACACTGACTTTCACAGGACTCGGTTCAACAATCTGTTTGTGTGGAAACGCCCCAGGTTCAAAATACATAGTGTAGGTCAGGAAGAATGCAATATCCTTTGTGCCTGAGAAATCAAATCAACTGTGTAGGCCATAAATATCTGTGAAACAGACACAAAGTGTTTCTAAAAATGGATGTGGTTCGACTGTGTTTAATGCACCTTGTGCTTAAGCATCTTTTGTCCGAAATAAGAACTTTCTATAGGAGCTTTTTTTCTTGCTAGGAGCAAACTTTTAGCAGAGAAGATCAACACTATAATTGTGTCCTGTGTTTTAGATCAAAGACTTGAAATTCGTGTATAACTAACATTATCCATTTGCAAGGTATTAAGTTGTTTGTAGGCTTCAGTGACCTGGCTTTTTCTGGATCATTTCTATTTTTAATGTTTTCCTCTTCCTTTCATTTTCCCTAGTCTTGCTTTTATTACCGACATACCTGTAGAAGCTTTTCTTGTTGCCCTTGACCTCTCTGGCAAGATTTAATTCTTTCAGGCCTTTAGCTTTCCTAACCTGGTCCCTGGCTGCTTGAAGGACCCTCTCCTGGATCTACTCTAGAAGGGCCTTCTCCTGGATCTCCTTCAGAACTCCCTCCCAAGCTGTCTTGGGACAGCTGGTCCTTGTCGTGAGCGACAGGGGAACGATCTGACTGCTTTCTCTTCTTCCTGGTTACTGGGGCAGCTTGTACCGATTTTGATGGAGATTGAGTAGTTTTGGTACTGCTCGTAGTGGCTGGAGTAGCTTGTGCCGGGACAGGCGGCGGCGTGGCTTGTGCCGCTGCAGGGCGGGGGCAGGGCTTGCGCCGGGACGGGCGGCGGAGGCGCCTGTGCCGTTGCGGTGTGTGTGGGGGGGGGGGTCGGCTGCCGGTGGTACCGGTGCCGCTGCAGGCGGCGGAGGCGCCTGTGCCGTTGCGGTGTGTGTGTGTGGGGGGGGTCGGCTGCCGGTGGTACCGGTGCCGCTGCAGGCGGCGGCGGCGCGGCGGTGCAGGCGCCTGTGCCGTTGCGGTGGGGGGGGCGGCTGCGGCCGGGCCGGGCGGGGCCGCGGTTTGCGCCGCTGCAGATCGCCGAGCGGCTGCGCGGGTCTGAGTGGCGGCAGCGCCCGGTCCCCCTACTGCTCTCCCTGCACCGGTGTTTCACATGAAACCACCCCTGCATCACATTCAGGAAAACTGACAACAAAAGCACGGTCTTAACAGGGCACCAATCCTTATCCTCAGAGCCCAGAAGGTTGCCGTGCCCCACCTCTGATGGTGTCACATTAGCATAATTATCAAAGGGCGAAGTAAACATTCCCCAGGTAGAACCGAAAGTATAATTAATCACAGAATCCATCACGAGAGGCCCGAGATATACAGGTAGAGCCCTTACCCAACTCATCATGTTATACATCGGAATTGCGAATCACACCAAAACAGCACCTTTAAACCTTCGCATAAAAAGACAAAGAATAAATGAACTTTGAAACACATTTGGCAGGTTAAACCAAGCTGACTGCATTAAGGTCGAACAAAGCTGCTTAAAGGCATGATACAAGATTTCGTCTAAGAATGACATGATGCAAGCTGTCTGTTCTAATCTCTGAGCAAGCTGGAACTCAAACTATTTGGGCAATTTATCACAGGTCTGATCGAGCACTGCTTGGGCCCCACGTTGGGCGCCAATTAATCTGTCGTGGTTTAGGCCAAAATCCACTACTGGGGACCTGAGGCACCCCAGATGGCACCGACAGGTGCTCCCCTCTACCCTTCTTCAAAGAGAGAGGCAGAGGAGGAAAAAGAGACTTATGAGTTTAGAAGGAACTAAAGTACTTTGATGAAATATTATTAATAATATAAAAAGAAATAATGAAAAATATATACAAAACCGTATCAAGCTCCCGAGGTGACAATCACATTACCTGCTGGCACTGGGGCAGTTCCAGGCTGGATGGGAACTGGTTTCTGGATCTGGATTCAGGATCGGGATCACAGGCAGACAAACAGAGTCCTCCTCAGACGTCAGCCATTGAAGGAAGAGACCTGCCCCTTTGATCCCTCAGCTTTTATACTGAGCATGAGGCAGATGGGATGGAATACCCTGTTGGTGAGTTTTGGGTCACCTGTCCCGTCAGCTCCTCCCTGCAGGTGGGACTCCACTATGCTTTTCCACTTCTGACCCTCCAACGGGGCAAATAACAAAGTTGGTTGGCCTTGGGGGTTATAGCAATAAGTATAAACAGGATCTTCTCTGCATACCATGTCTGGGCATCAGCTACAAACAATTGGTCTTATCACTCTGAGAGTGAACATTGTCTGCACAATATGCAGTTAATTTCAGTAGTTAGAAGAGGCCCAGCTAACAAGCGAAGTTACTGAACAAAATTGGTTCTGTTTTACCTCAAACCAGGACAGTGACTCTCCAGCACGAAGTTCTCAACTACACCCAGTAGTAAGTGGTCCCCAAATCCCTCGTGCTCTGGGGACCACACCAAAGTCAGTAGACTACTCGCATGCTCTCCCTTTATGCAAGTAATTAAACTCCTTCCTTAATTTTGACTACAGCTCCAACAGCAGCAAATTCACTAAAATTACAAAACTACCACTCCCAGTTGTGCTAAGGCATGTCCAGTTTTGATAGACATGGGAGGAGACAGTTTGTCCCAAAGCCTCGACCATTTTAGCTCACCAAAAAAGAAACCATGGGTGCAAACGTGCGGCAGATACTAAGCAGGGGCGCCAATTTTCTGCACATCGGCCCAGGTCTGCCTAGTTATCGAAACTACTTAGTTCAAGTAGTACTTCTCTAAGTATCTCCCTGAGAATCTAACTACTTAGAAACCTAAGCACAAAATTTACTGCCAAAAGCTGTCCATCTTTCTGTTGCAGCGCTACGTTCTTGCTGTCTGTTACTACAGGATTACACTGGCTCATAAGCTGCCCTTCTGAAAATACCCCGATCCAGATCTTTTATAGCATCCGTCATGAGTCTACACGTACCCATAACATTGCCAAGTCGCCGTTTTCATGCCACTTTTGAATATTGCTCTCTCTCCTGTAAACACTCTACCTGCCTCTCATGGTTTGGGCCAAAACGGCCACAAGGCAAGTGACAGATGCTCCCCGCTCCCTCTCTTCAGTAAAAAAAAAAAGAGAGGCAGGAGAGAGAGAGAGAGAGAGAGACATACGAGTTTAGAAGGAACTAAACTGCTTTAATGAAATATTAATAGAAAAGTAAAAAGGAAATAATGAAATGTATAGAAAACCGTATCGAGCTCCCAGAATGACAGTCACCTCGCCAGCTGGCCCTGGGGAAGTCCCAGACCGGAATCATAGACGGATGGGAACTGGATTCCAGAGCTGCATTCAGGATCGAGACCAAACGCACACGAACAGACGGAGTCCTCCTCAGGCGTCGGCCATCGAAGAAAGAGGGCTGACCCTTTGATCCCTCAGCTTTTCTACTGCGCGTGAGGCAGATGGGATGGAATCCCCTGTTGGGCAATTTTGGGTCACCTGTCTAGTCCGCTCCTCCCCGCAGGTGCGACCCCTCTGCGCTTTTCCGCTTCCCACCCTCCAACGGGGCAAATAACCACGTTATCTGCCCTTGGGTGTTATAGCCCTAAGTCTAAGCAAGAGCCTCTCTGCATACCAGGCCTGGCATCAACTATCAACACAGGTCTCGTCACTCTGAGAGTGAACGGTTTCTGCATAATAGGCTGCTCTCTGCAGTAGTTAGAAGAGGCTTAGCTAAAAAGTGAAGTGACTGAAGAGAGAATCGGTTCCGTTTTACTTCAAACAAGGACAGATGCTATTTGTCCCATGATGGCATTGGTGGAGTACATCATGTCTGTTAAAAAGACAGAAAACAGGAACGGTCTGGGTGGGGAAGGCTGGAGAGGTTACCCCTTTTGTGGTGCAGGATAGGTCATACGCGTTTCTGCCAGGGCGTCATAAGTTATCTTTTGCAGTTGGGCACACAGCACAAGTTCCCACAACTCCAGTAAGTTTAACTCTCTGAGGGAGAGGATGAGAGAGAAAAGAGACTTACACGTTTAAAAAAGAAATTAAATGACTTTAATGAAAACCTCAACCAAAAAAAAGAGAGAAACTTAAGACACATGCACACTATATCCACAACTGTATTAAGAGAGAAAAGATCCTTTTATTGTGAACATGGCGTGCGGGAGCCCAGGAGTCACAGGGGTTCAGGCACTAACAGGAAACGGGCACCTACAAGGACAGAGTCAGAAAACGCTGGTAAAGCCCAAAGGCAGGACGAGACAGGACTTGGTTCCCCTTCCTTTGGGAAACACAGCCGGCAAGGAAGGGTTTCTAGCCCAGCTGGCATTGAGCAGGGGGTGGCTCTGGCGCCTTGTCCCCATGGGGAACTCCCTTTGAGACTGTGCGTCTGCAGGGATGCACAGTGCGCCTGTGCCACGCAGCAGGGCTCCATCGGGAGCCCCTGGGGAGCTGCCATGGACTTCTTCCCAAAGCCTGCACGGCACCATCCCTGGCCAACCCTTGCCAGCCCCTTGGACTGACTTAGCGCAGTTTAAGGAGTTGGGAAAGATGGGCAGCAGAGCCTGGGACTCACCTGGGCTTCTTCACCATCTGGACCTTTCTTCTTCTCTTCAGTCGCAGTCTTCTTCCTCTCTTCCTTCTTTTTTCTTCTTGTTTACATTCCATCTCCTCTTCCCAGGCCTCTGGTCTCTTCCTTTTGCTTTGGTTTTCGGTTTCCTGGAGGGAGCCTGCAAACCTTTCCATCCCACAGTGGATTGGAGAGGTAAAGCCAGGATCAACTGGATCAATCAGTTCTCCATTTAACCCAAGCTCACTCCTTTTACCTTTGTGCCTTTGAAAGGTTCTTTTGATCTTCTGCACATCGCAGGGACTCTGTCGTGGTCTCGGGGGCGGTTGGAGGAAAAGTGGTCGTGTCCTAAACCAGAAATGTTGGCGTTAGCAGGTGGCAAGGGATGCCCTGGAGGAGTAAGCGACTTTTTGGCAAATTGCTCCCTTAGCTCTCTAGAGAAGGTGCCTTGGGCTGGTTGGCATTAGCCCTTTCTTCCAAGGGCCTCACTTTCGAACACAACGTTCTCACAGGTGTGTGACACTCTGCTAATTTGCAGGGGCCATTCAGCAGACACCCTGCGGTCCCCTGCGGGCAAGAAAAGGCTTGCCCACTTCTTTCTCCTGCCGTTTCTTCTGCCCTCCCGAGACAGAACTCTGCAGATACCCCTTTGGTGCAACACCCCCTTCTGTGGTGGCAGGCTTTGCTTTTGGAGTCTGTCCTTGGCAGGTATTTTGTAGGTATTTCCTTTGACTAAGCACATTCCTAACACATTGGAGAAACCACCTTTCCACTTTCACTTACACTGCCCTGTTCTGGGGGATAAAAAAAAAAACACACAAAGCCACATGGCAATGAATGCTGGGAAGAGGCACAGCAGCTCCTTGGACTTATTAAGACATACCCTCCTCCACGAGACACATTGTTGCAGTGTTTGTGGACCTGCCATACCTCTGCTATTTCCAATCCTGCCTCCGTATCTGCCACTTCTACTTCCTTGAGGACTAGCAGAGAGGGTGGTGCCTCCAGGAAAGCTTTTGCCTGGTGCACCACGGCTGCTACCCCTGTACCTGGGGGAAGGGCAGCCCCCTCCTCCTCCTGCTGCTGCTGCTCCCTCCCGCTGCAAAGGAAAACAGAGTAAGAGCCCGTCAATGGAGACCACCAGCCCAGCGCTCCCAGAGCCTGCCCTGCCCTGCCCTGCCTGCAGCGTGGTGCGATGGGGCAGGACGGGCAGGGGGCCAGCAGCTGGAACCGCGGCTCTGGCTCAGCAGTTCCAGCTGGGATGCTCCTGAGAGCCGGCATGCCACCACGACAGCCCTGCCCAGCCCTCGCCCTGCCCTCCTCCTCCAAGCTGTGGGCAGCAGCAGAGGCTCCGTGTCCCCGCAGAACCAGGTCCAGCAGCCGCTGCCCAGCGGGTCCCCTTGCTCCTCCAGGTGACATCCTCCCTTGGGCTGCCACACCTGCATAGGGACACTCAAGGGACAAGTGAGCATGGCTCCTCCCGGCTCTGGCCGAGGAGCAGAGGTCAATTTAGTTCTGGGGACGGAGTGAAGCAGGAAGCACCTCAAGCGCTCCGCAATGTCGAAGGGTACCAAGGGCTGAGCTCTCTCCTGCTGCAGCGTGATGGGCACAGACTTCCTCCGGGTGAAGGGCAGCAGCATCCTCAATTCTGCAGACGTGCCGCTTGCAGGAGGACAAAAGGCCCTCCCTGCCTTTCTTTCCAAAACTTACCTGAGCGGTGATGTCCTCCTTTATTGACAGATGGGGCAAGCAGCGGTGCTTGCTTGGGATCATCCTACAAGAATCAGAGAGCGGTTAGAGAGCAGCCTCACAGCAGAAAGGGCCACTGGCAAGCTGCCAGGCGGCACCAGCAGCCTGAGAGCATTAGCGGTGGGACCCTCTGCCTTCCGGGGCTCACCCCACTCACCACACATCCTGCACAGCCATGGGTGGGGGAAAGGCCATTCTCACCTCTGCCTGGACCTCTAGCAGCTTCTCCAGGCTCCTGGGATTGAATGTCCTCCACTGGGCAAGAAGGAGTGGAAGAAGGTGAGCAGCGATGCATCTGCTGCTCGGCTGGAGGAGCGGTTGTTAGGGACAGAAACACTCACAGCGTGGCAGTGGCTCAGCTGCTTTTCCAGGTGCTTGATGGATGGGAGGCAGCTCACCCGTGCTCTCTTGTCTCCTTCTGGTGTCCTGTGCACCAGGAAGGGACAGGGAGGGAGCTGGGTCAAGCCCAAGCTGCCTCTTCTCCCTTTCTCTTGGCATTGCAGCTTCTTCTGCCCTTCCCTTCTGGGCACCAAAAGGTGACCAGGGGATTCAGGATGTAGAAATGCCCCTATTCCTTTGTGCCAGCGTGCTGCCTGTTCCCTGCCCAGGCTCTGCTCGGAGGGCAGAGGCCATTCACAGGATGCTATGGGCCCAGTTGGGAACCTCTCCTGCCCAGTCATGGGACGTGGCACCATGACTCACCTGAAAGTGGCAACACAGGAGCTGCTGGGCCAGGAGAGGATGATGGAGGTCCCATCCTCATCACTTCCTTCCTTTTCTGCTCTTGCTGCCTCCTTGTCAGCACTCAGCACCCACAGCTGGTCCAGGGCCAGGCAGAGCCGTGGGCGCAGGGTGGTGCCACATCTGAAGAGCGGAGAGGCAGGCAGGGAGCTGGAGGTGGAGCCTGCCGGAGCCCTGTCCCCCGCCTGCTGTTGGGGCAGACATGGGTGCATCCAGCAGCAAGGTGCCCCCGGGGGCTGAGGCTGGTGCCAGGGTGTCCCTGCCCCGCTGCCAGGGACAGGGCTGGGGGAAAGGCGGCTGGGCTTGCAGGCACTTACTGCAACTTGGCAATGAGCAGCTTCTGCTGGAGGAGGCAAAGGCACCTCTGGCTTCTCTTGCAGCCCTGGCTCAACCACTCATCCACGCTCAGCACCGCCGTGCCCTTGCTGAGAGGCTCCCTGCAGAGCAGAGAGCGGTGGGTATGTGAAAGGCTGCTGCTGTGGGGCCCGGCCATGCCCGCGTGTCCCCGAGCCCCAGGGAGAGCCCACCTAGAGCCACAGCAGCAGTTGGCCTGGCCCATTCCACCCGGGACTGGAGGACCCTGGCCGTGCCCAAAGGACACGGCCCAGGCAGCCACAGTAAGGATGGGATGCAGGGTGCTGCTGCTGGTGCTGCTTTGGGCCAGCACAGCTCCATCCTGCTGTCTCTGGTGGCTCTTGGCTGCAACTGACAAACACTGGGAGCTCAACGGAAGCTGGGTGGTTACCGGGAGGCACCGGGGCATGGCTTTTCTCCACTATGGCCATCTCTGTCTGGCACGGGGGAACCCAGAGCAGGACACAGCAGAGGGCACCCATCACCTCCCTCCACCCGCTGCCCACTTACAGCTAGTGTCGTCTGCGCGGCTGGCGCCGCTTGTTGCGCTGTGGCTGTCCCTGGCAGCCCGCGAGGGTCCTGCGGCGCTTTGGACAGCGTGCTGCTGGAGGCAGCCTGGCCGTGGTGGTGGTGTGCCCCACCAGGCCTGCGGGAGATGGATCCACCTCCATGGGCTCTGTGTCATCTGCGGGGGGATCCACCTCCATGGGCTCTTCCTCATCCCTCTTCTCTGGTGGGTCGACCTCCATGGGCTCATCTCGCCGGGCAGGGCTGCTGCTGATGGCGCCAGCCCACTGGCGTTTCCTGGGCTGGGGAGGCATCCTCAGGGCTTCCAATGAGCCTCTTGTCCCTGGGCCCACTCAATGTAGGCACTGGTGCCACCCACTGTGGGCACTCGCCTCCCTTGGCCGCCTCCTCCTCTCGCAAGCAGGCTTGGCGTGAGTGTGCCTGGCTGCTGAGCGAGCTGTGGGCCAGCCACAGGGCTGCCTGCTTGCCTAACGGCCAGCCGGTGATGTCACCAACGGACGTTGCTGTGGCTGGGAGGGGGGCCCCTGAGGCCCTGAAGGCCCCATTGCGGGCGGCCCTTTTGCTTCCAGAGAGAAAGGCTGCCCCTGGAGCAGTGGGTCTGCCCTCCATCTCCCCTGGTGTGCCCTGGGCTCCAGCCCCCTCCTTGTGCCAGGCCTCAACAGGACAGCGGCCACAGTGTCAGAGGGCCTGGCCTGGTGCATGCTGCTGCGCAGGGGCGACAGGAGGAGTCCATTGTAGGGCCACCGAGGTCCTTGGGGCCTGGAGGAGGGGTGTTCAGTCTGCGGACGGGAAGGCCCATGGCGGGTTGCTGTCCCCGGCCGGTTCTTGCCTCAGCTACCCAATGGGTGGTTGAAGATGACGCCAGACCCACCCTGGTGTTGCACAGAGAAGATCTGCTGCTTGGTGGGGACTCTCTGTGCCTTCAGAGTTGAGGAAGAGACCTCAAGCACAGAGCTCGTTGCCTCAGTGATGTCATGTCATGTTCTTCATCAGCTGAATCAGTGCTTTATGGCTTAAAGAGAGACCTGGTGACATCCAATAAATTTAAAAAAAAAAAAAACAAAACCAAAACCAACCCCCTGACCGTTCCAATATTTCCGTTTCATTTTGATAAGATTTAACTTTGTGCTTTCTAGTTGTGGTGTGAGCAATTCTCTGTGTCGTTGCTTTCTTATGTAGAGCCTTAGTGCTTAGGTAGGTGTGTGACTTATTGAACCAGTACCAGAAAAATGATTCCTTAGAAACACCTTATATGCAGCCTGGTTTTCTGCATTGTTCAGGAGAGGCAGCTTCATGATGGAGTGTGGTGAACTGCTTGAGAATTCTTCATTGGAGTGCCTGCCTTTAGAGCAGCAGCTCTCTTAAATGACGGAGCTGTGCGGACCCTTCTGAGGCCACAAACAAGTGCAGGCTCAAGCGATGGAAATGCTGTATCTACGTAGTTCTTAGTATTCCACGCTTCGGTCTTGGAAGGCTGAGACACCTGGAAGAGCAGGTGCTCTTTCCTATAAAATACCCCCAAACCCCTCACCTACTGACAGCCTTTTTCTTTATGAACTTGATTGATGATGTACTGTGATCTTGGGTTGATTCCCCTATGTGGAATGACTAAAACATGCGGCTTGTATTTGAAGGGCTGGAATCTGAGCACAATTTGCTGCAAGTCTGAAGTGCCCCTGAGCAAAGGGAGCCACAGAAGTCAGGGCTGCAGCACAGGAGGGAATCCACGGAGCATCAGTGGGTGGGTGGCAGCAAAATTTTTACTGGTGTGCTGAACCCCCACCCAGAGATTTGCAAGCTACAGCTGGCTTGTGGACTGGATAGTCTGGCACTACTTGACTGCCGGTTAAGATAGCAGACCCTCTAAGCAGTTGTCGACCTCTGAGTAGGCAGGTGGGTAACATGCCAGCAAGAGTGTTTGGGGGAGAAGAGAGCTGCTGCATGCACGCCTCTGGGATTCGGCTGCCCGTGGCAGGATATGCGTGAAGTTGGGTGTGTGTGCTGTCACGGGCAGATGCTCAAGGGCAGCTAAGAGCGAGCTGGAGCGCTCTGCTTTCACCCGGGAGAGAAAGGCTGCTGCTGAAAGCACAGGCTGGCAGGATCCTGACAGAGCCAAGGAGCAGAAAGGAAGGATTTAAACAATGGGGGAGTGCTCCTTTCAGCAGGGATGGCTATACCTTGGCACTTGGTGAGCTTGGTTTCATTCCTTTTTCCTCCATTGTCTCTCTCCTCCTTCTTTCCTTTCTGTTGTTGCAGCTCCTGGAAGTAGAGGAAAAAGACAGCTGTTGAGGATTGCCTTGGAGCCTTATCTCAGGAAAGCCTGAGCATCAGGTTGGCAGGTTTCCAAGCTGCTAGCCGTGCTTCCTTCCCATGAGCCCAGGACACAAGCCTTGGGGAGCCGCGGCTTTGCTTCCAGTATTTCTTTGTTCCCTGAGCACGCGTTTGCAAATTCTGTAACCTTTTGCCCTTGTCCCTCCGCAGGTTAAGGTGCAACATGCTGACTTTTGATCTGCCCATCTTAATCTCTCTCCTTCTCAGCAGCATTCCTGATTGTCTTATTTCCACAGGTTGTGCCAGTCTGGAGGAGAAACGTTTCCTTTTTGAGCTCAGGCACATGATCTGAGGACGCTCACCATTTCTGACTGTGCCTAATGATTTAGGTTCTTCCTGGAGACACCAAGAGGATTGCTGTGTTTGTCGCTCTGTGTGTCTTCATTGCTACTCGTACTCACAAAACAACTGGACCAAATTTGGGATCTGATGACTCAGGTTTCGACTTGCAGCTTCTTCTGCTTCTTCGGACCCTTGTTGCATAGGAGTTCCTGTGCTTTTGCCTTCTATTTGGTGCACACAAGCAGCGTATTGGCTTTGTGATCTGGGCATTATTGAGCATTTATTGTTCAATGTGGGCAAGCGTGACTCCCAGGGCCGTGAACACTTGGAAAACATGCTATGCAGTATTACCTGCAGGGTGTGGCAGACTGACCCAAATGATTCATGGTTTTGTTAATCCTTATACCTAGGAAAACAAATGTATGCAAAAGAAGGCCAGCAACACCAGAGTGTGAGGGATGGCCTTAAACGTGTGTTTTCCCATGAGATGTGACTTCTGTGTAGGCACCTAGTTCCAGGTACTGCAAATTTGTGTAGAATTTCTTGGGAAATGGCTGAGCTGCTGCATCTGCTCTTGAAGTGTCAGGTGGGAGAAAAGGCTGATACTCTTGAGGAACACCGAGTAATATCAGGTTGAGACCAATGAGTTTCCATTTGTGTGGGAAAAATAATACTTTGCATTGATTGAGCAGTTAGAAAGCTGCTAAGAAAGGACAATCTCCAGAGTGTTTTGAAAAATCATCACTTAGAATGCAGCTTAATGAAAATTGTCATGGGAGACCTGGGCTTAGGCCCACGAAAGTATGTAGGTATTGAAGAAGGCTGGTGCAAGAAGCGTTCCTTGCTGGTGGGTTGCCGTTAGCCTTGCGTCTGTGGAGGTGGTCGGCATGCGTTCACACAGCAACGCAAGCCAGAGCAGCTTCTCGACTGCTCTAATTCTCCCCTGGGTTGCCTCCAGCGCTGGGGGTGGGACAGGAGAGCTGTGGGCACTCCGCACTTCCCAAGGACTTCAGAGAGGCCTGCGGAAGAAAGGGCTCTGCCAGAGCAGAAAGGCAAATGTATGGCAATACTCGATAGCTTTCTTCTGTAGGAAGAAAGGAGGCAGTGGCAAATCCCGTTGCTCCAGTTACCACCCTTTCAACAGAGACCCTGAGGAGGACTGAAGTGTGCTGCTCTGTGCCAGTGAGGATTTGCCTGCAGTTTTGGATTTTCTGCTTTTACAGGCAGTATGTGCCTCATACATTTATTGTTACAGATTAGAGTTCTGCTGCGACTCTGGTGTTACTGGAGAGGGGGGATGTGGCACTGAAACACTTAGTGGTGCTCCTGGGCCCTGTTTTGAACTAGTTCCTAAAAAATGTGTTTTTTTTACCTCTGCTGGAGTTTGTCATGTTGAGTTCACTACTGAAATCCCACTTCAACATCCCTTTCAATGTCACAGGTAGAAGAGCCCAAGCAGTTCTCGCTGGTCCCTCCGGCAGTTGACTTCAGAAACAGGTCCTGTGTTTTGGTGAAAGAAAGTGTTGCTTGAGGAGGTGCGTGCGCTGTGTTGGTGTGAGTTGGGGTGGGGAAGATGGGAAGCAAAGTAGAGATTGAGCTGGGCTTTCTTAGGAGAAGGAGAAATGCCTTCAGCTCTGTGTTGGGTGCTAAACTCTTAAAGAAGATGCTGCTGTGGATTTGAAAAATCTTGAAAGGCTGTCCATTAGGAGTGGCCTAGAGAGGAATGGTATTTTGTAAATGACTCTGGAAAGAAGCCAGAGGAATAAGAACAGTGTCATGGTTTTGCTGCATTTTGATGGAGATTTACTTTAGTTCTGCCCTTAGTTGCTTATAATCAAAAATGCCGTTCTGACTGAAAGCACAGCGGCATGATAAGGTGCTGAGAAGTCTCTGGCTAGTTCTGCAGGTGGGACGCTGGTAGCCTTCCTTCAGAGGAGGTGTGGGAGAAATGTCTGTCTGTGGGGTCGGTGCGCTTTTGGGGAGGGGAGAAGATACCTCTGCCTGTGCAAGAGCACCGTCCCTGGCAAAGAGGTGCAGGGAGAGTGCCTGACCACCGCTCCTGCTGTGGACTGTAGCGTCTCCTTGTCTTTGTACCTACGCTGTGTGTCATTTTTCAGATTGTGAAATAAAACTCTCAAGTTCTGAGAGCTTTTTTCTCTGCCTGCATGACAAAGTCGTGTTTCAGCTTGAAACTCATCTGGTCTGTGTCTGCTCTGCCTGAAAAGACACCTGAAAGGAGTCTGCAGAGTTGGCGTGCCCATGGGGGGGATACCCAGCTGGCCCTTTGTGTGGGGTGGATGGTGGCGGATGCCCAGAGCAGTGGGCAGCAGCAATTCCTGCTGTTGGTACTTAACCGGGAACCGCTTTGGTAAAGGGGTGGAGATGGTGCTTTCTGTGGCATCTCTGGGGTCTCAGTCTTGCAGCAACACCTTTGACGTTGGAGGGGTGGACTGCTATAAGCTAAGTAAGCAACCTCTGACAAGACTGCAGGGGTAGTCCTTGTGTGGCAAAAAGCCTGGCAGTGTTTTCATGGAGCTCTGCCCACTTGCTTCTGTGGTCTACGTTATCAGTGCTACCCGCAGTGCTGTTTCCCTCCCCCATGAAAACGGGCGTTCTGCAGGACAGGATGTTTTACCTGCTGCGGTGTGTGATGCCTGGCCGTGGAAAGATGAGGCCAGATAGAATTTCCCCGGAACAAAACTGGACTGGGTCTGCAAAACTTGCTCTGTGTCAATAAAAACTGAGAGGACTAAATAGCTGGTAAGGTTTGATTATGAGCTGTAGCACAGAGTTGATACTGGAGGTATGATTCTCTATGGCTGTTGTGGTTTGGGCCGGATTGGCCACTGGGTGGCAGGACAGATGCTCTCGTCAACGTGTCTTCAAAGAGAGGCAGGAGAGAGAAAGAGAGACTCAGGATTTCAGAAGGAACTGAACTACTTGACTAAAACATTAAGAATAAAATAAAAAGGAAATAATGAAATATATACAAAACTGTATTGAACTCCCAGAATGGTTTTACGTGTAATAGTGGAAGTAGAGATGTGTGATTTTGTTGCTGTTGTTTTTTTTATCCTTGAGGACAGGCATAACAGTGGGAAATACTCAAAGTAAGGTGAAGAAAACTGAGCAGTTTCCACTAAACTAAAAATTGCAAGATCAGCAGAAGAGAGAGGAAATATTTCTTCTATAGCATAATTGTTATGGGTCTTTCTTAGCAGCCCTAGATTACAGTCCTTTTATTCAGCAGCAGAACCTGCACCTGTGTCATACATCTGGTACATGTCCTGAGGATGGCAACTAAGTATAAGCACAGCAGAATTGTACCCCATGTCGGGGTCACGCTGACTGAGCTGAGGCAGTCTTCCAGAACATATAAGTGAATTTGGGGACGCCCCTGCGTGTTGGAACTTCACAGTATTAATGATTCGATCAATAGAGTTTGAGGAACGTCAGCAAGTTTGTACTACTTTCTTTTCTTTATTGACTTTATAGAACAGCACTGAAGTTATTCATATAGATTCTTTAGGCAATTCAAATACTTTCACTGAATGACAGAAAGGCTGAGGTTGGAAGGGACCTCTGGATGTCATCTTGCGATAGCCGCCTGCTGCAGCAGAGACAGCCAGCGCCGCTCAGCCAGGGTCTGGCTCCATCTTCTCTGCAGCCTCCCATCAGGCTTTTTATGCATTGATCAATTCCCCTGCGAGCCTTCTCTTCACCAGGCTAAGCGGTGCCAGCTCGCTCAGCCCTTCCTCAGAGGAGAGATGCTGCAGTGCCTTTATCATCTTCACACTCCTTTGCCAGACTCTCTCTCCAGTCCAGCCCAGGACACCATCAGTGCTCCTGGTGGCAAGGGCGCACTGTTGGCTCATGATCAGCTGGGTGGCCACCAGGACCTGCAGGGCTTTTTACGCCAAGCTGCTTTCCAGCCGAGCAGCGCGCCAAATGTGCTGGTTCCTGGGGTTGTCCCTCGCCAGGTTCTGGACTTCACTTCTTTCTCCTGTTGAACTTCTTGTGGCTCCTGCCTTGGCAGGGTGTGAGCATGGGGTGATGCAGAGGGCAGAGCCAAGTGGTGCAGACTCTGAGCAGGAGGAAGGATTTGGGTGCCAGTGTTGCAGGGCATGACGGGGCAGTAGAGGCTGGTAGGAGAGCAGATCCCCAGGACGTGGGGGCAGATGATGTGGTGAGGAGGAGACCAGGCATGGGACGTTTAGCAGTGGGGCATGGTCCAGCCCTGGAGTCCCCCTTCTGACTGAACCGTTGGCTGGCATGTGTCCCAGCTGCTGGCCTGGCCCTGGTTTTGGCAGCTCCTGGGGCCTTGTTCTAGTTGTGCCGGCGGGGTGGCCTCTTGGGTGGCTGAGGTGAATGTTGGGTGCTGCTGGCCCTCCTCTTCGGGCCTCGCCGTGGCCCCCCACGGGAGAGGTCCCTGCTGCGGCTGGGAGTAGAGGGACCTGCGGCAACCTCCCCTGGATCCTCATGCAGCTCCTCCTGTTCCCCGTTGGTTGGAACAGGGGCATCGGGGGAGCTGCCGGGAGCCCCATGAAGAGCAGCGGTGGAGGTGTTGGGTCGCTCCTCTTCATCGTCTGCAGCAGGGCTGCGGGAGGTAGCTTGGCCAGGGCCAGGAGACCCCCTTCTGGAGGCAGCAGGAGGAGGGACAGCCAGGGGGTTGCCCTCCCGCTCCTCGGCAGCATGGCTGTCCTCGAGGCCCAGCAGACGGTGGGCCTCTGTGCTGCAGCGTTGCACGGCAACGTTGATAAGCTGCTGTACAAATGTCGCCGCGTGATCCTGGAGGCTGACCTGCAGCAGCTGGACCAGGACCTCTTCGTCCAGACCAAAGAAGCCCAGGACGGCCAGGATGAGGTCCTCCATCACAACGGCTGCTCAAGACTCCTCGGCAAAGATCAGCCCCAGCTGCTGTTGGAGCCAGGGCAGAAAGCGTTGGAGGAGAGCCGGGTGGTCGTCAAAGAGGAACGCCCAAGTATGGGGCTGGAGGCCGCCCACCAGAGCCCTGGGCACCGACTCCACTGCCAGCGGCTGAGGTGTTACAGAGCGGGGAGGGGGGCTGTGGGTGTCTGGGTGCCTGGGCGCTCCTCCGGCCTGCCGGGTGCCAACTGGTGCGGGGGCTGAGGCAGATGACGCGATTTGAACCTCTTCGAAGTCATTGTCTGCCCTCACCGAGTGCACGATGGATCGCACTCTTCTCTTGCAGAGAGGGCACTTGGGCTTGCTGTTAGCCCAGCGCAGGATGCACTGGTAACAGAATTGGTGGAGGCATGGCATGGCATAGGCGGCATCGTCCCAGCTGTCCAGGCACACTGGGCAGCGGTTGTCCAGGTCCATTGCCATGCTCTCCACTCGCTGCATCGTGCTAGGGGCAGCTGGGGGTGACCAAGTGCTCCCTCCCTGTGGCGCTGCAGCAGCCGGTGTCAGGCTGGAAAAGGAAGAGAGGCCACGGTCACTGGCTGGCCTGAGGAGGGCTGGAAGAAATGCCCAGGTCCCTCAAGAAAGAAACCCTCCCAGCTCCCCAGGGTGCGGTGTCCCCACACAGCTCACCTCTGCTGCTGCGAGCATGCCTCCTGACTGCCCCGGCTGCCTGAAGCTGACAGGGCCAGGGAAAATCCTTTGCGGGCTCTGGGGCACAGATGGAGAGCTGCCGCGAGCAACTAACTCCCCAGTCAGGACACCAGCGCCAAGGCTTGGCTCAACACTCCAGCCTCGCCAACTGCTCAGCTGGAATGCGGGTATGAACCAGCTGGATGGGACTCGGCGCCCGGATTTAAGCAGCGAGGGGCACGTGTTCACAATCCGTCGCTTGGTGACATCAGAGCCCATCCCTCCTCCCCTCCGTGCTTTGAACTTTGCCACATTCTTGAGATTTGTTCCTACAGTTTGCACCAGAGGTTTTGGGCTCTATTGAATTTTATGGGAGCTGTGATAAAAATTTTGATTCTTTTCAAAACCATCATCATCATCCTTGCATGGCTGTTCATAGTGGATGCAATCTCACCTAACAGTATTATTGCAACTTCCTGTCTCGTCATGAACTAAACCCTCTTTCAGTGGAGAGACGCGTGCCTCTGTGCGTCAAGTCAAAATCTGTTAAAACCAATGTCTGAAGTCACTGGAACTGTATCAAAGAAGCGCTATTTCTGCCCATTGATTAGGAAGGGAAACAGATCATGAACTCAGAGGTCAGGGTTTGCAGTGCACCCGCCTCAACAAAGCTTCAGATCACCTTCACTGTTTTGTGTAATTGCTCTTCCAAAGAGAAACAATCGTCTGCTAATACCAAATCAGCCTTGATACTAGCCCAGGTGGCCTCAGCTGTCCCGACTTGGCCTGGTCCTTTCCAAACCTTTACATAATCACGGGGTGTATTTTAGACTAATGTAAATATGTTGATAGCAACACACAATGAGCAGTGCCTCTTCAGCTGCTTCCAGTAGCTACTGTGTGCCCAGGAGAAGAGCAGAGGAGCTGAGGACAAGAGCTCGGCTTTCAAAACCTGACAAGATAGCTGCCTTAAAGACTGTGCTTAATGACTAAAAACTCTGACTGTGTTTTTCGTGAACTCAGTGAGCAGCTGTGAAACTGAGGGCTTATGGGACATAGGGCCACCAGGCCTGAGTGCTCTGCACTTTGAATTGCAGTCATTTTGCATGAGGTTATGCAAAGAGAAGAATATGCTCTCCTGCGATGCAAAACTATGTTATAGTGTGTCCTGCTTTGAGCGACACAGGACTAACTTCTCTTCTAATAGTTGGGAAGCCTGCACTTTTAGAAGACTCCAGTGTCTGAACTTGTGAAAATATGTACTTTATAGCTGGCTATGGTGTGTGGGTTTCAAGGGCTCAGAGATTTTGAGCTTGCCAGGCGCAGGGATGAGGAGGAGTGAGACGTGAGCACTTGACCCAAGCTGGCCGGCAAGATTATTTCATACCATACAAGATTATTTTCATACCATGAACATGAATGACATAAATTGGTCCAAACCCTTATTCTTCCGATGGGATGTCTGCTTCCTCCCTAGGCCCCAGCTTAAGGATATCACTAGGAAACTTCCAAGCCTGGTACGGCCCTCCGACTATTACCCATTATTGCTCTTCCGTGTGTGTGGTGGTGAAGCTGCAACATGTCTTCCTATGGCGATCAAAAGAGACTTCAGGGCCTTGGGACGGTTGGTAAGGGGATGTGGGGCACAGGTTATTTTTTCCTCTTTCCTTCCAGTTACAGGCAGCGACATTGGAAGAAACATACAGATAGGCCCAGTCTATTAATAGGTGGCTCCATGGCTGGTGTGACCAACAGAATTTTGTTTTTTTTGATAAGGGGATGGCCTACACAGCACCAGGCTTGCCGGCGTCAGATGGGATTCACTTGTCTCAAAGGGGGAAGAAGGTCTTTGCTCACCAGCTATCAGGGCTCCCTGACAGCGCTTAAAACGAGGCTCGAAGGGAGAGGGGGACAATATCAGGCTTGCCCGTGACAAGCTGTGAGATGACATGCCAAGGTTAGAGGGACAGGGTGCTAGCGAGGGCCCACAGGCTGTTGCTCTGAGATGTGCTGGCTACGCTGCAGGACACCTGAATTCTTCCAGCGATGAGGCAAGAAGGAAACACCAAGGAATGAAAGGGTGTTCCTCTAAGAAGGTGATAAGAAGGTGCCTCAAAAGGAGGCAGACACGACAGTTTTTCTCCTAAAATCACCGACTGAGAGGGTAGGACTGAATCCCCGTGGGTGGATTTACTCTTAGTCGCATACAAAGTATTTTCAGTGACTTTCTGGCACACCGTGAAAGTACAGTGGAAAGAGAAAAACCAAAGGCAAAAAAAATACCGGTAGACCGTATAACACACAAACAGATCATTTAATTTCTACTCATGGCTTTCAGCAGGAAGTGAAACTCTAATCAAGTATTTCCAAAGCATCTTAGCCAAACTGGGAATCCCTCCCACAACAGATTCAGTGAGTTCAGCTGAGCCTAAATGGAACCCAGCAGCCGCACAGTGCTGGGAAAGGTCTTGCGCATGCCCATGCACTTCTCCTCATCAATGAAGAGTGTGTTGGCTTTGACGGCCAGGTCATGCTGCAAGACCGACTTGGTATGAACCAGCATTTGCAGGGTGTCCTCGGTGTCTCTCAGGCGCTGCTGGAGGCTCTGGACCGTCTCGTTGATTTTGTGGACCTCGTTGACAAGGCTGGAAAACAGCAAGAAACCCTGGTTAACAGTGCCATCGTGGGGGTGGTTTCTAGCGTGGCATTGCTGAAGGGCCCCTTGGTCACAGGATTACCCCCTTCAGCGTGCTCAGACTAACTCAGACCCCCCGTTTCTGGCAGACGCATGGGAAAGCTGAGGGCAGAGCTCCTCCAGACCTCAGCGGGGAGGCATGGTTAAGTCTGCTCAAAGGCTTTGGCAACGCGCAGCCGCCTCTCCCAGAGCAGCTCGGGCCAGCAAGAAGAGGGATGAGCAGGTGTGGTTTCCTGTTCCTGCTTGGTTTGGGGGGTTTGTTGGCTCCCCCTCCTGGATTTCCCTGTGCAGGCATCCTCCCCATGCCCACAGATGCACACAAAGAAAACAGGACATCTGGGAGAGGCTAAAAGTGAATGTGAAACAAGGGGAGGATGGAAAAAACCCTTGTTGTACGAGATGCTGCAAAGGCTGTGGGGCTGGGTTTCAATTGCTCTGAAAAGGCTTCAGCTGGAGTCTTGCCCAACGGGCTCCCAGGAGGGGTGAACTTTGGGGTGCCTCAGAGGGGGTGCTGCTGGGCGCTCAGGCCAGCCTACTCCTCCACAGCTCCTCGGCGTGCAATCCCAAACAGACCACTGTGTCCTTGAAAGGATTTCCAGTGTCCTCGGAGAAGGTGAGGACAGCCCTTTCTGCTTCTCCATAGGGGGCACCCTTCCTTGCAGTTCCCCAAAAGGAAGGGCCTAAGGGATCTCAGCAGGATCCTGTTGGAGAGTAAAGGGCTCGTCCTTCAAAACTGAGCACATCCAACTGCCGGGAAGCAGGCTGGAGAGAAGATGGGGCTTACCCAAGCGGGAAGAATCCATCCCCTCATGCTTATGCTTAATTTTTCATGCAGTGCTACCCCTGGGTGCTACCAGCCGTAACTCCTCAAGGAGCCCACCAGACCCACGCTCCTGCCTTACCGCAGCTGGGCAGTGTCCCGGCACAGCTCCACGTTTGGTCTGCGTGTGCGCTCGTCCAGCCGGCTCTGAGCCACTTTTAAGGGAGGCCCTTGGTCCCTAATGGCCTTTTGGATGGCTTCTATGGTCTTCTCCACCTGGAAGATTTCCTGCAGCGTCTGGCGTAAAAAAGAAACCCATGCACAAATTAAATGTATCTTCTCAAGTGACAACATAATTACCCTTTCCTCTTGTCCATCTGCAGAACAATACAAGTTCAATAAGCAGACCCTGGGCTCAGACCCCTGTCATTCTGCTACACATCAAGGCGCAGAGCCAAGAGTAATTTTTCTTCAGGGAAAAAACTCTCTTGGCTCTTGCTGTCACATCAGAGGAGGTTTTGGAGCACTGATGGACCTATTGAATTCCCAGCTTCCCAAAATTACCGCTTGCTGGAACTAATCATCCATCAACAGTAACTCAGAGAGGGAAGGTTCTTCATGGATCCTCACTGAAAGACGTGGCATCAGCTCGCAGTGCTGCAAGCCCCGTCTTCCCTCAGTTACTCAATACAGTGTCGGGCACGTTTCAGGAAGCTTTCTATGAGACCCACAGCTCTGAGGCAGGTGTCCATCACTGATTTCCACTGACTCTGCTTGGCAAAGCAAACACACGCATGCCCATGCAGCAGCCCCAGAGCCCGGAGAGTGAAAGCACGTCCTTGGAGGAGAAGCAAGCCTGCAACCCCCCCAGCAGGCAGCCCAGCAGAGGCCCAGCAAGGCCGTTCTGGAGGGCAGCCAGCGCTTCTGAAGGAACTACCAGGAGATGCAACCAGCATTGGCATTTTCTGCTGGCAATCCCTGTGCTCCCAGGCTGCCAGTGAGGATGCCCTAGCAAAAACAGACCCCTTGAGATGAAATTACGGTGCCAACTCCTAAGGGTCCCACCTCAGGGGCGTCACTAGGAAGTGACAGTGACACACCGAAAGGGAGGGGTTCCGACTACCTTGGCCAGGTGGGTCCGGATCTTGCTCTTGGCATCGGCTGTCTCGCTGATGCGTTTGGTGAAGGCGATGTTCACCCTGTTGAACTGGCTCCGCATCTCGTTTGCCACCACCACCAGCAGGTTCTCGATGTTGTCCCGCAGCTTGGAGGAGGCCGCCCGTTGGCTCTGTGAGCGGAGGATGTTGTCGTCTGTGATCTTGGCCCAAGAGTCCGGCACCGAGATCCTTCAGGAGGTGAGGGGGAAGAAGAGGCCCCGGTAAGCCCGTAGTGCTGAAGCTGGACGTGGGCAGGCATGAAGCCTGCCTGGGAGCAGCACTGATTAAACGTATCTGAAATCTCCGTCTTTAATTTGAGCATAGGTTGTGGTTTAACTCTGGCCAGCAGCTAGGACCACACAGCCACTCTCAATGGAGGGGAAAGAGAAAGAACAGGACTCACGGGTGGAGATAGAGACAGTTTACTAGAACAACAACAGAAAATAGGAATGAGAAGAAGAGTACGAGTAAGGGTAAGAATAAAGGTAAGGTTAACAATAACAATAACAGTAAGAATAACAATAAGCAGAGAGAAACGGTCCCACTCAGGCAGCTGTCTCCAGGCGGGATGCACGTGCCTTGACAGTGGGCTGGGGACAAGCAGCTCCCTGCCAGGGAGAGGCACCGTGCATCCCGGGCACAGCTTGCTGCTGGCGTGCCGCCCAGCGTGCACTCACGTGGCATCGACCCGCTCCACCGCTGGGTAGTAGCTGATGCCGTGGGAGGTGCTCCTCAGGTGGTGACACTTGTCATCGATGCGGTGGGCCGCCTGCTTGTGGGCCAGGTCCCTCTCCAGCTCGTGCTGGGCCGCCCTGTTGGACCTTCAACATGCAAACAACAGCCATCGCTGGGGATGTTCAGGTGGAAGGGCTTCCTCCTCGCTCCAGTTCCCCGCAGCTCCCTCCCACGCAGCTCTGTCCTCCCATGAGCATCACTGCCCACTTCCCGGGGAGCCCGCCTGGCTTTTCCATCTGCAGGGTGTGGGGAGAGGTCGGGGTCTGCTGGGGGTCCACATCACAACTGCAAATGCACATCAGCCCTACGGCATGACATAAGGAGCTCCTCCTTACGCGAGCTGGGCTTTGGCTTCATCCAGGTACCGCTGCATCTTCTCCTGGCACGACCTGATGACATTGACTTCCTGGGTAAAGGACACATGGCCCCATCATCAGTGTCTGTACTCAGTTGTCCTGATGCCACTCGTCCCCTCAGACCTCCCCAACCCTGCACACAGCAAGAACTTGCCTGCTTGTCTTTCTGCCCAGAGTAAACAGGCAGGGAGTGGAGAAAGTGCCCCCAAACTGCGTGCATGTCTTTACTGCACTACTCCCTGAAGAGGAACACAGAACCCCCACACGCTACACAAACATGCAGCTGCTCTTCAGCTATTCCTTCCTCTGTACGGCCAAGTCATACCCACACGGCGTGGGCATGCTGCTGCCTGGGGGAACCCCATCCCCTGGCCCAGCAGGTTTTGGGGGGGTTGAAGAGCTGAGCACCTCCCCAGCGGTAAGGAGCCAGGTAGGGAAGAAGGCTGCAAAGCCTCTGTAGGGCAGTTTAGGTAAAACTGGCTTTAACACATGATCTGGGTGGCCCAACTTACCGTGAAGAGCTCTTTCTCCACATCATCATGGACGAGGTCAATGCCCATCCTCTTCTCCCGCTGAAGCAAGCACTGCTGAGCGACCTGTTGGGGACATGCCATCACTGTCGGGTGCAGAGGCAGGATTCTCTATAGAGAGAGTCCCCATCTCAAGAAATGGAAGAAAAGAAATTCTAGGCGGGCACAGAGGGGACACCAGGGGAACAAAGTGCCCAGGGCGGCTGCTTCAGCTGACCACAAGCAACCGAACTGCACCATACGCATCAAATCAACATGAGGGAGCACGTGTGTCCCGGCTGCAACCAGAGCTGTGGCACAGGCACCTGTGTCAGCCTTGATGCTGACCTCCCCAGGGTGTTGTAGGAAGACATGGGCTTCTGTCTCCCACTCCAGGAATTTGGATGTTCCGCCTACACAAATATTTGGTTAAGCAAATGGAGTTGTGATGAGCTCATAACGGGCTGATAGGGGATGCAGCAGATGGGAAGACATTGCAAACTTAACTTATGGTCTCTTCATAAAAACTCTCTAGGTCTTGCGGAGCTGCAGTGGAACTTAGTTAGACATTTGAATGGCTGCAGTTGTTCCAGCAGTAGGCTACAGCTTGCAGCCCACTGGACAGAGTGCTTACCTGGAGAGGGGCCTCCGTCTCGGCCAAGGCTCTCTCCAGTCTCTTCTTCATGTCTGTGAGCGTGTTGGTCTCCCCGATCATCTCATCCAGCTCACGGCAGAGCTCCCCTTTCCAAAACTCAATAGCATTCACACGTCCTCCCAGGCTTTTGGTGCTTTCTGCTTGTGTTTTCTTTGTCTGCTGGTATTTATCCCCAATCATGCGGGTGGTATCAACTCTCAGAGCCTCCGCATTGTGCCGGGAAGTCTCTGACTCTTTGTACTTGGTCAGGTTGGACCTGTACCAGTCGTCAGGGGTGTAGCGGGTGAAGAGGGTTGTTCTGTTGGAAATGTAAGGGAGCTTCTCGCTGGTGGTCATCCCCTGGGAAGTTTTGGAAAAGGGAGCCAAAGCTGGTTTGATGGCATCTCTTTTAGAGTAGGTGCTGGGCATCCAGGGGAGGCTGGAGCTCTGAGGCAACGGGTAGTACGGGAAACGGTCTTTATAGCTGGCAGTCATGGTGTTGATGGCAGGCAGAACCTTGGCACGTCTTGCCGTTAAGGGAAAGCCGACAGCCTCCATTCCTGACCACTGCTCTTCAAGTACTTGTCCTGCACAGAGGAGGAGATAGAAGACAACTTCCCTCAGTCAGCTCCTGCACTTGCCTTCCTTCTTACAGCAACACATGCAGCTTCTAACACAAACAGCAACGCACACAGCACCCACAGGTCACCTGTACAGGCCTAAAACTCTTGAAAGCAAATGCCTTCTCACAGCACCCCAAGCATTTGTATCTGGAAAGGGATTTGAATTTGTTTAGTATCTAGCCTCAAGTATTGAAATGCGGAGAAAAGCAAAGCATGGCTGCTCAGGAGAATGACAGATATTAGCCTTCATTCTCCTCAAATCTGTCAATCCCGTGAAAGTGTAGCTGGTGATTGTCTTGTGTTCATTGGCTTCTTTTGGTTGGCGTATGTGCTGATCTTCTAGTACTCCAGATGTCCTTTTCTCTTTCAAAGTGCCCTTTCCAGCCCCGATAGCTGCGCCCCTTTGGACCAACCCAGTGTGATTGGTGGGTCAGGGACTCAATCCTCACCCCCCACCTTCACTTGCATTGATGCTTTGCAGATCTATATCCAAATTTGACCCCCCTCCAGCTATTTCAGTCTCAAGAGAACAGCCCTCTCTTGACTTGCAAAGGAAGAAAAATGCCTACGCCTCACCTGACGTAAAATCGATGCACTTGGAAAGGAGAAATCCCAGACAGTCTTTTCAGAGGGGTGTGTAAACAGCAGCCTTGCAGGAGCCCTAGGAGGAACGGCCACACGTGAAGATTTTGCTACCGAGAACTGCATACGGCATTGTGGGTGCTACTGCTCTTTTCAGATTCAGGGTATCAGTCAGTTGTTGTCAGAAACATCATGCAGAGGGCCAGCAAATGTCCCTAACACACCGCATCTGAGGCCAAACCCTCAGGAGGGGACTCAGGAGGTACCCCATCCCCTCCCCACGGCTCCCAGCCTGGCTCAGAGCCCAGTGAAAGGTGAGGACACTGGTGTGCTGCAACAAGATGCCTGGGTGGGAGTGGGGTTTGACACAAAGCATGTGCTCAATCCCATCTGTTACAGCGTGAAAGCCACTTGAGTCCTTCAAAAATGGGAAGTTTGCATAAAAAAACCTTTCCCATAATGGTACATACTCACCCGAAACCTCCAGAGGCTTGGGAGTGCCCGGGAGGGCGGCTACTCCCTGCTGTGCTGTGGGGTTCGGTGGCAGCACTGCCAGACACTGCAGCGTCCCCAGTGCCCTGTGTGACACAGAACCAGGGCAGCGTTGCCAGGGGCGCAGGGCGCTCAGGGACCGGGTTCTGCCCGGGCAGCTCCCTGCAGCCGCTATGGCAACCTGATGCAGCCCTTTGGTGCCCGGTGCTCTTGATGGGCAACCCAAGGCCACCCGTGGGCAGCTCAGTGCAGACTCTGGGCAACCAGACTGCCTTTGCTGGGACAATTGATCCCGTCCCTGGACAGCTCCCGCTGCCATCCATGGGCAACCCAGTACAGCCTTTGGGCGTCTGCTCCGGCCAATCAAGGGGACTTGTCTCCAACTTTTGATAACACCCATCAGGCCAACTGTCAGCACCCCTGTGCCCCATTGTCCCCAGAAGAAACATTTTCATTTCCTTCATGTTACCACTTGAGGTTAACTGTGAGCTATGTATATGGCTCATCAAATACTCAGGCTGATACAGCTGTCTTCTCATTGCCGCCTTTGGTTTCCTCCTGTTTTCCCACCTATTGCAGCTGCACACTGAGACCGGACCAAATGTTTTACAGCTTCTCAGGGGTGCACTGACACCCTGCCCCACCGCTCCTGCTTTCTGTGCACACATACACACGGAGCCGGCCTCCATGAGAAAGCAATGCCTCTGCTGCCAAAGATCTGAGATAGAGAAGAACTCCAACTGTTTTCTGTATACAAAGGTTAGCACACTTTGATTTCACTTTAAATACATGTCTTGCTCTAGTCAGGATAAAATCGACTTCATGGCACAGGGAAACCAGTCAAATTCACAAGCTACGGGACTGTCGTGGTTTAGGCCAAAATCCACTACTGGGGACCTGTGGCACCCCAAATGGCACCGACAGATGCTCCCCTCTACCCCTCTTCAAAGAGAGAGGCAGAGGAGGAAAAAGAGACTTATGAGTTTAGAAGGAACTAAAGTACTTTAATGAAGTATTAATAATAAAAGAAAAGAAAAAATGAAAAATATATACAAAACCGTATCAAGCTCCCGAGATGACAATGACGTCACCGGCTGGCACTGGGGCAGTCCCAGGCTGGACGCAGTGACGGACGGGAACTGGATTCTGGATCTGGATTCAGGATCGGGATCACAGGCAGACAAACAGAGTCCTCCTCAGACGTCAGCCATTGAAGGAAGAGACCTGCCCCTTTGATCCCTCAGCTTTTATACTGAGCATGAGGCAGATGGGATGGAATACCCTGTTGGTGAGTTTTGGGTCACCTGTCCCGTCAGCTCCTCTCTGCAGGTGGGACTACACTATGCTTTTCCACTTCTGACCCTCCAACGGGGCAAATAACAAAGTTGGTTGGCCTTGGGGGTTATAGCAATAAGTATAAACAGGAGCCTCTCTGCATACCATGTCTGGACATCAGCTACAAACAATTGGTCTTATCACTCTGAGAGTGAACATTGTCTGCACAATATGCAGTTAATTTCAGTAGTTAGAAGAGGCCCAGCTAAGAAGTGAAGTTACTGAACAAAATTGTTTCTGTTTTACCTCAAACCAGGACAGTGACTCTCCAGCACAAAGTTCTCAACTACACCCAGTAGTAAGTGGTCCCCAAATCCCTTGTGCTCTGGGGACCACACCAAAGTCAGTAGACTACTCGCATGCTCTCCCTTTATGCAAGTAATTAAACTCCTTCCTTAATTTTGACTACAGCTCCAACAGCAGCAAATTCACTAAAATTACAAAACTACCACTCCCAGTTGTGCTAAGGCATGTCCAGTTTTGATAGACATGGGAGGAGACAGTTTGTCCCAAAGCCTCGACCATTTTAGCTCACCAAAAAAGAAAACCCAGGGTGAAAACGTGCGGCAGATACTAAGCAGGGGCGCCAATTTTCTGCACATCGGCCCAGGTCTGCCTAGTTATCGAAACTACTTAGTTCAAGTAGTACTTCTCTAAGTATCTCCCTGAGAATCTAACTACTTAGACACCTAAGCACAAAATTGACTGCCAAAAGCTGTCCATCTTTCTGTTGCAGCGCTACGTTCTTGCTGTCCGTTACTACATGATTACACTGGCTCATAAGCTGCCCTTCTGAAAATACCCCGATCCAGATCTTTTATAGCATCCGTCATGAGTCTACACGTACCCATAATATTGCCAAGTCGCCGTTTTCATGCAACTTTTGAATATTGCTCTCTCTCCTGTAAACACTCTACCTGCCTCTCATGGTTTGGGCCAAAACGGCCACAAGGCAAGTGACAGATGCTCCCCACTCCCTCTCTTCTGTAAAAAAAAAGAGAGAGGCAGGAGAGAGAGAGAGAGAGAGAGACATACGAGTTTAGAAGGAACTAAACTGCTTTAATGAAATATTAATAGAAAAGTAAAAAGGAAATAATGAAATGTATAGAAAACCGTATCGAGCTCCCAGGATGACAGTCACCTCACCAGCTGGCCCTGGGGAAGTCCCAGACCGGAATCAGTGACGGATGGGAACTGGATTCCGGAGCTGCATTCAGGATCGAGACCAAATGCACACGAACAGACAGAGTCCTCCTCAGGCATCGGCCATCGAAGAAAGAGGGCTGACCCTTTGATCCCTCAGCTTTTCTACTGCGCGTGAGGCAGATGGGATGGAATCCCCTGTTGGGCAATTTTGGGTCACCTGTCTAGTCCGCTCCTCCCCGCAGGTGCGACCCCTCTGCGCTTTTCCGCTTCCCACCCTCCAACGGGGCAAATAACCACGTTATCTGCCCTTGGGTGTTATAGCCCTAAGTCTAAGCAAGAGCCTCTCTGCATACCATGCCTGGCATCAACTATCAACACAGGTCTCGTCACTCTGAGAGTGAACGGTTTCTGCACAATAGGCTGCTCACTGCAGTAGTTAGAAGAGGCTTAGCTAAAAAGTGAAGTGACTGAAGAGAGAATCGGTTCCGTTTTACTTCAAACAAGGACAGATGCTATTTGTCCCATGATGTCATTGGTGGAGTACATCATGTCTGTTAAAAAGACAGAAAACAGGAACGGTCTGGGTGGGGAAGGCTGGAGAGGTTACCCCTTTTGTGGTGCAGGATAGGTCATACGCGTTTCTGCCAGGGCGTCATAAGTTATCTTTTGCAGTTGGGCACACAGCACAAGTTCCCACAACTCCAGTAAGTTTAACTCTCTGAGGGAGAGGATGAGAGAGAAAAGAGACTTACACGTTTAAAAAAGAAATTAAATTACTTTAATGAAAACCTCAACCAAAAAAATGAGAGAAACTTAAGACACATGCACACTATATCCACAACTGTATTAAGAGAGAAAAGATCCTTTTATTGTGAACATGGCGTGCGGGAGCCCAGGAGTCACAGGGGTTCAGGCACTAACAGGAAACGGGCACCTACAAGGACAGAGTCAGAAAACGCTGGTAAAGCCCAAAGGCAGGACGAGACAGGACTTGGTTCCCCTTCCTTTGGGAAACACAGCCGGCAAGGAAGGGTTTCTAGCCCAGCTGGCATTGAGCAGGGGGTGGCTCTGGCGCCTTGTCCCCATGGGGAACTCCCTTTGAGACTGTGCGTCTGCAGGGATGCACAGTGCGCCTGTGCCACGCAGCAGGGCTCCATCGGGAGCCCCTGGGGAGCTGCCATGGACTTCTTCCCAAAGCCTGCACGGCACCATCCCTGGCCAACCCTTGCCAGCCCCTTGGACTGACTTAGCGCAGTTTAAGGAGTTGGGAAAGATGGGCAGCAGAGCCTGGGACTCACCTGGGCTTCTTCACCATCTGGACCTTTCTTCTTCTCTTCAGTCGCAGTCTTCTTCCTCTCTTCCTTCTTTTTTCTTCTTGTTTACATTCCATCTCCTCTTCCCAGGCCTCTGGTCTCTTCCTTTTGCTTTGGTTTTCGGTTTCCTGGAGGGAGCCTGCAAACCTTTCCATCCCACAGTGGATTGGAGAGGTAAAGCCAGGATCAACTGGATCAATCAGTTCTCCATTTAACCCAAGCTCACTCCTTTTACCTTTGTGCCTTTGAAAGGTTCTTTTGATCTTCTGCACATCGCAGGGACTCTGTCGTGGTCTCGGGGGCGGTTGGAGGAAAAGTGGTCGTGTCCTAAACCAGAAATGTTGGCGTTAGCAGGTGGCAAGGGATGCCCTGGAGGAGTAAGCGACTTTTTGGCAAATTGCTCCCTTAGCTCTCTAGAGAAGGTGCCTTGGGCTGGTTGGCATTAGCCCTTTCTTCCAAGGGCCTCACTTTCGAACACAACGTTCTCACAGGTGTGTGACACTCTGCTAATTTGCAGGGGCCATTCAGCAGACACCCTGCGGTCCCCTGCGGGCAAGAAAAGGCTTGCCCACTTCTTTCTCCTGCCGTTTCTTCTGCCCTCCCGAGACAGAACTCTGCAGATACCCCTTTGGTGCAACACCCCCTTCTGTGGTGGCAGGCTTTGCTTTTGGAGTCTGTCCTTGGCAGGTATTTTGTAGGTATTTCCTTTGACTAAGCACATTCCTAACACATTGGAGAAACCACCTTTCCACTTTCACTTACACTGCCCTGTTCTGGGGGATAAAAAAAAAAACACACAAAGCCACATGGCAATGAATGCTGGGAAGAGGCACAGCAGCTCCTTGGACTTATTAAGACATACCCTCCTCCACGAGACACATTGTTGCAGTGTTTGTGGACCTGCCATACCTCTGCTATTTCCAATCCTGCCTCCGTATCTGCCACTTCTACTTCCTTGAGGACTAGCAGAGAGGGTGGTGCCTCCAGGAAAGCTTTTGCCTGGTGCACCACGGCTGCTACCCCTGTACCTGGGGGAAGGGCAGCCCCCTCCTCCTCCTGCTGCTGCTGCTCCCTCCCGCTGCAAAGGAAAACAGAGTAAGAGCCCGTCAATGGAGACCACCAGCCCAGCGCTCCCAGAGCCTGCCCTGCCCTGCCCTGCCTGCAGCGTGGTGCGATGGGGCAGGACGGGCAGGGGGCCAGCAGCTGGAACCGCGGCTCTGGCTCAGCAGTTCCAGCTGGGATGCTCCTGAGAGCCGGCATGCCACCACGACAGCCCTGCCCAGCCCTCGCCCTGCCCTCCTCCTCCAAGCTGTGGGCAGCAGCAGAGGCTCCGTGTCCCCGCAGAACCAGGTCCAGCAGCCGCTGCCCAGCGGGTCCCCTTGCTCCTCCAGGTGACATCCTCCCTTGGGCTGCCACACCTGCATAGGGACACTCAAGGGACAAGTGAGCATGGCTCCTCCCGGCTCTGGCCGAGGAGCAGAGGTCAATTTAGTTCTGGGGACGGAGTGAAGCAGGAAGCACCTCAAGCGCTCCGCAATGTCGAAGGGTACCAAGGGCTGAGCTCTCTCCTGCTGCAGCGTGATGGGCACAGACTTCCTCCGGGTGAAGGGCAGCAGCATCCTCAATTCTGCAGACGTGCCGCTTGCAGGAGGACAAAAGGCCCTCCCTGCCTTTCTTTCCAAAACTTACCTGAGTGGTGATGTCCTCCTTTATTGACAGATGGGGCAAGCAGCGGTGCTTGCTTGGGATCATCCTACAAGAATCAGAGAGCGGTTAGAGAGCAGCCTCACAGCAGAAAGGGCCACTGGCAAGCTGCCAGGCGGCACCAGCAGCCTGAGAGCATTAGCGGTGGGACCCTCTGCCTTCCGGGGCTCACCCCACTCACCACACATCCTGCACAGCCATGGGTGGGGGAAAGGCCATTCTCACCTCTGCCTGGACCTCTAGCAGCTTCTCCAGGCTCCTGGGATTGAATGTCCTCCACTGGGCAAGAAGGAGTGGAAGAAGGTGAGCAGCGATGCATCTGCTGCTCGGCTGGAGGAGCGGTTGTTAGGGACAGAAACACTCACAGCGTGGCAGTGGCTCAGCTGCTTTTCCAGGTGCTTGATGGATGGGAGGCAGCTCACCCGTGCTCTCTTGTCTCCTTCTGGTGTCCTGTGCACCAGGAAGGGACAGGGAGGGAGCTGGGTCAAGCCCAAGCTGCCTCTTCTCCCTTTCTCTTGGCATTGCAGCTTCTTCTGCCCTTCCCTTCTGGGCACCAAAAGGTGACCAGGGGATTCAGGATGTAGAAATGCCCCTATTCCTTTGTGCCAGCGTGCTGCCTGTTCCCTGCCCAGGCTCTGCTCGGAGGGCAGAGGCCATTCACAGGATGCTATGGGCCCAGTTGGGAACCTCTCCTGCCCAGTCATGGGACGTGGCACCATGACTCACCTGAAAGTGGCAACACAGGAGCTGCTGGGCCAGGAGAGGATGATGGAGGTCCCATCCTCATCACTTCCTTCCTTTTCTGCTCTTGCTGCCTCCTTGTCAGCACTCAGCACCCACAGCTGGTCCAGGGCCAGGCAGAGCCGTGGGCGCAGGGTGGTGCCACATCTGAAGAGCGGAGAGGCAGGCAGGGAGCTGGAGGTGGAGCCTGCCGGAGCCCTGTCCCCCGCCTGCTGTTGGGGCAGACATGGGTGCATCCAGCAGCAAGGTGCCCCCGGGGGCTGAGGCTGGTGCCAGGGTGTCCCTGCCCCGCTGCCAGGGACAGGGCTGGGGGAAAGGCGGCTGGGCTTGCAGGCACTTACTGCAACTTGGCAATGAGCAGCTTCTGCTGGAGGAGGCAAAGGCACCTCTGGCTTCTCTTGCAGCCCTGGCTCAACCACTCATCCACGCTCAGCACCGCCGTGCCCTTGCTGAGAGGCTCCCTGCAGAGCAGAGAGCGGTGGGTATGTGAAAGGCTGCTGCTGTGGGGCCCGGCCATGCCCGCGTGTCCCCGAGCCCCAGGGAGAGCCCACCTAGAGCCACAGCAGCAGTTGGCCTGGCCCATTCCACCCGGGACTGGAGGACCCTGGCCGTGCCCAAAGGACACGGCCCAGGCAGCCACAGTAAGGATGGGATGCAGGGTGCTGCTGCTGGTGCTGCTTTGGGCCAGCACAGCTCCATCCTGCTGTCTCTGGTGGCTCTTGGCTGCAACTGACAAACACTGGGAGCTCAACGGAAGCTGGGTGGTTACCGGGAGGCACCGGGGCATGGCTTTTCTCCACTATGGCCATCTCTGTCTGGCACGGGGGAACCCAGAGCAGGACACAGCAGAGGGCACCCATCACCTCCCTCCACCCGCTGCCCACTTACAGCTAGTGTCGTCTGCGCGGCTGGCGCCGCTTGTTGCGCTGTGGCTGTCCCTGGCAGCCCGCGAGGGTCCTGCGGCGCTTTGGACAGCGTGCTGCTGGAGGCAGCCTGGCCGTGGTGGTGGTGTGCCCCACCAGGCCTGCGGGAGATGGATCCACCTCCATGGGCTCTGTGTCATCTGCGGGGGGATCCACCTCCATGGGCTCTTCCTCATCCCTCTTCTCTGGTGGGTCGACCTCCATGGGCTCATCTCGCCGGGCAGGGCTGCTGCTGATGGCGCCAGCCCACTGGCGTTTCCTGGGCTGGGGAGGCATCCTCAGGGCTTCCAATGAGCCTCTTGTCCCTGGGCCCACTCAATGTAGGCACTGGTGCCACCCACTGTGGGCACTCGCCTCCCTTGGCCGCCTCCTCCTCTCGCAAGCAGGCTTGGCGTGAGTGTGCCTGGCTGCTGAGCGAGCTGTGGGCCAGCCACAGGGCTGCCTGCTTGCCTAACGGCCAGCCGGTGATGTCACCAACGGACGTTGCTGTGGCTGGGAGGGGGGCCCCTGAGGCCCTGAAGGCCCCATTGCGGGCGGCCCTTTTGCTTCCAGAGAGAAAGGCTGCCCCTGGAGCAGTGGGTCTGCCCTCCATCTCCCCTGGTGTGCCCTGGGCTCCAGCCCCCTCCTTGTGCCAGGCCTCAACAGGACAGCGGCCACAGTGTCAGAGGGCCTGGCCTGGTGCATGCTGCTGCGCAGGGGCGACAGGAGGAGTCCATTGTAGGGCCACCGAGGTCCTTGGGGCCTGGAGGAGGGGTGTTCAGTCTGCGGACGGGAAGGCCCATGGCGGGTTGCTGTCCCCGGCCGGTTCTTGCCTCAGCTACCCAATGGGTGGTTGAAGATGACGCCAGACCCACCCTGGTGTTGCACAGAGAAGATCTGCTGCTTGGTGGGGACTCTCTGTGCCTTCAGAGTTGAGGAAGAGACCTCAAGCACAGAGCTCGTTGCCTCAGTGATGTCATGTCATGTTCTTCATCAGCTGAATCAGTGCTTTATGGCTTAAAGAGAGACCTGGTGACATCCAATAAATTTAAAAAAAAAAAAAACAAAACCAAAACCAACCCCCTGACCGTTCCAATATTTCCGTTTCATTTTGATAAGATTTAACTTTGTGCTTTCTAGTTGTGGTGTGAGCAATTCTCTGTGTCGTTGCTTTCTTATGTAGAGCCTTAGTGCTTAGGTAGGTGTGTGACTTATTGAACCAGTACCAGAAAAATGATTCCTTAGAAACACCTTATATGCAGCCTGGTTTTCTGCATTGTTCAGGAGAGGCAGCTTCATGATGGAGTGTGGTGAACTGCTTGAGAATTCTTCATTGGAGTGCCTGCCTTTAGAGCAGCAGCTCTCTTAAATGACGGAGCTGTGCGGACCCTTCTGAGGCCACAAACAAGTGCAGGCTCAAGCGATGGAAATGCTGTATCTACGTAGTTCTTAGTATTCCACGCTTCGGTCTTGGAAGGCTGAGACACCTGGAAGAGCAGGTGCTCTTTCCTATAAAATACCCCCAAACCCCTCACCTACTGACAGCCTTTTTCTTTATGAACTTGATTGATGATGTACTGTGATCTTGGGTTGATTCCCCTATGTGGAATGACTAAAACATGCGGCTTGTATTTGAAGGGCTGGAATCTGAGCACAATTTGCTGCAAGTCTGAAGTGCCCCTGAGCAAAGGGAGCCACAGAAGTCAGGGCTGCAGCACAGGAGGGAATCCACGGAGCATCAGTGGGTGGGTGGCAGCAAAATTTTTACTTGTGTGCTGAACCCCCACCCAGAGATTTGCAAGCTACAGCTGGCTTGTGGACTGGATAGTCTGGCACTACTTGACTGCCGGTTAAGATAGCAGACCCTCTAAGCAGTTGTCGACCTCTGAGTAGGCAGGTGGGTAACATGCCAGCAAGAGTGTTTGGGGGAGAAGAGAGCTGCTGCATGCACGCCTCTGGGATTCGGCTGCCCGTGGCAGGATATGCGTGAAGTTGGGTGTGTGTGCTGTCACGGGCAGATGCTCAAGGGCAGCTAAGAGCGAGCTGGAGCGCTCTGCTTTCACCCAGGAGAGAAAGGCTGCTGCTGAAAGCACAGGCTGGCAGGATCCTGACAGAGCCAAGGAGCAGAAAGGAAGGATTTAAACAATGGGGGAGTGCTCCTTTCAGCAGGGATGGCTATACCTTGGCACTTGGTGAGCTTGGTTTCATTCCTTTTTCCTCCATTGTCTCTCTCCTCCTTCTTTCCTTTCTGTTGTTGCAGCTCCTGGAAGTAGAGGAAAAAGACAGCTGTTGAGGATTGCCTTGGAGCCTTATCTCAGGAAAGCCTGAGCATCAGGTTGGCAGGTTTCCAAGCTGCTAGCCGTGCTTCCTTCCCATGAGCCCAGGACACAAGCCTTGGGGAGCCGCGGCTTTGCTTCCAGTATTTCTTTGTTCCCTGAGCACGCGTTTGCAAATTCTGTAACCTTTTGCCCTTGTCCCTCCGCAGGTTAAGGTGCAACATGCTGACTTTTGATCTGCCCATCTTAATCTCTCTCCTTCTCAGCAGCATTCCTGATTGTCTTATTTCCACAGGTTGTGCCAGTCTGGAGGAGAAACGTTTCCTTTTTGAGCTCAGGCACATGATCTGAGGACGCTCACCATTTCTGACTGTGCCTAATGATTTAGGTTCTTCCTGGAGACACCAAGAGGATTGCTGTGTTTGTCGCTCTGTGTGTCTTCATTGCTACTCGTACTCACAAAACAACTGGACCAAATTTGGGATCTGATGACTCAGGTTTCGACTTGCAGCTTCTTCTGCTTCTTCGGACCCTTGTTGCATAGGAGTTCCTGTGCTTTTGCCTTCTATTTGGTGCACACAAGCAGCGTATTGGCTTTGTGATCTGGGCATTATTGAGCATTTATTGTTCAATGTGGGCAAGCGTGACTCCCAGGGCCGTGAACACTTGGAAAACATGCTATGCAGTATTACCTGCAGGGTGTGGCAGACTGACCCAAATGATTCATGGTTTTGTTAATCCTTATACCTAGGAAAACAAATGTATGCAAAAGAAGGCCAGCAACACCAGAGTGTGAGGGATGGCCTTAAACGTGTGTTTTCCCATGAGATGTGACTTCTGTGTAGGCACCTAGTTCCAGGTACTGCAAATTTGTGTAGAATTTCTTGGGAAATGGCTGAGCTGCTGCATCTGCTCTTGAAGTGTCAGCTGGGAGAAAAGGCTGATACTCTTGAGGAACACCGAGTAATATCAGGTTGAGACCAATGAGTTTCCATTTGTGTGGGAAAAATAATACTTTGCATTGATTGAGCAGTTAGAAAGCTGCTAAGAAAGGACAATCTCCAGAGTGTTTTGAAAAATCATCACTTAGAATGCAGCTTAATGAAAATTGTCATGGGAGACCTGGGCTTAGGCCCACGAAAGTATGTAGGTATTGAAGAAGGCTGGTGCAAGAAGCGTTCCTTGCTGGTGGGTTGCCGTTAGCCTTGCGTCTGTGGAGGTGGTCGGCATGCGTTCACACAGCAACGCAAGCCAGAGCAGCTTCTCGACTGCTCTAATTCTCCCCTGGGTTGCCTCCAGCGCTGGGGGTGGGACAGGAGAGCTGTGGGCACTCCGCACTTCCCAAGGACTTCAGAGAGGCCTGCGGAAGAAAGGGCTCTGCCAGAGCAGAAAGGCAAATGTATGGCAATACTCGATAGCTTTCTTCTGTAGGAAGAAAGGAGGCAGTGGCAAATCCCGTTGCTCCAGTTACCACCCTTTCAACAGAGACCCTGAGGAGGACTGAAGTGTGCTGCTCTGTGCCAGTGAGGATTTGCCTGCAGTTTTGGATTTTCTGCTTTTACAGGCAGTATGTGCCTCATACATTTATTGTTACAGATTAGAGTTCTGCTGCGACTCTGGTGTTACTGGAGAGGGGGGATGTGGCACTGAAACACTTAGTGGTGCTCCTGGGCCCTGTTTTGAACTAGTTCCTAAAAAATGTGTTTTTTTTACCTCTGCTGGAGTTTGTCATGTTGAGTTCACTACTGAAATCCCACTTCAACATCCCTTTCAATGTCACAGGTAGAAGAGCCCAAGCAGTTCTCGCTGGTCCCTCCGGCAGTTGACTTCAGAAACAGGTCCTGTGTTTTGGTGAAAGAAAGTGTTGCTTGAGGAGGTGCGTGCGCTGTGTTGGTGTGAGTTGGGGTGGGGAAGATGGGAAGCAAAGTAGAGATTGAGCTGGGCTTTCTTAGGAGAAGGAGAAATGCCTTCAGCTCTGTGTTGGGTGCTAAACTCTTAAAGAAGATGCTGCTGTGGATTTGAAAAATCTTGAAAGGCTGTCCATTAGGAGTGGCCTAGAGAGGAATGGTATTTTGTAAATGACTCTGGAAAGAAGCCAGAGGAATAAGAACAGTGTCATGGTTTTGCTGCATTTTGATGGAGATTTACTTTAGTTCTGCCCTTAGTTGCTTATAATCAAAAATGCCGTTCTGACTGAAAGCACAGCGGCATGATAAGGTGCTGAGAAGTCTCTGGCTAGTTCTGCAGGTGGGACGCTGGTAGCCTTCCTTCAGAGGAGGTGTGGGAGAAATGTCTGTCTGTGGGGTCGGTGCGCTTTTGGGGAGGGGAGAAGATACCTCTGCCTGTGCAAGAGCACCGTCCCTGGCAAAGAGGTGCAGGGAGAGTGCCTGACCACCGCTCCTGCTGTGGACTGTAGCGTCTCCTTGTCTTTGTACCTACGCTGTGTGTCATTTTTCAGATTGTGAAATAAAACTCTCAAGTTCTGAGAGCTTTTTTCTCTGCCTGCATGACAAAGTCGTGTTTCAGCTTGAAACTCATCTGGTCTGTGTCTGCTCTGCCTGAAAAGACACCTGAAAGGAGTCTGCAGAGTTGGCGTGCCCATGGGGGGGATACCCAGCTGGCCCTTTGTGTGGGGTGGATGGTGGCGGATGCCCAGAGCAGTGGGCAGCAGCAATTCCTGCTGTTGGTACTTAACCGGGAACCGCTTTGGTAAAGGGGTGGAGATGGTGCTTTCTGTGGCATCTCTGGGGTCTCAGTCTTGCAGCAACACCTTTGACGTTGGAGGGGTGGACTGCTATAAGCTAAGTAAGCAACCTCTGACAAGACTGCAGGGGTAGTCCTTGTGTGGCAAAAAGCCTGGCAGTGTTTTCATGGAGCTCTGCCCACTTGCTTCTGTGGTCTACGTTATCAGTGCTACCCGCAGTGCTGTTTCCCTCCCCCATGAAAACGGGCGTTCTGCAGGACAGGATGTTTTACCTGCTGCGGTGTGTGATGCCTGGCCGTGGAAAGATGAGGCCAGATAGAATTTCCCCGGAACAAAACTGGACTGGGTCTGCAAAACTTGCTCTGTGTCAATAAAAACTGAGAGGACTAAATAGCTGGTAAGGTTTGATTATGAGCTGTAGCACAGAGTTGATACTGGAGGTATGATTCTCTATGGCTGTTGTGGTTTGGGCCGGATTGGCCACTGGGTGGCAGGACAGATGCTCTCGTCAACGTGTCTTCAAAGAGAGGCAGGAGAGAGAAAGAGAGACTCAGGATTTCAGAAGGAACTGAACTACTTGACTAAAACATTAAGAATAAAATAAAAAGGAAATAATGAAATATATACAAAACTGTATTGAACTCCCAGAATGGTTTTACGTGTAATAGTGGAAGTAGAGATGTGTGATTTTGTTGCTGTTGTTTTTTTTATCCTTGAGGACAGGCATAACAGTGGGAAATACTCAAAGTAAGGTGAAGAAAACTGAGCAGTTTCCACTAAACTAAAAATTGCAAGATCAGCAGAAGAGAGAGGAAATATTTCTTCTATAGCATAATTGTTATGGGTCTTTCTTAGCAGCCCTAGATTACAGTCCTTTTATTCAGCAGCAGAACCTGCACCTGTGTCATACATCTGGTACATGTCCTGAGGATGGCAACTAAGTATAAGCACAGCAGAATTGTACCCCATGTCGGGGTCACGCTGACTGAGCTGAGGCAGTCTTCCAGAACATATAAGTGAATTTGGGGACGCCCCTGCGTGTTGGAACTTCACAGTATTAATGATTCGATCAATAGAGTTTGAGGAACGTCAGCAAGTTTGTACTACTTTCTTTTCTTTATTGACTTTATAGAACAGCACTGAAGTTATTCATATAGATTCTTTAGGCAATTCAAATACTTTCACTGAATGACAGAAAGGCTGAGGTTGGAAGGGACCTCTGGATGTCATCTTGCGATAGCCGCCTGCTGCAGCAGAGACAGCCAGCGCCGCTCAGCCAGGGTCTGGCTCCATCTTCTCTGCAGCCTCCCATCAGGCTTTTTATGCATTGATCAATTCCCCTGCGAGCCTTCTCTTCACCAGGCTAAGCGGTGCCAGCTCGCTCAGCCCTTCCTCAGAGGAGAGATGCTGCAGTGCCTTTATCATCTTCACACTCCTTTGCCAGACTCTCTCTCCAGTCCAGCCCAGGACACCATCAGTGCTCCTGGTGGCAAGGGCGCACTGTTGGCTCATGATCAGCTGGGTGGCCACCAGGACCTGCAGGGCTTTTTACGCCAAGCTGCTTTCCAGCCGAGCAGCGCGCCAAATGTGCTGGTTCCTGGGGTTGTCCCTCGCCAGGTTCTGGACTTCACTTCTTTCTCCTGTTGAACTTCTTGTGGCTCCTGCCTTGGCAGGGTGTGAGCATGGGGTGATGCAGAGGGCAGAGCCAAGTGGTGCAGACTCTGAGCAGGAGGAAGGATTTGGGTGCCAGTGTTGCAGGGCATGACGGGGCAGTAGAGGCTGGTAGGAGAGCAGATCCCCAGGACGTGGGGGCAGATGATGTGGTGAGGAGGAGACCAGGCATGGGACGTTTAGCAGTGGGGCATGGTCCAGCCCTGGAGTCCCCCTTCTGACTGAACCGTTGGCTGGCATGTGTCCCAGCTGCTGGCCTGGCCCTGGTTTTGGCAGCTCCTGGGGCCTTGTTCTAGTTGTGCCGGCGGGGTGGCCTCTTGGGTGGCTGAGGTGAATGTTGGGTGCTGCTGGCCCTCCTCTTCGGGCCTCGCCGTGGCCCCCCACGGGAGAGGTCCCTGCTGCGGCTGGGAGTAGAGGGACCTGCGGCAACCTCCCCTGGATCCTCATGCAGCTCCTCCTGTTCCCCGTTGGTTGGAACAGGGGCATCGGGGGAGCTGCCGGGAGCCCCATGAAGAGCAGCGGTGGAGGTGTTGGGTCGCTCCTCTTCATCGTCTGCAGCAGGGCTGCGGGAGGTAGCTTGGCCAGGGCCAGGAGACCCCCTTCTGGAGGCAGCAGGAGGAGGGACAGCCAGGGGGTTGCCCTCCCGCTCCTCGGCAGCATGGCTGTCCTCGAGGCCCAGCAGACGGTGGGCCTCTGTGCTGCAGCGTTGCACGGCAACGTTGATAAGCTGCTGTACAAATGTCGCCGCGTGATCCTGGAGGCTGACCTGCAGCAGCTGGACCAGGACCTCTTCGTCCAGACCAAAGAAGCCCAGGACGGCCAGGATGAGGTCCTCCATCACAACGGCTGCTCAAGACTCCTCGGCAAAGATCAGCCCCAGCTGCTGTTGGAGCCAGGGCAGAAAGCGTTGGAGGAGAGCCGGGTGGTCGTCAAAGAGGAACGCCCAAGTATGGGGCTGGAGGCCGCCCACCAGAGCCCTGGGCACCGACTCCACTGCCAGCGGCTGAGGTGTTACAGAGCGGGGAGGGGGGCTGTGGGTGTCTGGGTGCCTGGGCGCTCCTCCGGCCTGCCGGGTGCCAACTGGTGCGGGGGCTGAGGCAGATGACGCGATTTGAACCTCTTCGAAGTCATTGTCTGCCCTCACCGAGTGCACGATGGATCGCACTCTTCTCTTGCAGAGAGGGCACTTGGGCTTGCTGTTAGCCCAGCGCAGGATGCACTGGTAACAGAATTGGTGGAGGCATGGCATGGCATAGGCGGCATCGTCCCAGCTGTCCAGGCACACTGGGCAGCGGTTGTCCAGGTCCATTGCCATGCTCTCCACTCGCTGCATCGTGCTAGGGGCAGCTGGGGGTGACCAAGTGCTCCCTCCCTGTGGCGCTGCAGCAGCCGGTGTCAGGCTGGAAAAGGAAGAGAGGCCACGGTCACTGGCTGGCCTGAGGAGGGCTGGAAGAAATGCCCAGGTCCCTCAAGAAAGAAACCCTCCCAGCTCCCCAGGGTGCGGTGTCCCCACACAGCTCACCTCTGCTGCTGCGAGCATGCCTCCTGACTGCCCCGGCTGCCTGAAGCTGACAGGGCCAGGGAAAATCCTTTGCGGGCTCTGGGGCACAGATGGAGAGCTGCCGCGAGCAACTAACTCCCCAGTCAGGACACCAGCGCCAAGGCTTGGCTCAACACTCCAGCCTCGCCAACTGCTCAGCTGGAATGCGGGTATGAACCAGCTGGATGGGACTCGGCGCCCGGATTTAAGCAGCGAGGGGCACGTGTTCACAATCCGTCGCTTGGTGACATCAGAGCCCATCCCTCCTCCCCTCCGTGCTTTGAACTTTGCCACATTCTTGAGATTTGTTCCTACAGTTTGCACCAGAGGTTTTGGGCTCTATTGAATTTTATGGGAGCTGTGATAAAAATTTTGATTCTTTTCAAAACCATCATCATCATCCTTGCATGGCTGTTCATAGTGGATGCAATCTCACCTAACAGTATTATTGCAACTTCCTGTCTCGTCATGAACTAAACCCTCTTTCAGTGGAGAGACGCGTGCCTCTGTGCGTCAAGTCAAAATCTGTTAAAACCAATGTCTGAAGTCACTGGAACTGTATCAAAGAAGCGCTATTTCTGCCCATTGATTAGGAAGGGAAACAGATCATGAACTCAGAGGTCAGGGTTTGCAGTGCACCCGCCTCAACAAAGCTTCAGATCACCTTCACTGTTTTGTGTAATTGCTCTTCCAAAGAGAAACAATCGTCTGCTAATACCAAATCAGCCTTGATACTAGCCCAGGTGGCCTCAGCTGTCCCGACTTGGCCTGGTCCTTTCCAAACCTTTACATAATCACGGGGTGTATTTTAGACTAATGTAAATATGTTGATAGCAACACACAATGAGCAGTGCCTCTTCAGCTGCTTCCAGTAGCTACTGTGTGCCCAGGAGAAGAGCAGAGGAGCTGAGGACAAGAGCTCGGCTTTCAAAACCTGACAAGATAGCTGCCTTAAAGACTGTGCTTAATGACTAAAAACTCTGACTGTGTTTTTCGTGAACTCAGTGAGCAGCTGTGAAACTGAGGGCTTATGGGACATAGGGCCACCAGGCCTGAGTGCTCTGCACTTTGAATTGCAGTCATTTTGCATGAGGTTATGCAAAGAGAAGAATATGCTCTCCTGCGATGCAAAACTATGTTATAGTGTGTCCTGCTTTGAGCGACACAGGACTAACTTCTCTTCTAATAGTTGGGAAGCCTGCACTTTTAGAAGACTCCAGTGTCTGAACTTGTGAAAATATGTACTTTATAGCTGGCTATGGTGTGTGGGTTTCAAGGGCTCAGAGATTTTGAGCTTGCCAGGCGCAGGGATGAGGAGGAGTGAGACGTGAGCACTTGACCCAAGCTGGCCGGCAAGATTATTTCATACCATACAAGATTATTTTCATACCATGAACATGAATGACATAAATTGGTCCAAACCCTTATTCTTCCGATGGGATGTCTGCTTCCTCCCTGGGCCCCAGCTTAAGGATATCACTAGGAAACTTCCAAGCCTGGTACGGCCCTCCGACTATTACCCATTATTGCTCTTCCGTGTGTGTGGTGGTGAAGCTGCAACATGTCTTCCTATGGCGATCAAAAGAGACTTCAGGGCCTTGGGACGGTTGGTAAGGGGATGTGGGGCACAGGTTATTTTTTCCTCTTTCCTTCCAGTTACAGGCAGCGACATTGGAAGAAACATACAGATAGGCCCAGTCTATTAATAGGTGGCTCCATGGCTGGTGTGACCAACAGAATTTTGTTTTTTTTGATAAGGGGATGGCCTACACAGCACCAGGCTTGCCGGCGTCAGATGGGATTCACTTGTCTCAAAGGGGGAAGAAGGTCTTTGCTCACCAGCTATCAGGGCTCCCTGACAGCGCTTAAAACGAGGCTCGAAGGGAGAGGGGGACAATATCAGGCTTGCCCGTGACAAGCTGTGAGATGACATGCCAAGGTTAGAGGGACAGGGTGCTAGCGAGGGCCCACAGGCTGTTGCTCTGAGATGTGCTGGCTACGCTGCAGGACACCTGAATTCTTCCAGCGATGAGGCAAGAAGGAAACACCAAGGAATGAAAGGGTGTTCCTCTAAGAAGGTGATAAGAAGGTGCCTCAAAAGGAGGCAGACACGACAGTTTTTCTCCTAAAATCACCGACTGAGAGGGTAGGACTGAATCCCCGTGGGTGGATTTACTCTTAGTCGCATACAAAGTATTTTCAGTGACTTTCTGGCACACCGTGAAAGTACAGTGGAAAGAGAAAAACCAAAGGCAAAAAAAATACCGGTAGACCGTATAACACACAAACAGATCATTTAATTTCTACTCATGGCTTTCAGCAGGAAGTGAAACTCTAATCAAGTATTTCCAAAGCATCTTAGCCAAACTGGGAATCCCTCCCACAACAGATTCAGTGAGTTCAGCTGAGCCTAAATGGAACCCAGCAGCCGCACAGTGCTGGGAAAGGTCTTGTGCATGCCCATGCACTTCTCCTCATCAATGAAGAGTGTGTTGGCTTTGACGGCCAGGTCATGCTGCAAGACCGACTTGGTATGAACCAGCATTTGCAGGGTGTCCTCGGTGTCTCTCAGGCGCTGCTGGAGGCTCTGGACCGTCTCGTTGATTTTGTGGACCTCGTTGACAAGGCTGGAAAACAGCAAGAAACCCTGGTTAACAGTGCCATCGTGGGGGTGGTTTCTAGCGTGGCATTGCTGAAGGGCCCCTTGGTCACAGGATTACCCCCTTCAGCGTGCTCAGACTAACTCAGACCCCCCGTTTCTGGCAGACGCATGGGAAAGCTGAGGGCAGAGCTCCTCCAGACCTCAGCGGGGAGGCATGGTTAAGTCTGCTCAAAGGCTTTGGCAACGCGCAGCCGCCTCTCCCAGAGCAGCTCGGGCCAGCAAGAAGAGGGATGAGCAGGTGTGGTTTCCTGTTCCTGCTTGGTTTGGGGGGTTTGTTGGCTCCCCCTCCTGGATTTCCCTGTGCAGGCATCCTCCCCATGCCCACAGATGCACACAAAGAAAACAGGACATCTGGGAGAGGCTAAAAGTGAATGTGAAACAAGGGGAGGATGGAAAAAACCCTTGTTGTACGAGATGCTGCAAAGGCTGTGGGGCTGGGTTTCAATTGCTCTGAAAAGGCTTCAGCTGGAGTCTTGCCCAACGGGCTCCCAGGAGGGGTGAACTTTGGGGTGCCTCAGAGGGGGTGCTGCTGGGCGCTCAGGCCAGCCTACTCCTCCACAGCTCCTCGGCGTGCAATCCCAAACAGACCACTGTGTCCTTGAAAGGATTTCCAGTGTCCTCGGAGAAGGTGAGGACAGCCCTTTCTGCTTCTCCATAGGGGGCACCCTTCCTTGCAGTTCCCCAAAAGGAAGGGCCTAAGGGATCTCAGCAGGATCCTGTTGGAGAGTAAAGGGCTCGTCCTTCAAAACTGAGCACATCCAACTGCCGGGAAGCAGGCTGGAGAGAAGATGGGGCTTACCCAAGCGGGAAGAATCCATCCCCTCATGCTTATGCTTAATTTTTCATGCAGTGCTACCCCTGGGTGCTACCAGCCGTAACTCCTCAAGGAGCCCACCAGACCCACGCTCCTGCCTTACCGCAGCTGGGCAGTGTCCCGGCACAGCTCCACGTTTGGTCTGCGTGTGCGCTCGTCCAGCCGGCTCTGAGCCACTTTTAAGGGAGGCCCTTGGTCCCTAATGGCCTTTTGGATGGCTTCTATGGTCTTCTCCACCTGGAAGATTTCCTGCAGCGTCTGGCGTAAAAAAGAAACCCATGCACAAATTAAATGTATCTTCTCAAGTGACAACATAATTACCCTTTCCTCTTGTCCATCTGCAGAACAATACAAGTTCAATAAGCAGACCCTGGGCTCAGACCCCTGTCATTCTGCTACACATCAAGGCGCAGAGCCAAGAGTAATTTTTCTTCAGGGAAAAAACTCTCTTGGCTCTTGCTGTCACATCAGAGGAGGTTTTGGAGCACTGATGGACCTATTGAATTCCCAGCTTCCCAAAATTACCGCTTGCTGGAACTAATCATCCATCAACAGTAACTCAGAGAGGGAAGGTTCTTCATGGATCCTCACTGAAAGACGTGGCATCAGCTCGCAGTGCTGCAAGCCCCGTCTTCCCTCAGTTACTCAATACAGTGTCGGGCACGTTTCAGGAAGCTTTCTATGAGACCCACAGCTCTGAGGCAGGTGTCCATCACTGATTTCCACTGACTCTGCTTGGCAAAGCAAACACACGCATGCCCATGCAGCAGCCCCAGAGCACGGAGAGTGAAAGCACGTCCTTGGAGGAGAAGCAAGCCTGCAACCCCCCCAGCAGGCAGCCCAGCAGAGGCCCAGCAAGGCCGTTCTGGAGGGCAGCCAGCGCTTCTGAAGGAACTACCAGGAGATGCAACCAGCATTGGCATTTTCTGCTGGCAATCCCTGTGCTCCCAGGCTGCCAGTGAGGATGCCCTAGCAAAAACAGACCCCTTGAGATGAAATTACGGTGCCAACTCCTAAGGGTCCCACCTCAGGGGCGTCACTAGGAAGTGACAGTGACACACCGAAAGGGAGGGGTTCCGACTACCTTGGCCAGGTGGGTCCGGATCTTGCTCTTGGCATCGGCTGTCTCGCTGATGCGTTTGGTGAAGGCGATGTTCACCCTGTTGAACTGGCTCCGCATCTCGTTTGCCACCACCACCAGCAGGTTCTCGATGTTGTCCCGCAGCTTGGAGGAGGCCGCCCGTTGGCTCTGTGAGCGGAGGATGTTGTCGTCTGTGATCTTGGCCCAAGAGTCCGGCACCGAGATCCTTCAGGAGGTGAGGGGGAAGAAGAGGCCCCGGTAAGCCCGTAGTGCTGAAGCTGGACGTGGGCAGGCATGAAGCCTGCCTGGGAGCAGCACTGATTAAACGTATCTGAAATCTCCGTCTTTAATTTGAGCATAGGTTGTGGTTTAACTCTGGCCAGCAGCTAGGACCACACAGCCACTCTCAATGGAGGGGAAAGAGAAAGAACAGGACTCACGGGTGGAGATAGAGACAGTTTACTAGAACAACAACAGAAAATAGGAATGAGAAGAAGAGTACGAGTAAGGGTAAGAATAAAGGTAAGGTTAACAATAACAATAACAGTAAGAATAACAATAAGCAGAGAGAAACGGTCCCACTCAGGCAGCTGTCTCCAGGCGGGATGCACGTGCCTTGACAGTGGGCTGGGGACAAGCAGCTCCCTGCCAGGGAGAGGCACCGTGCATCCCGGGCACAGCTTGCTGCTGGCGTGCCGCCCAGCGTGCACTCACGTGGCATCGACCCGCTCCACCGCTGGGTAGTAGCTGATGCCGTGGGAGGTGCTCCTCAGGTGGTGACACTTGTCATCGATGCGGTGGGCCGCCTGCTTGTGGGCCAGGTCCCTCTCCAGCTCGTGCTGGGCCGCCCTGTTGGACCTTCAACATGCAAACAACAGCCATCGCTGGGGATGTTCAGGTGGAAGGGCTTCCTCCCCGCTCCAGTTCCCCGCAGCTCCCTCCCACGCAGCTCTGTCATCCCATGAGCATCACTGCCCACTTCCCGGGGAGCCCGCCTGGCTTTTCCATCTGCAGGGTGTGGGGAGAGGTCGGGGTCTGCTGGGGGTCCACATCACAACTGCAAATGCACATCAGCCCTACGGCATGACATAAGGAGCTCCTCCTTACGCGAGCTGGGCTTTGGCTTCATCCAGGTACCGCTGCATCTTCTCCTGGCACGACCTGATGACATTGACTTCCTGGGTAAAGGACACATGGCCCCATCATCAGTGTCTGTACTCAGTTGTCCTGATGCCACTCGTCCCCTCAGACCTCCCCAACCCTGCACACAGCAAGAACTTGCCTGCTTGTCTTTCTGCCCAGAGTAAACAGGCAGGGAGTGGAGAAAGTGCCCCCAAACTGCGTGCATGTCTTTACTGCACTACTCCCTGAAGAGGAACACAGAACCCCCACACGCTACACAAACATGCAGCTGCTCTTCAGCTATTCCTTCCTCTGTACGGCCAAGTCATACCCACACGGCGTGGGCATGCTGCTGCCTGGGGGAACCCCATCCCCTGGCCCAGCAGGTTTTGGGGGGGTTGAAGAGCTGAGCACCTCCCCAGCGGTAAGGAGCCAGGTAGGGAAGAAGGCTGCAAAGCCTCTGTAGGGCAGTTTAGGTAAAACTGGCTTTAACACATGATCTGGGTGGCCCAACTTACCGTGAAGAGCTCTTTCTCCACATCATCATGGACGAGGTCAATGCCCATCCTCTTCTCCCGCTGAAGCAAGCACTGCTGAGCGACCTGTTGGGGACATGCCATCACTGTCGGGTGCAGAGGCAGGATTCTCTATAGAGAGAGTCCCCATCTCAAGAAATGGAAGAAAAGAAATTCTAGGCGGGCACAGAGGGGACACCAGGGGAACAAAGTGCCCAGGGCGGCTGCTTCAGCTGACCACAAGCAACCGAACTGCACCATACGCATCAAATCAACATGAGGGAGCACGTGTGTCCCGGCTGCAACCAGAGCTGTGGCACAGGCACCTGTGTCAGCCTTGATGCTGACCTCCCCAGGGTGTTGTAGGAAGACATGGGCTTCTGTCTCCCACTCCAGGAATTTGGATGTTCCGCCTACACAAATATTTGGTTAAGCAAATGGAGTTGTGATGAGCTCATAACGGGCTGATAGGGGATGCAGCAGATGGGAAGACATTGCAAACTTAACTTATGGTCTCTTCATAAAAACTCTCTAGGTCTTGCGGAGCTGCAGTGGAACTTAGTTAGACATTTGAATGGCTGCAGTTGTTCCAGCAGTAGGCTACAGCTTGCAGCCCACTGGACAGAGTGCTTACCTGGAGAGGGGCCTCCGTCTCGGCCAAGGCTCTCTCCAGTCTCTTCTTCATGTCTGTGAGCGTGTTGGTCTCCCCGATCATCTCATCCAGCTCACGGCAGAGCTCCCCTTTCCAAAACTCAATAGCATTCACACGTCCTCCCAGGCTTTTGGTGCTTTCTGCTTGTGTTTTCTTTGTCTGCTGGTATTTATCCCCAATCATGCGGGTGGTATCAACTCTCAGAGCCTCCGCATTGTGCCGGGAAGTCTCTGACTCTTTGTACTTGGTCAGGTTGGACCTGTACCAGTCGTCAGGGGTGTAGCGGGTGAAGAGGGTTGTTCTGTTGGAAATGTAAGGGAGCTTCTCGCTGGTGGTCATCCCCTGGGAAGTTTTGGAAAAGGGAGCCAAAGCTGGTTTGATGGCATCTCTTTTAGAGTAGGTGCTGGGCATCCAGGGGAGGCTGGAGCTCTGAGGCAACGGGTAGTACGGGAAACGGTCTTTATAGCTGGCAGTCATGGTGTTGATGGCAGGCAGAACCTTGGCACGTCTTGCCGTTAAGGGAAAGCCGACAGCCTCCATTCCTGACCACTGCTCTTCAAGTACTTGTCCTGCACAGAGGAGGAGATAGAAGACAACTTCCCTCAGTCAGCTCCTGCACTTGCCTTCCTTCTTACAGCAACACATGCAGCTTCTAACACAAACAGCAACGCACACAGCACCCACAGGTCACCTGTACAGGCCTAAAACTCTTGAAAGCAAATGCCTTCTCACAGCACCCCAAGCATTTGTATCTGGAAAGGGATTTGAATTTGTTTAGTATCTAGCCTCAAGTATTGAAATGCGGAGAAAAGCAAAGCATGGCTGCTCAGGAGAATGACAGATATTAGCCTTCATTCTCCTCAAATCTGTCAATCCCGTGAAAGTGTAGCTGGTGATTGTCTTGTGTTCATTGGCTTCTTTTGGTTGGCGTATGTGCTGATCTTCTAGTACTCCAGATGTCCTTTTCTCTTTCAAAGTGCCCTTTCCAGCCCCGATAGCTGCGCCCCTTTGGACCAACCCAGTGTGATTGGTGGGTCAGGGACTCAATCCTCACCCCCCACCTTCACTTGCATTGATGCTTTGCAGATCTATATCCAAATTTGACCCCCCTCCAGCTATTTCAGTCTCAAGAGAACAGCCCTCTCTTGACTTGCAAAGGAAGAAAAATGCCTACGCCTCACCTGACGTAAAATCGATGCACTTGGAAAGGAGAAATCCCAGACAGTCTTTTCAGAGGGGTGTGTAAACAGCAGCCTTGCAGGAGCCCTAGGAGGAATGGCCACACGTGAAGATTTTGCTACCGAGAACTGCATACGGCATTGTGGGTGCTACTGCTCTTTTCAGATTCAGGGTATCAGTCAGTTGTTGTCAGAAACATCATGCAGAGGGCCAGCAAATGTCCCTAACACACCGCATCTGAGGCCAAACCCTCAGGAGGGGACTCAGGAGGTACCCCATCCCCTCCCCACGGCTCCCAGCCTGGCTCAGAGCCCAGTGAAAGGTGAGGACACTGGTGTGCTGCAACAAGATGCCTGGGTGGGAGTGGGGTTTGACACAAAGCATGTGCTCAATCCCATCTGTTACAGCGTGAAAGCCACTTGAGTCCTTCAAAAATGGGAAGTTTGCATAAAAAAACCTTTCCCATAATGGTACATACTCACCCGAAACCTCCAGAGGCTTGGGAGTGTCCGGGAGGGCGGCTACTCCCTGCTGTGCTGTGGGGTTCGGTGGCAGCACTGCCAGACACTGCAGCGTCCCCAGTGCCCTGTGTGACACAGAACCAGGGCAGCGTTGCCAGGGGCGCAGGGCGCTCAGGGACCGGGTTCTGCCCGGGCAGCTCCCTGCAGCCGCTATGGCAACCTGATGCAGCCCTTTGGTGCCCGGTGCTCTTGATGGGCAACCCAAGGCCACCCGTGGGCAGCTCAGTGCAGACTCTGGGCAACCAGACTGCCTTTGCTGGGACAATTGATCCCGTCCCTGGACAGCTCCCGCTGCCATCCATGGGCAACCCAGTACAGCCTTTGGGCGTCTGCTCCGGCCAATCAAGGGGACTTGTCTCCAACTTTTGATAACACCCATCAGGCCAACTGTCAGCACCCCTGTGCCACATAGTCCCCAGAAGAAACATTTTCATTTCCTTCATGTTACCACTTGAGGTTAACTGTGAGCTATGTGTATGGCTCATCAAATACTCAGGCTGATACAGCTGTCTTCTCATTGCCGCCTTTGGTTTCCTCCCGTTTTCCCAGCTATTGCAGCTGCACACTGAGACCGGACCAAATGTTTTACAGCTTCTCAGGGGTGCACTGACACCCTGCCCCACCGCTCCTGCTTTCTGTGCACACATACACACGGAGCCGGCCTCCATGAGAAAGCAATGCCTCTGCTGCCAAAGATCTGAGATAGAGAAGAACTCCAACTGTTTTCTGTATACAAAGGTTAGCACACTTTGATTTCACTTTAAATACATGTCTTGCTTTAGTCGGGTTAAAATCGACTTCATGGCACCGGGAAACCAGTCAAATTCACAAGCTACGGGACTGTCGTGGTTTAGGCCAAAATCCACTACTGGGGACCTGTGGCACCCCAGATGGCACCGACAGATGCTCCCCTCTACCCCTCTTCAAAGAGAGAGGCAGAGGAGGAAAAAGAGACTTATGAGTTTAGAAGGAACTAAAGTACTTTAATGAAGTATTAATAATAAAAGAAAAGAAAAAATGAAAAATAGACACAAAACCCTATCAAGCTCCCGAGATGACAATGACGTCACCGGCTGGCACTGGGGCAGTCCCAGGCTGGACGCAGTGACGGACGGGAACTGGATTCTGGATCTGGATTCAGAATCGGGATCACAGGCAGATGAACAGAGTCCTCCTCAGACGTCGGCCGTTGAAGGAAGAGCTGCCCCTTTGATCCCTCAGCTTTTATACTGAGCATGAGGCAGATGGGATGGAATACCCTGTTGGTGAGTTTTGGGTCACCTGTCCTGTCCGCTTCTCCCTGCAGGTGGGACTCCACTATGCTTTTCCGCTTCCGACCCTCCAACGGGGCAAATAACAAAGTTGGTTGGCCTTGGGGGTTATAGCAATAAGTATAAGCAGGAGCCTCTCTGCATACCATGTCTGGGCATCAGCTACAAACAAGTGGTCTTATCACTCTGAGAGAGTGAACGCTGTCTGCACAATATGCAGTTAATTTCAGTAGTTAGAAGAGGCCCAGCTAACAAGCGAAGTTACTGAACAAAATTGGTTCTGTTTTACCTCAAACCAGGACATTCCACCCCTTATTCCATACCATTTGCATCTTGCTCAGATTACTATTACTTTTATCTATCAAATTTACACACACACAGATTATATATATGAGATGGATACATGCAGGTCACTCATCTATGGTTTACATTTACCTACAAAAGTTATATGCAAAAGTCCATTTAGTTCATGATTGCAGGGTCTCATCTCAGGGCAGGAAAGATGGTACGAAATTCACTCTGGTTTGTGCCCACGGATAGCATGTTCATCTTGAAGAGCTTGCTGGATGCCACTTGATGAAGCTATCTCAGGTTTCATCACCTCTCTATTATCCTGAAAAGCACGTATGGAACACTGTTAGTATTATGTAGTGATCAGCATCATACTGCTCAGGATTGAGTATTCTCACCAAGGGTTAAATTCCCTTGAGGTACACATTGAACTTCTCCATCCTTCAGCATCACCCACCAAGTACATCCAGGTCCTTGAGCAAAAACAGTCCCACGAATGGGTTTGCTTTTGCCTGAAGCAGGAAAAACCCAAACAGTTTTCCCTAACAAATTCCTTCCATGCACCACAGGGACTTGATCCCCTTCTACAGTATGTAAAAGGTCTGATTGAGCAGGACCAGCTCGATTGATGGATCCCCTGGTGTTAACTAGCCGGGTAGCTTGCTCTAAATGCTTGTCCCAATTTTTAAAGGTTCCACCCCTCCTATTGCTTTTAGGGTGGTTTTTAACAGTCCATTGTATCGCTCAATCTTCCCAGAAGCTGGTGCATGATAGGGGATAGGATATATCCACTCTACGCCATCTTCTTTTGCCCAATTACTTATAAGATTGTTTTCAAAATGAGTCCCGTTGTCTGACTCAATTCTTTCTGGGCCGCCATGTCGCCACACGACTTGCTTTTCAAGGCCCAGGATAGTATTCCGGGCAGTGGCATGGGGTACGGCAGAGCTTTCCAACCATCCGGTGCTTGCTTCCACCATTGTAAGCACATAGCGCTTACCCTGGCGAGTTTGAGGGAGCGTGATGTAATCAGTTTGCCAAGCCTCCCCATACTTATATTTCAGCCACTGTCCCCCATACCACAAAGGTTTTAACCATTTAGCTTGCTTGATTTCGGCGCATGTTTCACAGTCGCGGATAACCTGCGCAATAGTGTCCATGGTTAAATCCACCCCTCGGTCATGGGCCCATTTATATGTTGCATCCCTTCCTTGATGACCGGAAGTGTCACGGGCCCACTGAGCTAAGAATAGTTCACCTTTATGTTCCCAGTCCAAGTCTGTCTGGAAAATTTGAGCAGCCTGATCCGCTTGCTGATTGTTTTGATGTTCCTCGGTGGCCCGACTCATGGGTACGTGGGCATCTACGTGATGTACCTTTACGACTAGGTTCGCTAGCCGCTCAGCAATGTCTTGCCACAGCTCAGCAGCCCAGACGGGTTTATCTCTGCGCTGCCAGTTGCTCTGCTTCCACTGCTTTACCCACCCCCACGGAGCATTTGCCACCATCCATGAGTCAGTATAGAGATAGAGTATTGGACACTTTTCTCGTTCAGCAACATCTAACGCCAGCTGGATGGCTTTTACCTCTGCAAATTGACTCGATTCACCTTGTCCTTCAGCAGCTTCCGTGACTTGTCATGTAGGACTCCACACAGCAGCTTTCCACCTTCCATGTTTTCCTAGAATACGACAAGACCCATCAGTAAACAAGGCATACTGTTTCTCATTATCTGACAGTTCATTATATGGTGCAGCTTCCTCAGCACGTGTCACCACCTCCTCTAGTGCCTTCCCCAAGTCTTTGCCTTCGGGCCAATTTGTGATGACTTCTACAATTCCTGGGCCATCTGGCTTTCCTATTCGAGCTCACTGCGTGATTAAGGCAACCCACTTACTCCAGGTAGCATCGGCGGCATGATGAGTAGAAGGAACTTTACCCTTGAACATCCAGCCCAGTACTGGTAATCGGGGCGCCAGGAGGAGCTGTGCCTCAGTACCAATTACTTCTGAAGCAGCTCTAACTCCTTCATATGCTGCCAAGATTTCTTTCTCAGTTGGAGCATAGTTGGCCTCGGAGCCTTTATATCCTCCACTCCAGAATCCTAGGGGTCGACCTCGAGTCTCCCCTGGTGCTTTCTGCCAGAGGCTCCAGGTAGGGCCATTGTCACCGGCTGCAGTGTAGAGCGCATTTCTAATGTCCCGTCCAGTTTGGACTGCTCCAAGGGCTACTGCATGCACAATCTCTTGTTTAATTTGCTCAAAGGCTTGTCATTGCTCAGGGCCCCACAGAAACTCATTTTTCTTTCGAGCCACTTCATAGAGAGGTTTCACAATCTGGCTATAACCTGGAATATGCATTCTCCAGAAACCCACAACACCTAAAAAGGCTTGTCTTTCCTTTTTGTTAGTAGGTGGGGACATAGATGTTATTCCGTTAATCATATACGTTGGGATCTGGTGACAGCCATCTTGCCACTTAATTCCCAAGAACCGGAGTTCTCGTGCAGGTCCCTTGACCTTACCTCCTTTAATGGCAAAACCTGCTTTCAGAAGAATCTTAATTATTTTCCTACTTTTGTGGAAAACTTCTTCCACCGAATTACCCCACACAATGATGTCATCGATGTATTGTAGGTGTTCTGGAGCTCCACCCTTCTCCAGTGCGGTCTGGATCAGTCCATGGCAAACAGTAGGGCTTTGTTTCCACCCCTGGGGCAGTCGATTCCAGGTGTACTGGACACCCCTCCAGGTGAAAGCAAACTGTGGCCTGCACTCTGCTGCTAAAGGAATAGAGAAAAAGGCATTAGCAATGTCAATTGTAGCATACCATTGGGCTGCCTTTGACTCCAGTTCATACTGAAGTTGTAGCATGTCTGGCACAGCTGCACTCAGTGGTGGTGTGACTTCATTCAGGCCACGACAGTCTACTGTTAATCTCCAGTCCCCGTCAGACTTTCGCACTGGCCATAGAGGGCTGTTAAAGGGTGAGCGAGTTTTGCTGATCACTCCTTGGCTCTCTAGCCGGCGAATCAGGGGATGGATGGGAATCAGGGAGTCTCGGTTGGTGCGATACTGTCGTCGATGCACCGTGGCAGTAGCCATTGGCACCTGCTGATCTTCAACCCTCAGCAGTCCCACAACAGAAGGGTCATCTGAAAGACCGGGTAAGGTAGACAGCTGTGTAACATCCTCAGTGTCTACAGCTGCTATACCAAAAGCCCACCGATACCCTTTTTGGTCTTTAAAACACCCTCTCTTGAGGTAGTCTATGCCAAGGATGCACGGAGCATCTGGACCAGTAACAATGGGGTGTTTCTCCCATTTATTCCCAGGTAGGCTCACTTCAGCCTCTAATACAGTCAGTTCTTGAGATCCGCCTGTCACTCCAGACATGGTGACAGTTTCTGCCCCTTTATGATTCAAGGGCAATAGGGTACACTGTGCACCAGTGTCCACCAGGGCTTTATACTTTTGTGGCTCTAATGTGCCAGGCCATCAAATCCACACAGTCCAATAAATTCGGTTGTCCCTCTCCTCCTCCTGGCCGGAGGCAGGGCACCTCTAACGTTGACCGTAGTACCTACGATTATCAGATCGGTTCCTACCTGGTCCGTAGGATCGCCTACCGTAGGTCAGAGCAGCCTTCCTCCTGTAAGAATCCTTTCTTCTATCTGCTTCATTTTGCAACTCAAGCACCCGTGCCTGTAGGGCTGACGTAGGTTCTTCATCCCGTTTCTTCATGTCTTCTCCATATTCACAGAGGCAAAACCACAGGATATCTCGTATCGGGTTTGATTTCTCTTGAGTCAGAGGGTGTTTTTTCTCTTGAGTAGGAGGGCGTTTCTTCTTAGCAGCTGCAACATGGGTCTGTGCAGGGAAAGAATGAGTTTTTCCTCCACCTTGGTTAGTTTATCAAACAGTTTATCAGTTTGCTCAACTCATCGGTTTGCTCATCAGTTTGCAGAAGGAGAGAACTCAAGGGATAAGGGGGAGTGGAGTCAGATCCCTCCTCGGAGAGGCAAGCGAAACCCCTCACAGCCCCCCTCACCATCCCAATTGCCCTTGCATAATAGGTATGGGGCTTTGGAAATCGAGGACCAGGCGATTGAGGATGGAAAGGATGATCCCTCCAGTGAGATGCCCAGTGCTGGGCACCCACCCCCACGCCTCAGGACTTCCTCAACCAAGAAAGAAAGCAAGGTAATTGTAGTAGGTGACTCCCTTCTGAGGGGAACAGAGGGCCCTATCTGTAGACCGGAGACATCCCACAGGGAAGTCAGCTGCCTGCCTGGCGCCAGAATTAAGGACATACAGAGAAAACTCCCTTCCCTGGTTAAGACATCAGCTTACTACCCACTATTGATATTTCAGGTAGGTGGTGATGAGGAAGGTACCAGAAGGAGGCAGTTGGCTTTCTGGGCTGTGAGCGCACATTGCCGCCTCATGCTAAGCAGGTTCCCACCAGCCAGCACCCCCAAGTCCTTCTCGGCGAGGCTGCTCTCAATCCATTCTCCACCCAGCCTGTATTTGTGCATGGGATTGCCCTGATCCACGTGCAGGACCTTGCACTTGGCCTTGTTGTACATCACGAGCTCGGCACGGGCCCGCCTCTCCAGCCTGTCCAGGTCCCTCTGGATGGCATCCCTTCCCTCCAGCGTGTCGACTGCAACACGCAGCTGGGTGCCATTGGCAAACTTGCCGAGGGTGCGCTCCATCCCAACACCCATGTCACCGGCAAAGACGCTAAACAGCGCCAGTCCCAATAGCGACGCCTGAAGAATGCCGCTCCTCACTGGTCTCTACTTGGACATTGATCAGTTGACCGCAACTCTTTGAGTGCAGCCACCCAGCCAATTCCTTCTCCACCGAGTAGTCCATCCGTGGAACCCATGTCTCTCCAACTGGGAGACATGAACGTTGTGTGTGACAGCGTCAAATCCTTTCCGGGTAGGTGATAGTTGCTCTTCCCTTATCCACCAACGCTGTAATGCTACATTCACCGGTCTGTTCTCTCAAGCACTAGAGAAAACGTGGGCCCATTGCTGAACCCCAAACAAGACGCAGTGCCCAGATGAGGCCTGATGGGTGCTGAGCAGAAGTGATCAGCCTTGCGCCCTCTGGCTAGGGGAGAAAAATTGGAAAAACTCCCTGCAAGAGAGCCAAGTGCTGCCCCTGACTCCCCGTGGGGGGAACCAGGGGAGCCCAAGAGGGCTGGCCAGCAGTGCTGAAGCGTGGGGAGAGACTGTGAGACTTTGCTTGCTGGCTTGTTTTTCTTGTCTTTGTTGGTTGCTTTGTGACCACGTGCACAGCAGGTTATAACTATACCATCAAATTAGAGGACAGCTTCTCATAGTGCAAGGCATTCACTCTTTTTTCTATATGTTTCCCCATGCGGAAACGTATATCACGTTAGAACGTGAGGCAACATATGTTAGAATGTCAGACTCAAATAAAGAACCTGGGGATATAGAAACAGGTAGAGGCCATGCTTTGCTTCCAGACTCCCTATAGCACACTGTATTCATTTAGAAATGGAATGATTTTAACTCCTGAATAGCAATGTGCCCCCTAAACCGCACTGTGAGCGAGGAGAAGGGCCATGCAATATGATAAGTAATCTTATCCTTGAATTGTTTTGATCAGGTTGCATCACTGGTCTCCACGCAGAGTTTGTGAGCATTCCCTGGGGTATTCAGGGCATCCCAGATAAAATGCTCTGTTGTAAACAGGAGCAACAAATCTCAAAAATTTTGCAAAGTTCAAAGCAAGGCGGGGAGGAAGATTTTTATTTCAAAATAGAATTGATTTCACCCATTCCCGTGTATGGTGTCATAGGCGCATATTTCTCAGCAGCTGAACATGTCTTTCCACCCAGTCTGGAAAAGAATTCCTGGAGGTGAGGCAGAGGACGAGAGGCACAGCCTTTGGAGGCCTCTTCCCCTCTTTCTATTTGTCCTTAGGCGCTGGTTCTTCGATGTGCTGTGGGAGGAAGCAGGGGAGCCCAAAGGGCTGGCCAACAGTCCTGGAGTACGTGGACAGCCTGTGGGACGTTGTCCTGCAGCCTCCCAGGGAGGCATGGGACATTATCAAATGAACCCTCTTGCTGTATGTGCCTGGAGATATGTACCACGGCCACCGGAACCTGACGGGACCCTGGGAAGACACAGCCAAGACCTCACTGGCATGAAACACTGACGCCGAGCACGGGACCAGAGGTGGCAGACGGAATGAGCAGTGGCGTTGCGGTAACCCCCGAGGCATGTGCTGGGTCCGCAGCACTGCCAGGGCAAGCGCCGTGGGCAAGGACAGCCCATTGCCATGTCCCCGAGGAAGGGACAGTGACATCACTGAGCGATGGGTTCTGGTTTTCCCCGGCCCTGCCAGGTTCGGGCAGCCGGGGCAGCCAGGAGGCGTGCTTGCAGCAGCAGAGGTGAGCTGTACGGGGAAACCTCACCCTGGGGAACTGGGAGGGTTTCCCTCTTGAGGGGCCTGGGCATTTCCTCCACCCCTGCCCAGGCCAGCCAATGAGCATGGCCTCGCTTCCTTTTCTAGTGCGACATCTGCTGCTGCGAGGACCAGTGAGAGGGAGCAGCTTGTGATCGCTGTCTCTCCCCAGCCCACCTCCCCAGATAGACAGCATGGCCACAGAGCTGGACGACCACTGTCCCATATGCCTGGACAGCTGGGAGGAAGCCAGCTATGTGTTGCCATGCTGCCACCACTTCTGTCTCGTCTGCTTCTGGCGGTGGGCTGAGATAAAGCCCGAGTACCCCCTCTGCAAGAGGGAGGTGGATGCCGTCATACCTTCAGTGCAGACGGACTATTACTTCCCACAGTATCCCGTCAGACCACCTCCAGCATCACTAGCCGTCCCGTACCAGGCCCCCCACAGCCCTGCAGCTTCTCCACCACGGGCTGCTGGACAGCTGACCATGGCTGTAGTGGACAGGCTCGAGGCTCACGAATGGGCAAGCCTTTTCGCGGAGTACTCGCTTCTCCTGCAACACTTGCTGCCCTGGCTGCGCCAGGTGCTGGAGCTGATGTTTGAGGACCACCATCAGCAGGCGTCCATCGCAGAGGACATTATCTTGTCCTGCCTCGTCAGCTTTGGACCGGACAAAGATCTCCTGGTCTGGCTCCTGCGGCTCCTGCTACGTAAGCGCACAGCGATGTTTGTGAACGATCTTGTCAACGCTGTGACACGAATGTGCGGCAGGGGGGCCCACCATGTGCTGGAGCTGAAGGGCATCCATGCTCCTGGGGGGTGGGAGGGCAGCCCTGTTGCCTCCCGGGGAGGGTCTCCTGCACCCAGCCCAGCCCCCTCCGGCAGCCCTGCCACACACAACGTGGGCCAGCTCCCCAGCACCCCCACAGCTGCCCTTGCTGGGGATGCCGGCAGCTCCGCCTCTCCAGCTTGCCCAGGCCGTTATGACTTTAAACTACTCTTTCGAGCTGTTCACTTTCAGTGGTAGACAACACAGACCTCCTGTGCCCTGAGGGCTGTTTCAAGTCTAATTTGTAGGTGGCCACTGGGTGTCACTGTTGCTGCTCTTCAGAGAGACCTGTTCCCCTCACTCTCAAAAGAGGAGGCCTGAGGATTAATTTGGGGAAAAGAGGAACTCGCATTGATTTCGAGGTCTGCTTTTTCCTTTTTGCAGCGTGGAAAAGAGTAAGACAGAGAGACAAGACAGCACTGACCGATATCAGTAAAGGAGAAGAGCCACAGTAACTGCGATGTCGTTTCCATAGATAGTCTGCAAGGTCCGATCTGTATAGGTAAACGGAACTGCTCTGGGACGATATTGACAAAATTATGACAAAGTTTTCCATTAAGGAACAAATGTCCATTTAAGTTAAATCGAAAGTTGGTTTGATTGTTAAGGGAATAAAGGAGGACGCTGTCACGTTGCAGTTCTTAAAATAAAGACAGAGTTTGGCGTAAAAAAGAGATGCAGTGAAAATCCCCAAACTGTAAAGCAGCGTTAAAGTTAAACTTCCAACTCTGTACACGCTCATTAATGAAGGAGTGTTTGCCGTCCCCAACAAGCACAGCAAGTGGCCTGTGGACCTTGAAAGGCTGATCTATTTCATCCTGCTGTCAGAATTAAGTGTGGACTCATCTTGGCTTGCAAATAAGCCTCCGATACTACAACATAAGCACGTGGGCTTCCAATCCTTACCTTTAGGCTCATCTGTATTGGCAGGCTCTTCACCTGCTCAGAGGCACACTGACTTTCACAGGACTCGGTTCAACAATCTGTTTGTGTGGAAACGCCCCAGGTTCAAAATACATAGTGTAGGTCAGGAAGAATGCAATATCCTTTGTGCCTGAGAAATCAAATCAACTGTGTAGGCCATAAATATCTGTGAAACAGACACAAAGTGTTTCTAAAAATGGATGTGGTTCGACTGTGTTTAATGCACCTTGTGCTTAAGCATCTTTTGTCCGAAATAAGAACTTTCTATAGGAGCTTTTTTTCTTGCTAGGAGCAAACTTTTAGCAGAGAAGATCAACACTATAATTGTGTCCTGTGTTTTAGATCAAAGACTTGAAATTCGTGTATAACTAACATTATCCATTTGCAAGGTATTAAGTTGTTTGTAGGCTTCAGTGACCTGGCTTTTTCTGGATCATTTCTATTTTTAATGTTTTCCTCTTCCTTTCATTTTCCCTAGTCTTGCTTTTATTACCGACATACCTGTAGAAGCTTTTCTTGTTGCCCTTGACCTCTCTGGCAAGATTTAATTCTTTCAGGCCTTTAGCTTTCCTAACCTGGTCCCTGGCTGCTTGAAGGACCCTCTCCTGGATCTACTCTAGAAGGGCCTTCTCCTGGATCTCCTTCAGAACTCCCTCCCAAGCTGTCTTGGGACAGCTGGTCCTTGTCGTGAGCGACAGGGGAACGATCTGACTGCTTTCTCTTCTTCCTGGTTACTGGGGCAGCTTGTACCGATTTTGATGGAGATTGAGTAGTTTTGGTACTGCTCGTGTTATAAGTTGATCTCACAAAATTGACGTGAGACAGAGTCAATTAAAATTTGGAGTATTTATTAGCAAGCGGCAGCAAGCAAAACAGCGCTGGGCGGCCCGGGAGTCTCACTCCACCGACGGCGCGCACTCAATGCAGCGGCTTTCTCAAATATATATGGTACTTTTTACATAATCATAAGATCTCTTAATACGGCTATACATATGCATAACCTATCCCCGCTTCGTATTAAAATTAGCTTTAAGAAGTCATTTTCATAAACTCCTCCTAACTGTGCTTGCGCAATGCTTTGTGGTGGTGGTTGCTGAGGGTCTTGAGGATGAAGGCTGCAAATTCTTCTTCATCACTTCAAGTAACCTTTTGTGCCTGCGCAGACTCAGTTTTTCTTTTTGGTCTCTGTCCAGACTGCAGGGTTGGTTTCAGCCGCCTTTCAAGGCCTTCTTTTATTTGTTATCAGGAGCTGTCCTTGGCAATGCCTCAAGACTTCTTGCTTCGTCCATTTTTTATCAGGCCTGTCTTTTAGGTTATGAATTACTACTAGTTAATTAGTACTATATCTTTGACTTAGTCCCCCCCCCTTTTTCTAAAGAGTTAGTAAATTCTATAAGGATTCTTCATCTAACATTTTCTCAAAGTATTTATCTAAGTGCTATAGGTATCTCTAAAACTCTGGCAGTACTAAACGAACACCTTTAAAATTACACAAATTAACATCTTAAACACTAGTATTGCCAGTGGTCTTGGGGTGAAGGTTTCTTTCCTTCAAGTCTTTTCACAATTTATTATACTTTGTCTACATAACTTGACCCTGCAGCTTAGTTTTGCCTGCACAATCATGCATATCTTGTTTACACAGTAAAATGTTGGCCATCTTGCCACCTCTTGTTAAGCAGTTGCCTTCTTGTGGAAATGTAAGTTTTTAGGTTTGGTGAACAAACGATACTGAGTTTATCACACTCGTAGTGGCTGGAGTAGCTTGTGCCGGGACAGGCGGCGGCGTGGCTTGTGCCGCTGCAGGGCGGGGGCAGGGCTTGCGCCGGGAAGGGCGGCGGAGGCGCCTGTGCCGTTGCGGTGTGTGTGTGGGGGGTCGGCTGCCGGTGGTACCGGTGCCGCTGCAGGCGGCGGAGGCGCCTGTGCCGTTGCGGTGTGCGTGTGGGGGGGGGTCGGCTGCCGGTGGTACCGGTGCCGCTGCAGGCGGCGGAGGCGCCTGTGCCGTTGCGGTGTGCGTGTGGGGGGGGGTCGGCTGCCGGTGGTACCGGTGCCGCTGCAGGCGGCGGCGGCGCGGCGGTGCAGGCGCCTGTGCCGTTGCGGTGGGGGGGGGCGGCTGCGGCCGGGCCGGGCGGGGCCGCGGTTTGCGCCGCTGCAGATCGCCGAGCGGCTGCGCGGGTCTGAGTGGCGGCAGCGCCCGGTCCCCCTACTGCTCTCCCTGCACCGGTGTTTCACATGAAACCACCCCTGCATCACATTCAGGAAAACTGACAACAAAAGCACGGTCTTAACAGGGCACCAATCCTTATCCTCAGAGCCCAGAAGGTTGCCGTGCCCCACCTCTGATGGTGTCACATTAGCATAATTATCAAAGGGCGAAGTAAACATTCCCCAGGTAGAACCGAATGTATAATTAATCACAGAATCCATCACGAGAGGCCCGAGATATACAGGTAGAGCCCTTACCCAACTCATCGTGTTATACATCTGAATTGCGAACCACACCAAAACAGCACCTTTAAACCTTCACATAAAAAGCCAAAGAATAAATGAACTTTGAAACACATTTGGCAGGTTAAACCAAGCTGACTGCATTAAGGTCGAACAAAGCTGCTTAAAGGCATGATACAAGATTTCGTCTAAGAATGACACGATGCAAGCTGTCTGTTCTAATCTCTGAGCAAGCTGGAACTCAAACTATTTGGGCAATTTATCACAGGTCTGATCGAGCACTGCTCGGGCCCCACGTTGGGCGCCAATTAATCTGGCGTGGTTTAGGCCAAAATCCACTACTGGGGACCTGTGGCACCCCAGATGGAACCGACAGGTGCTCCCCTCTACCCTTCTTCAAAGAGAGGCAGAGGAGGAAAAAGAGACTTATGAGTTTAGAAGGAACTAAAGTACTTTGATGAAATATTATTAATAATATAAAAAGGAATAATGAAAAATACATACAAAACCGTATCAAGCTCCCGAGGTGACAATCACATCACCTGCTGGCACTGGGGCAGTCCCAGGCTGGACGCAGTGACGGACGGGAACTGGATTCTGGATCTGGATTCAGGATCGGGATCACAGGCAGACAAACAGAGTCCTCCTCAGACGTCGGCCGTTGAAGGAAGAGCTGACCCTTTGATCCCTCAGCTTTTATACTGAGCATGAGGCAGATGGGATGGAATACCCTGTTGGTGAGTTTTGGGTCACCTGTCCTGTCCGATCCTCCCTGCAGGTGGGACTCCACTATGCTTTTTCGCTTCCGACCCTCCAACGGGGCAAATAACAAAGTTGGTTGGCCTTGGGGGTTATAGCAATAAGTATAAACAGGAGCCTCTCTGCATACCATGTCTGGGCATCAGCTACAAACAATTGGTCTTATCACTCTGAGAGTGAACATTGTCTGCACAATATGCAGTTAATTTCAGTAGTTAGAAGAGGCCCAGCTAAGAAGTGAAGTTACTGAACAAAATTGGTTCTGTTTTACCTCAAACCAGGACAGTGACTCTCCAGCACGAAGTTCTCAACTACACCCAGTAGTAAGTGGTCCCCAAATCCCTCGTGCTCTGGGGACCACACCAAAGTCAGTAGATTACTCGCATGCTCTCCCTTTATGCAAGTAATTAAACTCCTTCCTTAATTTTGACTACAGCTCCAACAGCAGCAAATTCACTAAAATTACAAAACTACCACTCCCAGTTGCGCTAAGGCATGTCCAGTTTTGATAGACATGGGAGGAGACAGTTTGTCCCAAAAAAGAAAACCCAGGGTGCAAACGTGCGGCAGATACTAAGCAGGGGCGCCAATTTTCTGCACATCAGCCCAGGTCTGCCTAGTTATCGAAACTACTTAGTTCAAGTAGTACTTCTCTAAGTATCTCCCTGAGAATCTAACTACTTAGACACCTAAGCACAAAATTGACTGCCAAAAGCTGTCCATCTTTCTGTTGCAGCGCTACGTTCTTGCTGTCCGTTACTACAGGATTACACTGGCTCATAAGCTGCCCTTCTGAAAATACCCCGATCCAGATCTTTTATAGCATCCGTCATGAGTCTACACGTACCCATAACATTGCCAAGTCGCCGTTTTCATGCCACTTTTGAATATTGCTCTCTCTCCTGTAAACACTCTACCTGCCTCTCATGGTTTGGGCCAAAACGGCCACAAGGCAAGTGACAGATGCTCCCCGCTCCCTCTCTTCAGTAAAAAAAAAAAGAGAGGCAGGAGAGAGAGAGAGAGAGAGAGAGATACGAGTTTAGAAGGAACTAAACGGCTTTAATGAAATATTAATAGAAAAGTAAAAAGGAAATAATGAAATGTATAGAAAACCGTATCGAGCTCCCAGGATGACAGTCACCTCGCCAGCTGGCCCTGGGGAAGCCCCAGACTGGACTCAGTGACGGATGGGAACTGGATTCCGGAGCTGCATTCAGGATCGAGACCAAATGCACACGAACAGACAGAGTCCTCCTCAGGCGTCGACCATCGAAGAAAGAGGGCTGACCCTTTGATCCCTCAGCTTTTCTACTGCGCGTGAGGCAGATGGGATGGAATCCCCTGTTGGGCAATTTTGGGTCACCTGTCTAGTCCGCTCCTCCCCGCAGGTGCGACCCCTCTGCGCTTTTCCGCTTCCCACCCTCCAACGGGGCAAATAACCACGTTATCTGCCCTTGGGTGTTATAGCCCTAAGTCTAAGCAAGAGCCTCTCTGCATACCATGCCTGGCATCAACTATCAACACAGGTCTCGTCACTCTGAGAGTGAACGGTTTCTGCATAATAGGCTGCTCTCTGCAGTAGTTAGAAGAGGCTTAGCTAAAAAGTGAAGTGACTGAAGAGAGAATCGGTTCCGTTTTACTTCAAACAAGGACAGATGCTATTTGTCCCATGATGTCATTGGTGGAGTACATCATGTCTGTTAAAAAGACAGAAAACAGGAACGGTCTGGGTGGGGAAGGCCGGACAGGTTACCCCTTTTGTGGTGCAGGATATGTCATACGCGTTTCTGCCAGGGCGTCATAAGTTATCTTTTGCAGTTGGGCACACAGCACAAGTTCCCACAACTCCAGTAAGTTTAACTCTCTGAGGGAGAGGATGAGAGAGAAAAGAGACTTACACGTTTAAAAAAGAAATTAAATTACTTTAATGAAAACCTCAACCAAAAAAAAGAGAGAAACTAAAGACACATGCACACTATATCCACAACTGTATTAAGAGAGAAAAGATCCTTTTATTGTGAACATGGCGTGCGGGAGCCCAGGAGTCACAGGGGTTCAGGCACTAACAGGAAACGGGCACCTACAAGGACAGAGTCAGAAAACGCTGGTAAAGCCCAAAGGCAGGACGAGACAGGACTTGGTTCCCCTTCCTTTGGGAAACACAGCCGGCAAGGAAGGGTTTCTAGCCCAGCTGGCATTGAGCAGGGGGTGGCTCTGGCGCCTTGTCTCCATGGGGAACGCCCTTTGAGACTGTGCGTCTGCAGGGATGCACAGTGCGCCTGTGCCACGCAGCAGGGCTCCGTCGGGAGCCCCTGGGGAGCTGCCATGGACTTCTTCCCAAAGCCTGCACGGCACCATCCCTGGCCGTCCCTTGCCAGCCCCTTGGACTGACTTAGCGCAGTTTAAGGAGTTGGGAAAGATGGGCAGCAGAGCCTGGGACTCACCTGGGCTTCTTCACCATCTGGACCTTTCTTCTTCTCTTCAGTCGCAGTCTTCTTCCTCTCTTCCTTCTTTTTTCTTCTTGTTTACATTCCATCTCCTCTTCCCAGGCCTCTGGTCTCTTCCTTTTGCTTTGGTTTTCGGTTTCCTGGAGGGAGCCTGCAAACCTTTCCATCCCACAGTGGATTGGAGAGGTAAAGCCAGGATCAACTGGATCAATCAGTTCTCCATTTAACCCAAGCTCACTCCTTTTACCTTTGTGCCTTTGAAAGGTTCTTTTGATCTTCTGCACATCGCAGGGACTCTGTCGTGGTCTCGGGGGCGGTTGGAGGAAAAGTGGTGGTTGCCTAAACCAGAAATGTTGGCGTTAGCAGGTGGCAAGGGATGCCCTGGAGGAGTAAGCAATTTTTTGGCAAATTGCTCCCTTAGCTCTCTAGAGAAGGTGCCTTGGGCTGGTTGGCATTAGCCCTTTCTTCCAAGGGCCTCACTTTCGAACACAACGTTCTCACAGGTGTGTGACACTCTGCTAATTTGCAGGGGCCATTCAGCAGACACCCTGCGGTCCCCTGCGGGCAAGAAAAGGCTTGCCCACTTCTTTCTCCTGCCGTTTCTTCTGCCCTCCCGAGACAGAACTCTGCAGATACCCCTTTGGTGCAACACCCCCTTCTGCGGTGGCAGGCTTTGCTTTTGGAGTCTGTCCTTCTGCAGGTATTTTGTAGGTATTTCCTTTGAATAAGCACATTCCTAACGCATTGGAGAAACCACCTTTCCACTTTCACTTACACTGCCCTGTTCTGGGGGATAAAAAAAAACCATACAAAGCCACATGGCAATGAATGCTGGGAAGAGGCACAGCAGCTCCTTGGACTAATTAAGACATACCCTCCTCCACGAGACACATTGTTGCAGTGTTTGTGGACCTGCCATACCTCTGCTATTTCCAATCCTGCCTCCGTATCTGCCACTTCTACTTCCTTGAGGACTAGCAGAGAGGGTGGTGCCTCCAGGAAAGCTTTTGCCTGGTGCACCACGTCTGCTACCCCTGTACCTGGGGGAAGGGCAGCCCCCTCCTCCTCCTGCTGCTGCTGCTCCCTCCCGCTGCAAAGGAAAACAGAGTAAGAGCCCGTCAATGGAGACCACCAGCCCAGCGCTCCCAGAGCCTGCCCTGCCCTGCCCTGCCTGCAGCGTGGTGCGATGGGGCAGGACGGGCAGGGGGCCAGCAGCTGGAACCGCGGCTCTGGCTCAGCAGTTCCAGCTGGGATGCTCCTGAGAGCCGGCATGCCACCATGACAGCCCTGCCCAGCCCTTGCCCTGCCCTCCTCATCCAAGCTGTGGGCAGCAGCAGAGGCTCCGTGTCCCCGCAGAACCAGGTCCAGCAGCCGCTGCCCAGCGGGTCCCCTTGCTCCTCCAGGTGACATCCTCCCTTGGGCTGCCACACCTGCATAGGGACACTCAAGGGACAAGTGAGCATGGCTCCTCCCGGCTCTGGCCGAGGAGCAGAGGTCAATTTAGTTCTGGGGACGGAGTGAAGCAGGAAGCACCTCAAGCGCTCCGCAATGTCGAAGGGTACCAAGGGCTGAGCTCTCTCCTGCTGCAGCGTGATGGGCACAGACTTCCTCCGGGTGAAGGGCAGCAGCATCCTCAATTCTGCAGACGTGCCGCTTGCAGGAGGACAAAAGGCCCTCCCTGCCTTTCTTTCCAAAACTTACCTGAGCGGTGATGTCCTCCTTTATTGACAGATGGGGCAAGCAGCGGTGCTTGCTTGGGATCATCCTACAAGAATCAGAGAGCGGTTAGAGAGCAGCCTCGCAGCAGAAAGGGCCACTGGCAAGCTGCCAGGCGGCACCAGCAGCCTGAGAGCATTAGCGGTGGGACTCTCTGCCTTCTGGGGCTCACCCCACTCACCACACATCCTGGCACAGCCAGCGGTGGGGGAAAGGCCATTCTCACCTCTGCCTGGACCTCTAGCAGCTTCTCCAGGCTCCTGGGATTGAATGTCCTCCACTGGGCAAGAAGGAGTGGAAGAAGCTGAGCAGCGATGCATCTGCTGCTCGGCTGGAAGAGCAGTGCTCAGGGACAGAAACACTCACAGCGTGGCAGCGGCTCAGCTCCTTCTCCAGGTGCTTGATGGATGGGAGGCAGCTCACCCGGGCTCTCTTGTCTCCTTCTGGTGTCCTGTGCACCAGGAAGGGACAGGGAGGGAGCTGGGTCAAGCCCAAGCTGCCTCTTCTCCCCTCTCTTGGCATTGCAGCTTCTTCTGCCCTTCCCTTCTGGGCACCAAAAGGTGACCAGGGGATTCAGGATGTAGAAATGCCCCTATTCCTATGTGCCAGCGTGCTGCCTGTTCCCTGCCCAGGCTCTGCTCGGAGGGCAGAGGCCATTCACAGGATGCTATGGGCCCAGTTGGGAACCTCTCCTGCCCAGTCATGGGACGTGGCACCATGACTCACCTGAAAGTGGCAACACAGGAGCTGCTGGGCCAGGAGAGGATGATGGAGGTCCCATCCTCATCACTTCCTTCCTTTTCTGCTCTTGCTGCCTCCTTGTCAGCACTCAGCACCCACAGCTGGTCCAGGGCCAGGCAGAGCTGTGGGCGCAGGGTGGTGCCACATCTGAAGAGCGGAGAGGCAGGCAGGGAGCTGGAGGTGGAGCCTGCCGGAGCCCTGTCCCCCGCCTGCTGTTGGGGCAGACATGGGTGCATCCAGCAGCAAGGTGCCCCCGGGGGCTGAGGCTGGTGCCAGGGTGTCCCTGCCCCGCTGCCAGGGACAGGGCTGGGGGAAAGGCGGCTGGGCTTGCAGGCACTTACTGCAACTTGGCAATGAGCAGCTTCTGCTGGAGGAGGCAAAGGCACCTCTGGCTTCTCTTGCAGCCCTGGCTCAACCACACATCCACGCTCAGCACCGCCGTGCCCTTTCTGAGAGGCTCCCTGCAGAGCAGAGAGTGGTGGGTATGTGAAAGGCTGCTGCTGTGGGGCCCGGCCATGCCCACGTGTCCCCGAGCCCCAGGGAGAGCCCACCTAGAGCCACAGCAGCAGTTGGCCTGGCCCATTCCACCCGGGACTGGAGGACCCTGGCCGTGCCCAAAGGACACGGCCCAGGCAGCCACAGTAAGGATGGGATGCGGGGTGCTGCTGCTGGTGCTGCTTTGGGCCAGCACAGCTCCATCCTGCTGTCTCTGGTGGCTCTTGGCTGCAACTGACAAACACTGGGAGCTCAACGGAAGCTGGGTGGTTACCGGGAGGCACCGGGGCATGGCTTTTCTCCACTATGGCCATCTCTGTCTGGCACGGGGGAGCCCAGAGCAGGACACAGCAGAGGGCACCCATCACCTCCCTCCATCCGCTGCCCACTTACGGCTAGCGTCGTCTGCGCGGCTGGCGCCGCTTGTTGCGCTGTGGCTGTCCCTGGCAGCCCGCGAGGGTCCTGCGGCGCTTTGGACAGCGTGCTGCTGGAGGCAGCCTGGCCGTGGTGGTGGTGTGCCCCACCAGGCCTGCGGGAGATGGATCCACCTCCATGGGCTCTGTGTCATCTGCGGGGGGATCCACCTCCATGGGCTCTTCCTCATCCCTCTTCTCTGGTGGGTCGACCTCCATGGGCTCATCTCGCCGGGCAGGGCTGCTGCTGCTGGCACCAGCCCACTGGCGTTTCCTGGGCTGGGGAGGCATCCTCAGGGCTTCCAATGAGCCTCTTGGCCCTGGGCCTACTCAATGTAGGCACTGGTGCCACCCACTGTGGGCACTCGCCTCCCTTGGCCGCCTCCTCCTCTCGCAAGCAGGCTTGGCGTGAGTGTGTCTGGCTGCTGAGCGAGCTGTGGGCCAGCCACAGGGCTGCCTGCTTGCCTAACGGCCAGCCGGTGGCAACGGACGTTGCTGTGGCTGGGAGGGGGGCCCCTGAGGCCCTGAAGGCCCCATTGCGGGCAGCCCTTTTGCTTCCAGAGAGAAAGGCTGCCCCTGGAGCAGTGGGTCTGCCCTCCATGTCCCCTGGTGTGCCCTGGGCTCCAGCCCCCTCCTTGTGCCAGGCCTCAACAGGACAGCGGCCACAGTGTCAGAGGGCCTGGCCTGGTGCATGCTGCTGCGCAGGGGTGACAGGAGGAGTCCATTGTAGGGCCACCGAGGTCCTTGGGGCCTGGAGGAGGGGTGTTCAGTCTGCGGACGGGAAGGCCCATGGCGGGTTGCTGTCCCCGGCCGGTTCTTGCCTCAGCTACCCAATGGGTGGTTGAAGATGACGCCAGACCCACCCTGGTGTTGCACAGAGAAGATCTGCTGCTTGGTGGGGACTCTCTGTGCCTTCAGAGTTGAGGGAAGAGAACTCAAGCACAGAGCTCATTGCCTCAATGATGTCATGTCATGTTCTTCATCAGCTGAATCAGTGCTTTATGGCTTAAAGAGAGACCTGGTGACATCCAATAAATTTAAAAAAAAAAAAAAACAAAAACAAACCCAACCCCCTGACCGTTCCAATATTTCCATTTCATTTTGATAAGATTTAACTTTGTGCTTTCTAGTTGTGGTGTGAGCAATTCTCTGTGCCGTTGCTTTCTTAGGCAGAGCCTTAGTGCTTAGGTAGGTGTGTGACTTATTGAACCAGTACCAGAAAAATGATTCCTTAGAAACACCTTATATGCAGCCTGGTTTTCTGCATTGTTCAGGAGAGGCAGCTTCATGATGGAGTGTGGTGAACTGCTTGAGAATTCTTCATTGGAGTGCCTGCCTTTAGAGCAGCAGCTCTCTTAAATGACGGAGCTGTGCGGACCCTTCTGAGGCCACAAACAAGTGCAGGCTCAAGCGATGGAAATGCTGTATCTACGTAGTTCTTAGTATTCCACGCTTCGGTCTTGGAAGGCTGAGACACCTGGAAGAGCAGGTGCTCTTTCCTATAAAATACCCCCAAACCCCTCACCTACTGACAGCCTTTTTCTTTATGAACTTGATTGATGATGTACTGTGATCTTGGGTTGATTCCCCTATGTGGAATGACTAAAACATGCGGCTTGTATTTGAAGGGCTGGAATCTGAGCACAATTTGCTGCAAGTCTGAAGTGCCCCTGAGCAAAGGGAGCCACAGAAGTCAGGGCTGCAGCACAGGAGGGAATCCACGGAGCATCAGTGGGTGGGTGGCAGCAAAAGTTTTACTTGTGTGCTGAACCCCCACCCAGAGATTTGCGAGCTACAGCTGGCTTGTGGACTGGATAGTCTGGCACTACTTGACTGCCGGTTAAGATAGCAGACCCTCTAAGCAGTTGTCGACCTCTGAGTAGGCAGGTGGGTAACATGCCAGCAAGAGTGTTTGGGGGAGAAGAGAGCTGCTGCATGCACGCCTCTGGGATTCGGCTGCCCGTGGCAGGATATGCGTGAAGTTGGGTGTGTGTGCTGTCACGGGCAGATGCTCAAGGGCAGCTAAGAGCGAGCTGGAGCGCTCTGCTTTCACCCGGGAGAGAAAGGCTGCTGCTGAAAGCACAGGCTGGCAGGATCCTGACGGAGCCAAGGAGCAGAAAGGAAGGATTTAAACAATGGGGGAGTGCTCCTTTCAGCAGGGATGGCTATACCTTGGCACTTGGTGAGCTTGGTTTCATTCCTCTTTCCTCCATTGTCTCTCTCCTCCTTCTTTCCTCTCTGTTGTTGCAGCTCCTGGAAGTAGAGGGAAAAGACAGCTGTTGAGGATTGCCTTGGAGCCTTATCTCAGGAAAGCCTGAGCATCAGGTTGGCAGGTTTCCAAGCTGCTAGCCGTGCTTCCTTCCCATGAGCCCAGGACACAAGCCTTGGGGAGCCGCGGCTTTGCTTCCAGTATTTCTTTGTTCCCTGAGCACGCGTTTGCAAATTCTGTAACCTTTTGCCCTTGTCCCTCCGCAGGTTAAGGTGCAACATGCTGACTTTTGATCTGCCCATCTTAATCTCTCTCCTTCTCAGCAGCATTCCTGATAGTCTTATTTCCACAGGTTGTGCCAGTCTGGAGGAGAAACGTTTCCTTTTTGAGCTCAGGCACATGATCTGAGGACGCTCACCATTTCTGACTGTGCCTAATGATTTAGGTTCTTCCTGAAGACACCAAGAGGATTGCTGTGTTTGTCGCTCTGTGTGTCTTCATTGCTACTCGTACTCACAAAACAACTGGACCAAATTTGGGATCTGATGACTCAGGTTTCGACTTGCAGCTTCTTCTGCTTCTTCGGACCCTTGTTGCATAGGAGTTCCTGTGCTTTTGCCTTCTATTTGGTGCACACAAGCAGCGTATTGGCTTTGTGATCTGGGCATTATTGAGCATTTATTGTTCCATGTGGGCAAGCGTGACTCCCAGGGCCGTGAACACTTGGAAAACATGCTATGCAGTATTACCTGCAGGGTGTGGCAGACTGACCCAAATGATTCATGGTTTTGTTAATCCTTATACCTAGGAAAACAAATGTATGCAAAAGAAGGCCAGCAACACCAGAGTGTGAGGGATGGCCTTAAACGTGTGTTTTCCCATGAGATGTGACTTCTGTGTAGGCACCTAGTTCCAGGTACTGCAAATTTGTGTAGAATTTCTTGGGAAATGGCTGAGCTGCTGCATCTGCTCTTGAAGTGTCAGCTGGGAGAAAAGGCTGATACTCTTGAGGAACACCGAGTAATATCAGGTTGAGACCAATGAGTTTCCATTTGTGTGGGAAAAATAATACTTTGCATTGATTGAGCAGTTAGAAAGCTGCTAAGAAAGGACAATCTCCAGAGTGTTTTGAAAAATCATCACTTAGAATGCAGCTTAATGAAAATTGTCATGGGAGACCTGGGCTTAGGCCCACGAAAGTATGTAGGTATTGAAGAAGGCTGGTGCAAGAAGCGTTCCTTGCTGGTGGGTTGCCGTTAGCCTTGCGTCTGTGGAGGTGGTCGGCATGCGTTCACACAGCAACGCAAGCCAGAGCAGCTTCTCGACTGCTCTAATTCTCCCCTGGGTTGCCTCCAGCGCTGGGGGTGGGACAGGAGAGCTGTGGGCACTCCGCACTTCCCAAGGACTTCAGAGAGGCCTGCGGAAGAAAGGGCTCTGCCAGAGCAGAAAGGCAAATGTATGGCAATACTCGATAGCTTTCTTCTGTAGGAAGAAAGGAGGCAGTGGCAAATCCCGTTGCTCCAGTTACCACCCTTTCAACAGAGACCCTGAGGAGGACTGAAGTGTGCTGCTCTGTGCCAGTGAGGATTTGCCTGCAGTTTTGGATATTCTGCTTTTACAGGCAGTATGTGCCTCATACGTTTATTGTTACAGATTAGAGTTCTGCTGCGACTCTGGTGTTACTGGAGAGGGGGGATGTGGCACTGAAACACTTAGTGGTGCTCCTGGGCCCTGTTTTGAACTAGTTCCTAAAAAATGTGTTTTTCTTACCTCTGCTGGAGTTTGTCATGTTGAGTTCACTACTGAAATCCCACTTCAACATCCCTTTCAATGTCACAGGTAGAAGAGCCCAAGCAGTTCTCGCTGGTCCCTCCGGCAGTTGACTTCAGAAACAGGTCCTGTGTTTTGGTGAAAGAAAGTGTTGCTTGAGGAGGTACGTGCGCTGTGTTGGTGTGAGTTGGGGTGGGGAAGATGGGAAGCAAAGTAGAGACTGAGCTGGGCTTTCTTAGGAGAAGGAGAAATGCCTTCAGCTCTGTGTTGGGTGCTAAACTCTTAAAGAAGATGCTGCTGTGGATTTTCTTGAAAGGCTGTCCATTAGGAGTGGCCTAGAGAGGAATGGTATTTTGTAAATGACTCTGGAAAGAAGCCGGAGGAATAAGAACAGTGTCGTGGTTTTGCTGCATTTTGATGGAGATTTACTTTAGTTCTGCCCTTAGTTGCTTATAATCAAAAATGCCGTTCTGACTGAAAGCACAGCGGCATGATAAGGTGCTGAGAAGTCTCTGGCTAATTCTGCAGGTGGGACGCTGGTAGCCTTCCTTCAGAGGAGGTGTGGGAGAAATGTCTGTCTGTGGGGTCGGTGCGCTTTTGGGGAGGGGAGAAGATACCTCTGCCTGTGCAAGAGCACCGTCCCTGGCAAAGAGGTGCAGGGAGAGTGCCTGACCACCGCTCCTGCTGTGGACTGTAGCGTCTCCTTGTCTTTGTACCTACGCTGTGTGTCATTTTTCGTGATTGAGAAATAAAACTCTCAAGTTCTGAGAGCTTTTTTCTCTGCCTGCATGACAAAGTCGTGTTTCAGCTTGAAACTCATCTGGTCTGTGTCTGCTCTGCCTGAAAAGACACCTGAAAGGAGTCTGCAGAGTTGGCGTGCCCATGGGGGAGATACCCAGCTGGCCCTTTGTGTGGGGTGGATGGTGGCGGATGCCCAGAGCAGTGGGCAGCAGCAATTCCTGCTGTTGGTACTTAACCGGGAACCGCTTTGGTAAAGGGGTGGAGATGGTGCTTTCTGTGGCATCTCTGGGGTCTCAGTCTTGCAGCGACACCTTTGACGTTGGAGGGGTGGACTGCTATAAGCTAAGTAAGCAACCTCTGACAAGACTGCAGGGGTAGTCCTTGTGTGGCAAAAAGCCTGGCAGTGTTTTCATGGAGCTCTGCCCACTTGCTTCTGTGGTCTACGTTATCAGTGCTACCCGCAGTGCTGTTTCCCTCCCCCATGAAAACGGGCGTTCTGCAGGACAGGATGTTTTACCTGCTGCGGTGTGTGATGCCTGGCCCTGGAAAGATGAGGCCAGATAGAATTTCCCCGGAACAAAACTGGACTGGGTCTGCAAAACTTGCTCTGTGTCAATAAAAACTGAGAGGACTAAATAGCTGGTAAGGTTTGATTATGAGCTGTAGCACAGAGTTGATACTGGAGGTATGATTCTCTATGGCTGTTGTGGTTTGGGCCGGATTGGCCACTGGGTGGCAGGACAGATGCTCTCGTCAACGTGTCTTCAAAGAGAGGCAGGAGAGAGAAAGAGAGACTCAGGATTTCAGAAGGAACTGAACTACTTGACTAAAACGTTAAGAATAAAATAAAAAGGAAATAATGAAATATATACAAAACTGTATCGAGCTCCCAGAATGGTTTTACGTGTAATAGTGGAAGTAGAGATGTGTGATTTTGTTGCTGTTGTTTTTTTTATCCTTGAGGACAGGCATAACAGTGGGAAATACTCAAAGTAAGGTGAAGAAAACTGAGCAGTTTCCACTAAACTAAAAATTGCAAGATCAGCAGAAGAGAGAGGAAATATTTCTTCTATAGCATAATTGTTATGGGTCTTTCTTAGCAGCCCTAGATTACAGTCCTTTTATTCAGCAGCAGAACCTGCACCTGTGTCATACATCTGGTACGTGTCCTGAGGATGGCAACTAAGTATAAGCACAGCAGAATTGTACCCCATGTCGGGGTCACGCTGACTGAGCTGAGGCAGTCTTCCAGAACATATAAGTGAATTTGGGGACGTCCCTGCGTGTTGGAACTTCACAGTATTAATGATTCGATCAATAGAGTTTGAGGAACGTCAGCAAGTTTGTACTACTTTCTTTTCTTTATTGACTTTATAGAACAGCACTGAAGTTATTCATATAGATTCTTTAGGCAATTCAAATACTTTCACTGAATGACAGAAAGGCTGAGGTTGGAAGGGACCTCTGGATGTCATCTTGTGACGGCCGCCTGCTGCAGCAGAGACAGCCAGCGCCGCTCAGCCAGGGTCTGGCTCCATCTTCTCTGCAGCCTCCCATCAGGCTTTTTATGCATTGATCAATTCCCCTGCGAGCCTTCTCTTCACCAGGCTAAGCGGTGCCAGCTCGCTCAGCCTTTCCTCAGAGGAGAGATGCTGCAGTGCCTTTATCATCTTCACACTCCTTTGCCAGACTCTCTCTCCAGTCCAGCCCAGGACACCGTCAGTGCTCCTGGTGGCAAGGGCACACTGTTGGCTCATGATCAGCTGGGTGGCCACCAGGACCTGCAGGGCTTTTTACGCCAAGCTGCTTTCCAGCCGAGCAGCGCGCCAAATGTGCTGGTTCCTGGGGTTGTCCCTCGCCAGGTTCTGGACTTCACTTCTTTCTCCTGTTGAACTTCTTGTGGCTCCTGCCTTGGCAGGGTGTGAGCATGGGGTGATGCAGAGGGCAGAGCCAAGTGGTGCAGACTCTGAGCAGGAGGAAAGATTTGGGTGCCAGTGTTGCAGGGCATGACGGGGCAGTAGAGGCTGGTAGGAGAGCAGATCCCCGGGAGGTGGGGGCAGATGATGTGGTGAGGAGGAGACCAGGCATGGGACGTTTGGCAGTGGGGCATGGTCCAGCCCTGGAGTCCCCCTTCTGACTGAACCGTTGGCCGGCATGTGTCCCAGCTGCTGGCCTGGCCCTGGTTTTGGCAGCTCCTGGGGCCTTGTTCTAGTTGTGCCGGCGGGGTGGCCTCTTGGGTGGCTGAGGTGAATGTTGGGAGCTGCTGGCCCTCCTCTTCGGGCCTCGCGGTGGCCCCCCACGGGAGAGGTCCCTGCTGCGGCTGGGAGTAGAGGGACCTGCAGCAACCTCCCCTGGATCGTCATGCAGCTCCTCCTGTTCCCCGTTGGTTGGAACGGGGGCATCGGGGCAGCTGCCGGGAGCCCCATGAAGAGCAGCGGTGGAGGTGTTGGGTCGCTCCTCTTCATCGTCTGCGGCAGGGCTGCGGGAGGTGGCTTGGCCAGGGCCAGGAGACCCCCTTCTGGAGGCAGCAGGAGGAGGGACAGCCACGGGGCTGCCCTCCCGCTCCTCGGCAGCATGGCTGTCCTCGAGGCCCAGCAGACGGTGGGCCTCCGCGCTGCAGCGTTGCACGGCGACGTTGATAAGCTGCTGTACAAATGTCGCCGCGCGATCCTGGAGGCTGACCTGCAGCAGCCGGACCAGGACCTCTTCGTCCAGACCAAAGAAGCCCAGGACGGCCAAGATGAGGTCCTCCATCACAACGGCTGCTGAAGGCTCCTCGGCAAAGATCAGCCCCAGCTGCTGTTGGAGCCAGGGCAGAAAGCGTTGGAGGAGAGCCGGGTGGTCGTCAAAGAGGAACGCCCAGGTATGGGGCTGGAGGCCGCCCACCAGAGCCCTGGGCACCGACTCCACTGCCAGCGGCTGAGGTGTTACAGAGCGGCGAGGGGGGCTGTGGGTGTCTGGGTGCCTGGGCGCTCCTCCGGCCTGCCGGGTGCCAACTGGTGCGGGGGCTGAGGCAGATGACGCGATGGGAACCTCTTCGAAGTCATTGTCTGCCCTCACCGAGTGCACGATGGATCGCACTCTCCTCTTGCAGAGAGGGCACTCGGGCTTGCTGTTAGCCCAGCGCAGGATGCACTGGTAACAGAATTGGTGGAGGCATGGCATGGCATAGGCGGCATCGTCCCAGCTGTCCAGGCACACTGGGCAGCGGTTGTCCAGGTCCATTGCCATGCTCTCCACTCGCTGCATCGTGCTAGGGGCAGCTGGGGGTGACCAAGTGCTCCCTCCCTGTGGCGCTGCAGCAGCCGGTGTCAGGCTGGAAAAGGAAGAGAGGCCACGGTCACTGGCTGGCCTGAGGAGGGGTGGAAGAAATGCCCAGGTCCCTCAAGAAAGAAACCCTCCCAGCTCCCCAGGGTGCGGTGTCCCCACACAGCTCACCTCTGCTGCTGCGAGCGTGCCTCCTGACTGCCCCGGCTGCCTGAAGCTGACAGGGCCAGGGAAAATCCTTTGCGGGCTCTGGGGCACAGATGGAGAGCTGCCGCGAGCAACTAACTCCCCAGTCAGGACACCAGCGCCAAGGCTTGGCTCAACACTCCAGCCTCGCCAACTGCTCAGCTGGAATGCGGGTATGAACCAGCTGGATGGGACTCGGCGCCCGGATTTAAGCAGCGAGGGGCACGTGTTCACAATCCGTTGCTTGGTGACATCAGAGCCCATCCCTCGGTGACAACAGAACCCATCACTTGGAACGTCTTGCCAGCACTGCCTGGTGGCATCTCCTGAAAGTGGAGAGGTTCAGGCTGGAGAGCAGGAATCCAGAAGAAAATCCTTGTGAGACTCATAAAGCAGTGGAGTGGGTTGCCAGAGAGGCTGTGGGATCCCTGAGCCTGGAGGTCAATCCGTCCAGACCTGCGATGCCACACTCCAGAGCATCCAGGTCTATATTCCTTGTTGACCCTTCCCTGAGCCGTCTCTGAGTTGCACAAGAGGCCTCTTCCAGTAGGGGCACTTGAGTGGTTTGGTTGTTGGTATAACCCAGTGTGAAGGGGCATATGTGAGCGTTGTTCACCCAGGCAGGGACCATCCGGGAGATATGCAGAGGCCTCCCAAAGCTGTGTCTCTTGTCCTCTGTCTCGGCTCGGGGAATTGTGTCCAGGCTGGGTGGAAATACACATTTAGCTGCTGGGAGGATAGGACAGCATGCACATGAAGGGGTTAAATCACTTTTATCTTGAAATAAAAATCTTCCTCCCCTCCTTGCTTTGAACTTTGCCACATTCTTGAGATTTGTTCCTACAGTTTGCACCAGAGGTTTTGGGCTCTATTGAATTTTATGGGAGCTGTGATAAAAATTTTGATTCTTTTCAAAACCATCATCATCCTTGCATGGCTGTTCATAGTGGATGCAATCTCACCTAACAGTATTATTGCAACTTCCTGCCTCGTCATGAACTAAACCCTCTTTCAGTGGAAAGACGCGTGCCTCTGTGCGTCAAGTCAAAATCTGTTAAAACCAATGTCTGAAGTCACTGGAACTGTATCAAAGAAGTGCTATTTCTGCCCATTGATTAGGAGGAGAAGCAGATCATGAACTCAGAGGTCAGGGTTTGCAGTGCACCCGCCTCAACAAAGCTTCAGATCACCTTCACTGTTTTGTGTAATTGCTCTTCCAAAGAGAAACAATCGTCTGCTAATACCAAATCAGCATTGATACTAGCCCAGATGGCCTCAGCTGTCCCGACTTGGCCTGGTCCTTTCCAAACCTTTACATAATCACGGGGTGTATTTTAGACTAATGTAAATATGTTGATAGCAACACACAATGAGCAGTGCCTCTTCAGCTGCTTCCAGTAGCTACTGTGTGCCCAGGAGAAGAGCAGAGGAGCTGAGGACAAGAGCTCGGCTTTCAAAACCTGACAAGATAGCTGCCTTAAAGACTGTGCTTAATGACTAAAAACTCTGACTGTGTTTTTCGTGAACTCAGTGAGCAGCTGTGAAACTGAGGGCTTATGGGACATAGGGCCACCAGGCCTGAGTGCTCTGCACTTTGAATTGCAGTCATTTTGCATGAGGTTATGCAAAGAGAAGAATATGCTCTCCTGCGATGCAAAACTATGTTATAGTGTGTCTTGCTTTGAGCGACACAGGACTAACTTCTCTTCTAATAGTTGGGAAGCCTGCACTTTTAGAAGACTCCAGTGTCTGAACTTGTGAAAATATCTACTTTATAGCTGGCTATGGTGTGTGGGTTTCAAGGTCTCAGAGATTTTGAGCTTGCCAGGCGCAGGGATGAGGAGGAGTGAGACGTGAGCACTTGACCCAAGCTGGCCGGCAAGATTATGTCATACCATACAAGATTATTTTCATACCATGAACATGAATGACATAAATTGGTCCAAACCCTTATTCTTCCGATGGGATGTCTGCTTCCTCCCTGGGCCCCAGCTTAAGGATATCACTAGGAAACTTCCAAGCCTGGTACGGCCCTCCGACTATTACCCATTATTGCTCTTCCGTGTGTGTGGTGGTGAAGCTGCAACATGTCTTCCTATGGCGATCAAAAGAGACTTCAGGGCCTTGGGACGATTGGTAAGGGGATGTGGGGCACAGGTTATTCTTTCCTCTTTCCTTCCAGTTACAGGCAGCGACATTGGAAGAAACATACAGATAGGCCCAGTCTATTAATAGGTGGCTCCATGGCTGGTGTGACCAACAGAATTTTGTTTTTTTTGATAAGGGGATGGCCTACACAGCACCAGGCTTGCCGGCGTCAGATGGGATTCACTTGTCTCAAAGGGGGAAGAAGGTCTTTGCTCACCAGCTATCAGGGCTCCCTGACAGCGCTTAAAACGAGGCTCGAAGGGAGAGGGGGACAATATCAGGCTTGCCCGTGACAAGCTGTGAGATGACACGCCAAGGTTAGAGGGACAGGGTGCTAGCGAGGGCCCACAGGCTGTTGCTCTGAGATGTGCTGGCTACGCTGCAGGACACCTGAAGTCTTCCAGCGATGAGGCAAGAAGGAAACACCAAGGAATGAAAGGGTGTTCCTCTAAGAAGGTGATAAGAAGGTGCCTCAAAAGGAGGCAGACACGACAGTTTTTCTCCTAAAATCACCGACTGAGAGGGTAGGACTGAATCCCCGTGGGTGGATTTACTCTTAGTCGCATACAAAGTATTTTCAGTGACTTTCTGGCACACCGTGAAAGTACAGTGGAAAGAGAAAAACCAAAGGCAAAAAAAATACCGGTAGACCGTATAACACACAAAAAGATCATTTAATTTCTACTCATGGCTTTCACCAGGAAGTGAAACTCTAATCAAGTATTTCCAAAGCATCTTAGCCAAACTGGGAATCCCTCCCACAACAGATTCAGTGAGTTCAGCTGAGCCTAAATGGAACCCAGCAGCCGCACCGTGCTGGGAAAGGTCTTGCGCATGCCCATGCACTTCTCCTCATCAATGAAGAGTGTGTTGGCTTTGACGGCCAGGTCATGCTGCAAGACCGACTTGGTATGAACCAGCATTTGCAGGGTGTCCTCGGTGTCTCTCAGGCGCTGCTGGAGGCTCTGGACCGTCTCGTTGATTTTGTGGACCTCGTTGACAAGGCTGGAAAACAGCAAGAAACCCTGGTTAACAGTGCCATCGTGGGGGTGGTTTCTAGCGTGGCATTGCTGAAGGGCCCCTTGGTCACAGGATTACCCCCTTCAGCGTGCTCAGACTAACTCAGACCCCCCGTTTCTGGCAGACGCATGGGAAAGCTGAGGGCAGAGCTCCTCCAGACCTCAGCGGGGAGGCATGGTTAAGTCTGCTCAAAGGCTTTGGCAATGCGCAGCCGCCTCTCCCAGAGCAGCTCGGGCCAGCAAGAAGAGGGATGAACAGGTGTGGTTTCCTGTTCCTGCTTGGTTTGGGGGGTTTGTTGGCTCCCCCTCCTGGATTTCCCTGTGCAGGCATCCTCCCCATGCCCACAGATGCACACAAAGAAAACAGGACATCTGGGAGAGGCTAAAAGTGAATGTGAAACAAGGGGAGGATGGAAAAAACCCTTGTTGTACGAGATGCTGCAAAGGCTGTGGGGCTGGGTTTCAATTGCTCTGAAAAGGCTTCAGCTGGAGTCTTGCCCAACGGGCTCCCAGGAGGGGTGAACTTTGGGGTGCCTCAGAGGGGGTGCTGCTGGGCGCTCAGGCCAGCCTACTCCTCCACAGCTCCTCGGCATGCAATCCCAAACAGACCACTGTGTCCTTGAAAGGATTTCCAGTGTCCTCGGAGAAGGTGAGGACAGCCCTTCCTGCTTCTCCATAGGGGGCACCCTTCCTTGCAGTTCCCCAAAAGGAAGGGCCTAAGGGATCTCAGCAGGATCCTGTTGGAGAGTAAAGGGCTCGTCCTTCAAAACTGAGCACATCCAACTGCCGGGAAGCAGGCTGGAGAGAAGATGGGGCTTACCCAAGCGGGAAGAATCCATCCCCTCATGCTTATGCTTAATTTTTCATGCAGTGCTACCCCCGGGTGCTACCAGCCGTAACTCCTCAAGGAGCCCACCAGACCCACGCTCCTGCCTTACCGGAGCTGGGCAGTGTCCCGGCACAGCTCCACGTTTGGTCTGCGTGTGCGCTCGTCCAGCCGGCTCTGAGCCACTTTTAAGGGAGGCCCTTGGTCCCTAATGGCCTTTTGGATGGCTTCTATGGTCTTCTCCACCTGGAAGATTTCCTGCAGCGTCTGGCGTAAAAAAGAAACCCATGCACAAATTAAAAAGTATCTTCTCAAGTGACAACATAATTACCCTTTCCTCTTGTCCATCTGCAGAACAAAACAAGTTCAATAAGCAGACCCTGGGCTCAGACCCCTGTCATTCTGCTACACATCAAGGCGCAGAGCCAAGAGTAATTTTTCTTCAGGGAAAAACCTCTCTTGGCTCTTGCTGTCACATCAGAGGAGGTTTTGGAGCACTGATGGACCTATTGAATTCCCAGCTTCCCAAAATTACCGCTTGCTGGAACTAATCATCCATCAACAGTAACTCAGAGAGGGAAGGTTCTTCATGGATCCTCACTGAAAGACGTGGCATCAGCTCGCAGTGCTGCAAGCCCCGTCTTCCCTCAGTTACTCAATACAGTGTCGGGCACGTCTCAGGAAGCTTTCTATGAGACCCAGAGCTCTGAGGCAGGTGTCCATCACTGATTTCCACTGACTCTGCTTGGCAAAGCAAACACACGCATGCCCATGCAGCAGCCCCAGAGCACGGAGAGTGAAAGCACGTCCTTGGAGGAGAAGCAAGCCTGCAACCCCCCCAGCAGGCAGCCCAGCAGAGGCCCAGCAAGGCCGTTCTGGAGGGCAGCCAGTGCTTCTGAAGGAACTACCAGGAGATGCAACCAGCATTGGCATTTTCTGCTGGCAATCCCTGTGCTCCCAGGCTGCCAGTGAGGATGCCCTAGCAAAAACAGAGCCCTTGAGATGAAATTACGGTGCCAACTCCTAAGGGTCCCACCTCAGGGGCGTCACTAGGAAGTGACAGTGACACACCGAAAGGGAGGGGTTCCGACTACCTTGGCCAGGTGGGTCCGGATCTTGCTCTTGGCATCGGCTGTCTTGCTGATGCGTTTGGTGAAGGCGATGTTCACCCTGTTGAACTGGCTCCGCATCTCGTTTGCCACCACCACCAGCAGGTTCTCGATGTTGTCCCGCAGCTTGGAGGAGGCCGCCCGTTGGCTCTGTGAGCGGAGGATGTTGTCGTCTGTGATCTTGGCCCAAGAGTCCGGCACCGAGATCCTTCAGGAGGTGAGGGGGAAGAAGAGGCCCCGGTAAGCCCGTAGTGCTGAAGCTGGACGTGGGCAGGCATGAAGCCTGCCTGGGAGCAGCACTGATTAAACGTATCTGAAATCTCCGTCTTTAATTTGAGCATAGGTTGTGGTTTAACTCTGGCCAGCAGCTAGGACCACACAGCCACTCTCAATGGAGGGGAAAGAGAAAGAACAGGACTCACGGGTGGAGATAGAGACAGTTTACTAGAACAACAACAGAAAATAGGAATGAGAAGAAGAGTATGAGTAAGGGTAAGAATAAAGGTAAGGTTAACAATAACAATAACAGTAAGAATAACAATAAGCAGAGAGAAACGGTCCCACTCAGGCAGCTGTCTCCAGGCGGGATGGACGTGCCTTGACAGTGGGCTGGGGACAAGCAGCTCCCTGCCAGGGAGAGGCACCGTGCATCCCGGGCACAGCTTGCTGCTGGCGTGCCGCCCAGCGTGCACTCACGTGGCATCGACCCGCTCCACCGCTGGGTAGTAGCTGATGCCGTGGGAGGTGCTCCTCAGGTGGTGACACTTGTCATCGATGCGGTGGGCCGCCTGCTTGTGGGCCAGGTCCCTCTCCAGCTCGTGCTGGGCCACCCTGTTGGACCTTCAACATGCAAACAACAGCCATCGCTGGGGATGTTCAGGTGGAAGGGCTTCCTCCCCGCTCCAGTTCCCCGCAGCTCCCTCCCACGCAGCTCTGTCCTCCCATGAGCATCACTGCCCACTTCCCGGGGAGCCCGCCTGGCTTTTCCATCTGCAGGGTGTGGGGAGAGGTCGGGGTCTGCTGGGGGTCCACATCACAACTGCAAATGCACATCAGCCCTACGGCATGACATAAGGAGCTCCTCCTTACGCGAGCTGGGCTTTGGCTTCATCCAGGTACCACTGCATCTTCTCCTGGCACGACCTGATGACATTGACTTCCTGGGTAAAGGACACATGGCCCCATCATCAGTGTCTGTACTCAGTTGTCCTGATGCCACTCGTCCCCTAAGACCTCCCCAACCCTGCACACAGCAAGAACTTGCCTGCTTGTCTTTCTGCCCAGAGTAAACAGGCAGGGAGTGGAGAAAGTGCCCCCAAACTGCGTGCATGTCTTTAGTGCACTACTCCCTGAAGAAGAACACAGAACCCCCACACGCTACACAAACATGCAGCTGCTCTTCAGCTATTCCTTCCTCTGTACGGCCAAGTCATACCCACACGGCGTGGGCATGCTGCTGCCTGGGGGAACCCCATCCCCTGGCCCAGCAGGTTTTGGGGGGGTTGAAGAGCTGAGCACCTCCCCAGCGGTAAGGAGCCAGGTAGGGAAGAAGGCTGCAAAGCCTCTGTAGGGCAGTTTAGGTAAAACTGGCTTTAACACATGATCTGGGTGGCCCAACTTACCGTGAAGAGCTCTTTCTCCACATCATCATGGACGAGGTCAATGCCCATCCTCTTCTCCCGCTGAAGCAAGCACTGCTGAGCGACCTGTTGGGGACATGCCATCACTGTCGGGTGCAGAGGCAGGATTCTCTATAGGGAGAGTCCCCATCTCAAGAAATGGAAGAAAAGAAATTCTAGGCGGGCACAGAGGGGACACCAGGGGAACAAAGTGCCCAGGGCGGCTGCTTCAGCTGACTACAAGCAACCGAACTGCACCATACGCATCAAATCAACATGAGGGAGCACGTGTGTCCCAGCTGCAACCAGAGCTGTGGCACAGGCACCTGTGTCAGCCTTGATGCTGACCTCCCCAGGGTGTTGTAGGAAGACATGGGCTTCTGTCTCCCACTCCAGGAATTTGGATGTTCCGCCTACACAAATATTTGGTTAAGCAAATGGAGTTGTGATGAGCTCATAACGGGCTGATAGGGGATGCAGCAGATGGGAAGACATTGCAAACTTAACTTATGGTCTCTTCATAAAAACTCTCTAGGTCTTGCGGAGCTGCAGTGGAACTTAGTTAGACATTTGAATGGCTGCAGTTGTTCCAGCAGTAGGCTACAGCTTGCAGCCCACTGGACAGAGTGCTTACCTGGAGAGGGGCCTCCGTCTCGGCCAAGGCTCTCTCCAGTCTCTTCTTCATGTCTGTGAGCGTGTTGGTCTCCCCGATCATCTCATCCAGCTCACGGCAGAGCTCCCCTTTCCAAAACTCAATAGCATTCACACGTCCTCCCAGGCTTTTGGTGCTTTCTTCTTGTGTTTTCTTTGTCTGCTGGTATTTATCCCCAATCATGCGGGTGGTATCAACTCTCAGAGCCTCCGCATTGTGCCGGGAAGTCTCTGACTCTTTGTACTTGGTCAGGTTGGACCTGTACCAGTCGTCAGGGGTGTAGCGGGTGAAGAGGGTTGTTCTGTTGGAAATGTAAGGGAGCTTCTCGCTGGTGGTCATCCCCTGGGAAGTTTTGGAAAAGGGAGCCAAAGCTGGTTTGATGGCATCTCTTTTAGAGTAGGTGCTGGGCATCCAGGGGAGGCTGGAGCTCTGAGGCAACGGGTAGTACGGGAAACGGTCTTTATAGCTGGCAGTCATGGTGTTGATGGCAGGCAGAACCTTGGCACGTCTTGCCGTTAAGGGAAAGCCGACAGCCTCCATTCCTGACCACTGCTCTTCAAGTACTTGTCCTGCACAGAGGAGGAGATAGAAGACAACTTCCCTCAGTCAGCTCCTGCACTTGCCTTCCTTCTTACAGCAACACATGCAGCTTCTAACACAAACAGCAACGCACACAGCACCCACAGGTCACCTGTACAGGCCTAAAACTCTTGAAAGCAAATGCCTTCTCACAGCACCCCAAGCATTTGTATCTGGAAAGGGATTTGAATTTGTTTAGTATCTAGCCTCAAGTATTGAAATGCGGAGAAAAGCAAAGCATGGCTGCTCAGGAGAATGACAGATATTAGCCTTCATTCTCCTCAAATCTGTCAATCCCGTGAAAGTGTAGCTGGTGATTGTCTTGTGTTCATTGGCTTCTTTTGGTTGGCGTATGTGCTGATCTTCTAGTACTCCAGATGTCCTTTTCTCTTTCAAAGTGCCCTTTCCAGCCCCGATAGCTGCGCCCCTTTGGACCAACCCAGTGTGATTGGTGGGTCAGGGACTCAATCCTCACCCCCCACCTTCACTTGCATTGATGCTTTGCAGATCTATATCCAAATTTGACCCCCCTCCAGCTATTTCAGTCTCAAGAGAACAGCCCTCTCTTGACTTGCAAAGGAAGAAAAATGCCTACGCCTCACCTGACGTAAAATCGATGCACTTGGAAAGGAGAAATCCCAGACAGTCTTTTCAGAGGGGTGTGTAAACAGCAGCCTTGCAGGAGCCCTAGGAGGAATGGCCACACGTGAAGATTTTGCTACCGAGAACTGCATACGGCATTGTGGGTGCTACTGCTCTTTTCAGATTCAGGGTATCAGTCAGTTGTTGTCAGAAACATCATGCAGAGGGCCAGCAAATGTCCCTAACACACCGCATCTGAGGCCAAACCCTCAGGAGGGGACTCAGGAGGTACCCCATCCCCTCCCCACAGCTCCCAGCCTGGCTCAGAGCCCAGTGAAAGGTGAGGACACTGGTGTGCTGCAACAAGAGGCCTGGGTGGGAGTGGGGTTTGACACAAAGCATGTGCTCAATCCCATCTGTTACAGCGTGAAAGCCACTTGAGTCCTTCAAAAATGGGAAGTTTGCATAAAAAAACCTTTCCCATAATGGTACATACTCACCCGAAACCTCCAGAGGCTTGGGAGTGCCCGGGAGGGCGGCTACTCACTGCTGTGCTGTGGGGTTCGGTGGCAGCACTGCCAGACACTGCAGCGTCCCCAGTGCCCTGTGTGACACAGAACCAGGGCAGCGTTGCCAGGGGCGCAGGGCGCTCAGGGACCGGGTTCTGCCCGGGCAGCTCCCTGCAGCCGCTATGGCAACCTGATGCAGCCCTTTGGTGCCCGGTGCTCTTGATGGGCAACCCGAGGCCACCCGTGGGCAGCTCAGTGCAGACTCTGGGCAACCAAACTGCCTTTGCTGGGACAATTGATTCCGTCCCTGGACAGCTCCCGCTGCCATCCATGGGCAACCCAGTACAGCCTTTGGGCGTCTGCTCCGGCCAATCAAGGGGACTTGTCTCCAACTTTTGATAACACCCATCAGGCCAACTGTCACCACCCCTGTGCCCCATAGTCCCCAGAAGAAACATTTTCATTTCCTTCATGTTACCACTTGAGGTTAACTGTGAGCTATGTATATGGCTCATCAAATACTCAGGCTGATACAGCTGTCTTCTCATTGCCGCCTTTGGTTTCCTCCCGTTTTCCCAGCTATTGCAGCTGCACACTGAGACCGGACCAAATGTTTTACAGCTTCTCAGGGGTGCAGTGACACCCTGCCCCACCGCTCCTGCTTTCTGTGCACACATACACACGGAGCCGGCCTCCATGAGAAAGCAATGCCTCTGCTGCCAAAGATCTGAGATAGAGAAGAACTCCAACTGTTTTCTGTATACAAAGGTTAGCACACTTTGATTTCACTTTAAATACATGTCTTGCTTTAGTCGGGTTAAAATCGACTTCATGGCACCGGGAAACCAGTCAAATTCACAAGCTACGGGACTGTCGTGGTTTAGGCCAAAATCTACTACTGGGGACCTGTGGCACCCCAGATGGCACCGACAGATGCTCCCCTCTACCCCTCTTCAAAGAGAGAGGCAGAGGAGGAAAAAGAGACTTATGAGTTTAGAAGGAACTAAAGTACTTTAATGAAGTATTAATAATAAAAGAAAAGAAAAAATGAAAAATAGACACAAAACCCTATCAAGCTCCCGAGATGACAATGATGTCACCGGCTGGCACTGGGGCAGTCCCAGGCTGGACGCAGTGACGGACGGGAACTGGATTCCAGATCTGGATTCAGAATCGGGATCACAGGCAGATGAACAGAGTCCTCCTCAGACGTCGGCCGTTGAAGGAAGAGCTGACCCTTTGATCCCTCAGCTTTTATACTGAGCATGAGGCAGATGGGATGGAATACCCTGTTGGTGAGTTTTGGGTCACCTGTCCTGTCCGCTTCTCCCTGCAGGTGGGACTCTACTATGCTTTTCCGCTTCCGACCCTCCAACGGGGCAAATAACAAAGTTGGTTGGCCTTGGGGGTTATAGCAATAAGTATAAGCAGGAGCCTCTCTGCATACCATGTCTGGGCATCAGCTACAAACAAGTGGTCTTATCACTCTGAGAGAGTGAACGCTGTCTGCACAATATGCAGTTAATTTCAGTAGTTAGAAGAGGCCCAGCTAACAAGCGAAGTTACTGAACAAAATTGGTTCTGTTTTACCTCAAACCAGGACATTCCACCCCTTATTCCATACCATTTGCATCTTGCTCAGATTACTATTACTTTTATCTATCAAATTTACACACACACAGATTATATATATGAGATGGATACATGCAGGTCACTCATCTATGGTTTACATTTACCTACAAAAGTTATATGCAAAAGTCCATTTAGTTCATGATTGCAGGGTCTCATCTCAGGGCAGGAAAGATGGTACGAAATTCACTCTGGTTTGTGCCCACGGATAGCATGTTCATCTTGAAGAGCTTGCTGGATGCCACTTGATGAAGCTATCTCAGGTTTCATCACCTCTCTATTATCCTGAAAAGCACGTATGGAACACTGTTAGTATTATGTAGTGATCAGCATCATACTGCTCAGGATTGAGTATTCTCACCAAGGGTTAAATTCCCTTGAGGTACACATTGAACTTCTCCATCCTTCAGCATCACCCACCAAGTACATCCAGGTCCTTGAGCAAAAACAGTCCCACGAATGGGTTTGCTTTTGCCTGAAGCAGGAAAAACCCAAACAGTTTTCCCTAACAAATTCCTTCCATGCACCACAGGGACTTGATCCCCTTCTACAGTATGTAAAAGGTCTGATTGAGCAGGACCAGCTCGATTGATGGATCCCCTGGTGTTAACTAGCCGGGTAGCTTGCTCTAAATGCTTGTCCCAATTTTTAAAGGTTCCACCCCTCCTATTGCTTTTAGGGTGGTTTTTAACAGTCCATTGTATCGCTCAATCTTCCCAGAAGCTGGTGCATGATAGGGGATAGGATATATCCACTCTACGCCATCTTCTTTTGCCCAATTACTTATAAGATTGTTTTCAAAATGAGTCCCGTTGTCTGACTCAATTCTTTCTGGGCCGCCATGTCGCCACACGACTTGCTTTTCAAGGCCCAGGATAGTATTCCGGGCAGTGGCATGGGGTACGGCAGAGCTTTCCAACCATCCGGTGCTTGCTTCCACCATTGTAAGCACATAGCGCTTACCCTGGCGAGTTTGAGGGAGCGTGATGTAATCAGTTTGCCAAGCCTCCCCATACTTATATTTCAGCCACTGTCTCCCATACCACAAAGGTTTTAACCATTTAGCTTGCTTGATTTCGGCGCATGTTTCACAGTCGTGGATAACCTGCGCAATAGTGTCCATGGTTAAATCCACCCCTCGGTCATGGGCCCATTTATATGTTGCATCCCTTCCTTGATGACCGGAAGTGTCACGGGCCCACTGAGCTAAGAATAGTTCACCTTTATGTTCCCAGTCCAAGTCTGTCTGGAAAATTTGAGCAGCCTGATCCGCTTGCTGATTGTTTTGATGTTCCTCGGTGGCCCGACTCATGGGTACGTGGGCATCTACGTGATGTACCTTTACGACTAGGTTCGCTAGCCGCTCAGCAATGTCTTGCCACAGCTCAGCAGCCCAGACGGGTTTATCTCTGCACTGCCAGTTGCTCTGCTTCCACTGCTTTACCCACCCCCACGGAGCATTTGCCACCATCCATGAGTCAGTATAGAGATAGAGTATTGGACACTTTTCTCGTTCAGCAACATCTAACGCCAGCTGGATGGCTTTTACCTCTGCAAATTGACTCGATTCACCTTGTCCTTCAGCAGCTTCCGTGACTTGTCATGTAGGACTCCACACAGCAGCTTTCCACCTTCCATGTTTTCCTAGAATACGACAAGACCCATCAGTAAACAAGGCATACTGTTTCTCATTATCTGACAGTTCATTATATGGTGCAGCTTCCTCAGCACGTGTCACCACCTCCTCTAGTGCCTTCCCCAAGTCTTTGCCTTCGGGCCAATTTGTGATGACTTCTACAATTCCTGGGCCATCTGGCTTTCCTATTCGAGCTCACTGCGTGATTAAGGCAACCCACTTACTCCAGGTAGCATCGGCGGCATGATGAGTAGAAGGAACTTTACCCTTGAACATCCAGCCCAGTACTGGTAATCGGGGCGCCAGGAGGAGCTGTGCCTCAGTACCAATTACTTCTGAAGCAGCTCTAACTCCTTCATATGCTGCCAAGATTTCTTTCTCAGTTGGAGCATAGTTGGCCTCGGAGCCTTTATATCCTCCACTCCAGAATCCTAGGGGTCGACCTCGAGTCTCCCCTGGTGCTTTCTGCCAGAGGCTCCAGGTAGGGCCATTGTCCCCGGCTGCAGTGTAGAGCGCATTTCTAATGTCCCGTCCAGTTTGGACTGCTCCAAGGGCTACTGCATGCACAATCTCTTGTTTAATTTGCTCAAAGGCTTGTCATTGCTCAGGGCCCCACAGAAACTCATTTTTCTTTCGAGCCACTTCATAGAGAGGTTTCACAATCTGGCTATAACCTGGAATATGCATTCTCCAGAAACCCACAACACCTAAAAAGGCTTGTCTTTCCTTTTTGTTAGTAGGTGGGGACATAGATGTTATTCCGTTAATCATATACGTTGGGATCTGGTGACAGCCATCTTGCCACTTAATTCCCAAGAACCGGAGTTCTCGTGCAGGTCCCTTGACCTTACCTCCTTTAATGGCAAAACCTGCTTTCAGAAGAATCTTAATTATTTTCCTACTTTTGTGGAAAACTTCTTCCACCGAATTACCCCACACAATGATGTCATCGATGTATTGTAGGTGTTCTGGAGCTCCACCCTTCTCCAGTGCGGTCTGGATCAGTCCATGGCAAACAGTAGGGCTTTGTTTCCACCCCTGGGGCAGTCGATTCCAGGTGTACTGGACACCCCTCCAGGTGAAAGCAAACTGTGGCCTGCACTCTGCTGCTAAAGGAATAGAGAAAAAGGCATTAGCAATGTCAATTGTAGCATACCATTGGGCTGCCTTTGACTCCAGTTCATACTGAAGTTGTAGCATGTCTGGCACAGCTGCACTCAGTGGTGGTGTGACTTCATTCAGGCCACGACAGTCTACTGTTAATCTCCAGTCCCCGTCAGACTTTCGCACTGGCCATAGAGGGCTGTTAAAGGGTGAGCGAGTTTTGCTGATCACTCCTTGGCTCTCTAGCCGGCGAATCAGGGGATGGATGGGAATCAGGGAGTCTCGGTTGGTGCGATACTGTCGTCGATGCACCGTGGCAGTAGCCATTGGCACCTGCTGATCTTCAACCCTCAGCAGTCCCACAACAGAAGGGTCATCTGAAAGACCGGGTAAGGTAGACAGCTGTGTAACATCCTCAGTGTCTACAGCTGCTATACCAAAAGCCCACCGATACCCTTTTTGGTCTTTAAAACACCCTCTCTTGAGGTAGTCTATGCCAAGGATGCACGGAGCATCTGGACCAGTAACAATGGGGTGTTTCTCCCATTTATTCCCAGGTAGGCTCACTTCAGCCTCTAATACAGTCAGTTCTTGAGATCTGCCTGTCACTCCAGACATGGTGACAGTTTCTGTCCCTTTATGATTCAAGGGCAATAGGGTACACTGTGCACCAGTGTCCACCAGGGCTTTATACTTTTGTGGCTCTGATGTGCCAGGCCATCGAATCCACACAGTCCAATAAATTCGGTTGTCCCTCTCCTCCTCCTGGCCGGAGGCAGGGCACCTCTAACGTTGACCGTAGTACCTACGATTATCAGATCGGTTCCTACCTGGTCCGTAGGATCGCCTACCGTAGGTCAGAGCAGCCTTCCTCCTGTAAGAATCCTTTCTTCTATCTGCTTCATTTTGCAACTCAAGCACCCGTGCCTGTAGGGCTGACGTAGGTTCTTCATCCCGTTTCTTCATGTCTTCTCCATATTCACAGAGGCAAAACCACAGGATATCTTGTATCGGGTTTGATTTCTCTTGAGTCAGAGGGTGTTTTTTCTCTTGAGTAGGAGGGCGTTTCTTCTTAGCAGCTGCAACATGGGTCTGTGCAGGGAAAGAATGAGTTTTTCCTCCACCTTGGTTAGTTTATCAAACAGTTTATCAGTTTGCTCAACTCATCGGTTTGCTCATCAGTTTGCAGAAGGAGAGAACTCAAGGGATAAGGGGGAGTGGAGTCAGATCCCTCCTCGGAGAGGCAAGCGAAACCCCTCACAGCCCCCCTCACCATCCCAATTGCCCTTGCATAATAGGTATGGGGCTTTGGAAATCGAGGACCAGGCGATTGAGGATGGAAAGGATGATCCCTCCAGTGAGATGCCCAGTGCTGGGCACCCACCCCCACGCCTCAGGACTTCCTCAACCAAGAAAGAAAGCAAGGTAATTGTAGTAGGTGACTCCCTTCTGAGGGGAACAGAGGGCCCTATCTGTAGACCGGAGACATCCCACAGGGAAGTCAGCTGCCTGCCTGGCGCCAGAATTAAGGACATACGGAGAAAACTCCCTTCCCTGGTTAAGACATCAGCTTACTACCCACTACTGATATTTCAGGTAGGTGGTGATGAGGAAGGTACCAGAAGGAGGCAGTTGGCTTTCTGGGCTGTGAGCGCACATTGCCGCCTCATGCTAAGCAGGTTCCCACCAGCCAGCACCCCCAAGTCCTTCTCGGCGAGGCTGCTCTCAATCCATTCTCCACCCAGCCTGTATTTGTGCATGGGATTGCCCTGATCCACGTGCAGGACCTTGCACTTGGCCTTGTTGTACATCACGAGCTCGGCACGGGCCCGCCTCTCCAGCCTGTCCAGGTCCCTCTGGATGGCATCCCTTCCCTCCAGCGCGTCGACTGCAACACGCAGCTGGGTGCCATTGGCAAACTTGCCGAGGGCGCGCTCCATCCCAACACCCATGTCACCGGCAAAGACGCTAAACAGCGCCAGTCCCAATAGCGACGCCTGAAGAATGCCGCTCGTCACTGGTCTCCACTTGGACATTGATCAGTTGACCGCAACTCTTTGAGTGCAGCCACCCAGCCAATTCCTTCTCCACCGAGTAGTCCATCCGTGGAACCCATGTCTCTCCAACTGGGAGATGTGAACGTTGTGTGTGACAGCGTCAAATCCTTTTCGGGTAGGTGATAGTTGCTCTTCCCTTATCCACCAACGCTGTAATGCTACATTCACCGGTCTGTTCTCTCAAGCACTAGAGAAAACGTGGGCCCATTGCTGAACCCCAAACAAGACGCAGTGCCCAGATGAGGCCTGATGGGTGCTGAGCAGAAGTGATCAGCCTTGCGCCCTCTGGCTAGGGGAGAAAAATTGGAAAAACTCCCTGCAAGAGAGCCAAGTGCTGCCCCTGACTCCCCGTGGGGGGAACCAGGGGAGCCCAAGAGGGCTGGCCAGCAGTGCTGAAGCGTGGGGAGAGACTGTGAGACTTTGCTTGCTGGCTTGTTTTTCTTGTCTTTGTTGGTTGCTTTGTGACCACGTGCACAGCAGGTTATAACTATACCATCAAATTAGAGGACAGCTTCTCATAGTGCAAGGCATTCGCTCTTTTTTCTATATGTTTCCCCATGCGGAAACGTATATCACGTTAGAACGTGAGGCAACATATGTTAGAATGTCAGACTCAAATAAAGAACCTGGGGATATAGAAACAGGTAGAGGCCATGCTTTGCTTCCAGACTCCCTATAGCACACTGTATTCATTTAGAAATGGAATGATTTTAACTCCTGAAGAGCAATGTGCCCCCTAAACCGCACTGTGAGCGAGGAGAAGGGGCATGCAATATGATAAGTAATCTTATCCTTGAATTGTTTTGATCAAGTTGCATCACTGGTCTCCACGCAGAGTTTGTGAGCATTCCCTGGGGTATTCAGGGCATCCCAGATAAAATCCTCTGTTGTAAACAGGAGCAACAAATCTCAAAAATTTTGCAAAGTTCAAAGCAAGGCGGGGAGGAAGATTTTTATTTCAAAATAGAATTGATTTCACCCATTCCCGTGTATGGTGTCATAGGCGCATATTTCTCAGCAGCTGAACATGTCTTTCCACCCAGTCTGGAAAAGAATTCCTGGAGGTGAGGCAGAGGACGAGAGGCACAGCCTTTGGAGGCCTCTTCCCCTCTTTCTATTTGTCCTTAGGCGCTGGTTCTTCGATGTGCTGTGGGAGGAAGCAGGGGAGCCCAAAGGGCTGGCCAACAGTCCTGGAGTACGTGGACAGCCTGTGGGACGTTGTCCTGCAGCCTCCCAGGGAGGCATGGGACATTATCAAATGAACCCTCTTGCTGTATGTGCCTGGAGATATGTACCACGGCCACCGGAACCTGACAGGACCCTGGGAAGACACAGCCAAGACCTCACTGACTGGCATGAAACACTGACGCCGAGCACGGGACCAGAGGTGGCAGACGGAATGAGCAGTGGCGTTGCGGTAACCCCCGAGGCATGTGCTGGGTCCGCAGCACTGCCAGGGCAAGCGCCGTGGGCAAGGACAGCCCATTGCCATGTCCCCGAGGAAGGGACAGTGACATCACTGAGCGATGGGTTCTGGTTTTCCCTGGCCCTGCCAGGTTCGGGCAGCCGGGGCAGCCCACCATGTGCTGGAGCTGGAGGGCATCCATGCTCCTGGGGGGTGGGAGGGCAGCCCTGTTGCCTCCCGGGGAGGGTCTCCTGCACCCAGCCCAGCCCCCTCCGGAAGCCCTGCCACACACAATGTGGGCCAGCTCCCCAGCACCCCCACAGCTGCCCTTGCTGGGGATGCCGGCAGCTCCGCCTCTGCCCCCATTCCCATCCCAGAGGAGCAAGAAGAGCCGCAGGAGGAGCCAGAGGACACTGCGCCAGGTCCCTCCACTTCCAGCCAGGGCAGGGAACGCTCCCCTGGGGAGACACAGTGACCCGCAAAGAGGAGGGCTGGCAGCCCTGAGGACTCTTCACCACCCAGCAAGAGGCCAGCCCACCAGCAACGCTAGAAGAACGACCCAGGAGCTGCTGAAACCAGGGCTGGGCCATCATCTGGGGCATGTGCCAGCCCCCAGGAAGATCAGAAGCCTCTCCTTAGTAGTCTGGATGTAGTGATCAGAGAGAGGAATAAAGGCACGAAAGCTCCAGAAACAGTCTCCGTGTTCCTAACAATGCAGGTGGCGTTGCTATCCTCACCCGTGCTGTCTTTTCCCGGTGCTATACCCGCTGTTTCCTCTCTGTGTTCTTAGAAGAGCAGCACGGGGCTTCCCCCTCTGGTCTGGCACAACCTCGTTACCCTGCTTGGACTACCCCAGGGTAGTTACTCCCCTGTTACTCTCAGAGTGCATCTCTCCCCAGAGCACAGCCCCCTGGGTCTTGGCCCTCTGCTCTTGCAGGGCCCATTTCCCTTGAGCACAGTGCCATGGCACCCGGCCCCGTGCTCTTGCAGTGGCCCTACTTGAATTCCATCTCATGGATTTTTCTGGTTTTTTTTTTTTTTTCAAGTGAGTCTGCCAGTCTGAGGAAATGAAAATGCAAGTTTTCTAGTAGGGTATATTCAGACTACCCATGCATGTTTGATTAATTGTGATGAGTTGCTTTCTCTTACTATGGAGTGGTAACAACAGTATTAGTTCATTTACTTATTTCAATGTGAAAATTGCATAAAGTTTTCAAGATAAATGGGAGACAAAGGCAGTCAAGTAAAGTAGGTCTAGAGACACTCATCTTTCTTTTTTTCTATTAGGAAATAACTGTTATGTGGTCACAAACCAGTTTGGGCTACTTGCCATCAGTGCTAAACATTGCAAACTCGATCACAGCTGATTATCACATCTCAGAATTTGGATCCAAGATCCCAGAGTGACCGAGGTTGGCAGAGACCTCCGGTCATTGCGTACTCCAACCCTCTGCTCAAGCAGGGTCACCTACAACAGGTTGCCCAGGACGTTGTGACTTTAAACTACTCTTTCGAGCTGTTCACTTTCAGTGGTAGACAACACAGACCTCCTGTGCCCTGAGGGCTGTTTCAAGTCTAATTTGTAGGTGGCCATTGGGTGTCACTGTTGCTGCTCTTCAGAGAGACCTGTTCCCCTCACTCTCAAAAGAGGAGGCCTGAGGATTAATTTGGGGAAAAGAGGAACTCGCATTGATTTCGAGGTCTGCTTTTTCCTTTTTGCAGCATGGAAAAGAGTAAGACAGAGAGACAAGACAGCACTGACCGATATCAGTAAAGGAGAAGAGCCACAGTAACTGAGATGTCGTTTCCATAGATAGTCTGCAAGGTCCGATCTGTATAGGTAAACGGAACTGCTCTGGGACGATATTGACAAAATTATGATAAAGTTTTCCATTAAGGAACAAATGTCCATTTAAGTTAAATCGAAAGTTGGTTTGATTGTTAAGGGAATAAAGGAGGACGCTGTCACGTTGCAGTTCTTAAAATAAAGACAGAGTTTGGCGTAAAAAAGAGATGCAGTGAAAATCCCCAAACTGTAAAGCAGCGTTAAAGTTAAACTTCCAACTCTGTACACGCTCATTAATGAAGGAGTGTTTGCCGTCCCCAACAAGCACAGCAAGTGGCCTGTGGACCTTGAAAGGCTGATCTATTTCATCCTGCTGTCAGAATTAAGTGTGGACTCATCTTGGCTTGCAAATAAGCCTCCGATACTACAACATAAGCACGTGGGCTTCCAATCCTTACCTTTAGGCTCATCTGTATTGGCAGGCTCTTCACCTGCTCAGAGGCACACTGACTTTCACAGGACTCGGTTCAACAATCTGTTTGTGTGGAAACGCCCCAGGTTCAAAATACATAGTGTAGGTCAGGAAGAATGCAATATCCTTTGCGCCTGGGAAATCAAATCAACTGTGTAGGCCATAAATATCTGTGAAACAGACACAAAGTGTTTCTAAAAATGGATGTGGTTCGACTGTGTTTAATGCACCTTGTGCTTAAGCATCTTTTGTCCGAAATAAGAACTTTCTATAGGAGCTTTTTTTCTTGCTAGGAGCAAACTTTTAGCAGAGAAGATCAACACTATAATTGTGTCCTGTGTTTTAGATCAAAGACTTGAAATTCGTGTATAACTAACATTATCCATTTGCAAGGTATTAAGTTGTTTGTAGGCTTCAGTGACCTGGCTTTTTCTGGATCATTTCTATTTTTAATGTTTTCCTCTTCCTTTCATTTTCCCTAGTCTTGCTTTTATTACCGACATACCTGTAGAAGCTTTTCTTGTTGCCCTTGACCTCTCTGGCAAGATTTAATTCTTTCAGGCCTTTAGCTTTCCTAACCTGGTCCCTGGCTGCTTGAAGGACCCTCTCCTGGATCTACTCTAGAAGGGCCTTCTCCTGGATCTCCTTCAGAACTCCCTCCCAAGCTGTCTTGGGACAGCTGGTCCTTGTCGTGAGCGACAGGGGAACGATCTGACTGCTTTCTCTTCTTCCTGGTTACTGGGGCAGCTTGTACCGATTTTGATGGAGATTGAGTAGTTTTGGTACTGCTTGTGTTATAAGTTGATCTCACAAAATTGACGTGAGACAGAGTCAATTAAAATTTGGAGTATTTATTAGCAAGCGGCAGCAAGCAAAACAGCGCTGGGCGGCCCGGGAGTCTCACTCCACCGACGGCGCGCACTCAATGCAGCGGCTTTCTCAAATATATATGGTACTTTTTACATAATCATAAGATCTCTTAATACGGCTATACATATGCATAACCTATCCCCGCTTCGTATTAAAATTAGCTTTAAGAAGTCATTTTCATAAACTCCTCCTAACTGCGCTTGTGCAATGCTTTGTGGTGGTGGTCGCTGAGGGTCTTGAGGATGAAGGCTGCAAATTCTTCTTCATCACTTCAAGTAACCTTTTGTCCCTGCGCAGACTCAGTTTTTCTTTTTGGTCTCTGTCCAGACTGCAGGGTTGGTTTCAGCCGCCTTTCAAGGCCTTCTTTTATTTGTTATCAGGAGCTGTCCTTGGCAATGCCTCAAGACTTCTTGCTTCGTCCATTTTTTATCAGGCCTGTCTTTTAGGTTATGAATTACTACTAGTTAATTAGTACTATATCTTTGACTTAGTCCCCCCCCCTTTTTCTAAAGAGTTAGTAAATTCTATAAGGATTCTTCATCTAACATTTTCTCAAAGTATTTATCTAAGTGCTATAGGTATCTCTAAAACTCTGGCAGTACTAAACGAACACCTTTAAAATTACACAAATTAACATCTTAAACACTAGTATTGCCAGTGGTCTTGGGGTGAAGGTTTCTTTCCTTCAAGTCTTTTCACAATTTATTATACTTTGTCTACATAACTTGACCCTGCAGCTTAGTTTTGCCTGCACAATCATGCATATCTTGTTTACACAGTAAAATGTTGGCCATCTTGCCACCTCTTGTTAAGCAGTTGCCTTCTTGTGGAAATGTAAGTTTTTAGGTTTGGTGAACAAACGATACTGAGTTTATCACAATTCCCCCCTTTATTTTTTTTTACTATTTTGTTTATCAAACCGCTTAAGCTTTTGTTGACTTAAAATAAAGGTCTCTTTTGGTTTTGGTATCTTTTTTAGGGGTTCATACTTGGCTCTTATAAGCATTAAATGAGCTGCTTTTAATTTGCTTTTTACAATTGCAACTATTTTGTTGCTTTATTGTCATTACCAACACTTTTATTGTACACAGACTTATTTGCAGATTTGAGAAAGGTGGAGTGCTCTTGCCTTTGCTATAGGTATTTCAATATCTCTGGCAATTTATACATATATTTTTTTTTATTTTATTTTTTTTATTTTTTTTTTTTTTTACTTTTGTTTCCTGGGAGAGTGTGTAGACTTCGGGAAAGTCTTAAGGTTGCTTGGGTTGGGAGTTGTAAGTCAAAGGGCTATATGGGTCATTTCTGGAGGTGGTTTATTAATCTCAATCCCCACAGCAGTACGCCTCTGCCTCTTCCTCTGCCTACTCTGTTGCTTAGAGCAGCGAGGGGTACCATCTTCTCGGCAGCAGTCATATTTTTCAGGGGAACCTCCTTCATATTTAGCTCACCTTGACTTACATGCTTGTCAGTTTTTACTTTTTACCTCCTAAGCTCTACACCCTATCTTAGACACTGTCTGTCCGCAAGTCACCTGCACAATTTTGGCCTCTGTTAAACAAGGTTCATTTGCATGGAGACAACACTTCTCAGGGTTCATGCTTTTGGCAAAGATATTTTACTACTTCTTAGATTCTTTTATGATTTTCCCGGTTGCAACTCTTATGCGTAATGTCTGTAGTTATAACATTCATGGCAAATACTACTAAGAGGATACCCATAGAGGCAGTGGACCCACCACTTTTCTTTACAAAGTTTACACTTAGACAAAGGGATAACAAATACAGTTAGGATTTCTACAAAAGACAGTTTCATTCATTTGTCTTTCTTCGGAAGGTAACCTTTAGGTTGTCTGGGCTTCCTGTTGCCTCCTAATGGGAACTTCGAACGGGTCCTTGATTCGGCTTGCGTGAGTCCACTCTTTTTCAGCAGTCCGAACAACAGAATCTGTAGTGAGTAAAACAAGAAAAGGTACCTCCCAACAGGGAGTCAGGGATGATTCTTTCCAGACTTTGATCAATACTTTATTTAATTGTAATATTTAAAGGCGGTCTCTGCACTTTTAGTCTTTTCTTTATTAACTTTTGCTTCCTTTTCATGCACAGGAGAAAGAGTCTGTCTCTCACCTTGAAACACACTCCACACTGCAACTAGCTCTCTCACCTGTGCACTGCCTTCTCTTGTAATGATTTGCTTCTTGGTTTTTACTTGAAGGGCCACAGCCCGGTACTTCTAAACTTTCTCTTCTCGCTTCGATGAAGCATCAGTAAACTATGCATTTAAAACTTGCTCTGAGAATGGGGGAGCGACTTTGATCACAAGGGAAAGTTGGGGGCATCTCCTTATCTAAGTTCGCCTCATCTTGGATAGGCAGTATTTTAGCAGTTCCTTTTGTCACAAAAAATCGCAATAGTGTTTTATTTGAGCATACTATTTTTTTTTTTTTTATGGAGGCGCTCTGAGCCACCCCGTCAGGGGTGGGGTCTTTGTAAATTTTAACTCTTTCTTGTATGTGAATGGTTTCAAGTTCTTGGGCCAGTACATGATGAGCTGGTGTGGGGGAGTGTTTACATCCTTGAGGCAGTCGAGTAAACGTATACTGCTGCCCCCCCCTCCCCCCCCCCCCACACGTGAAAGCAAAGCATTCCTGTTTCACAGGTTGCAGCGGAACCATAAAAAAATGTCTTTGACATCAATTGTTGCTATCACCGGGTGAGATTGTTTCTGAATGGTGGCGATTAACTCAGCGATGTTTGGCACGGCAGCCGTTAATGGGCCCGTATTGTTATTGAAGCGCCGGTAGTCTACAGCCAATCTCCATTTCTTATTAGGTTTTCTCACGGGCTATATGGGAGAGTTGAAGGGGGACTGTGTCGGGACTACGACTCTCTGCTTCTTCGGATCTTCTAACACGGGGGTGATGCCCTCCTTCGCTCCCAGGGGTAACGGGTAGGGTTTCACATTAGTCAAGCGGGAAGGGGGGAGGGGAGGCGCCGCTTGTAGCAGGCGCACTGACACACTGAAATTCTCGGTTAGCCTTCTAACCTGAGGAATGCTGAAAGACTGTAAGTTCCTTTGGGTGTCCCGCCACTGTCTTCTCTTCAAAACATTTATTTCTAGGAGATTTATTTGGAAGGGCTTTATAACCGCCATGGTGTCTACCGGACTTTCCTCTCCTGGTAGCCACAAGATTACTGGAGTCATGGGCACAGATTGGGTTTTCCCCAAAGCATTTAGTACTATTAGGTGTTTAGAAGGGGCCGAGATGCCGACTGTTCTACCTCACTCCGATTAATTGCTGTAATTTGGGCCCCTGTATCAATTAAAAAAGTCACGGGTTTTTTCCTTGGCTCTACTGCAACTGTAATTAGTAAGTCTCCTTTATTATTGCAGATGAGTTGTCTAACAAACATTTACCCTCTGCCTCCCCTCTCACCTTGGGGGGGCGGAGGATTTAGCTTTCTGCCACCTTTTTGTTTCCTTTGAACCCTTCTTCTATGTCCACGGGTGGCGCCGAAGATGGGTTCAGTGTGAGCGGGGGTCTTTGTTCAGACCACCTCCGCACCAGGAACTCTAGCTTTTTGGTGGGGAGCCCCATCCATTAAGTCTTGGGGCACCTCCTTTTGTAGTTCTATTTGCCACAATTCTTGCTGGAACAGAGGTCTCTCTCTTTTTTTTTTTTTTTTTTTAAGATCAGGGCTTTTCCCAGAAAAAAAAAAACCTAAACAATGATTTATTCGCCTGCTCCTCCGTCCGCACTGCTCTAGTTTCTGCTTTTTGGTAAGTCCGACTTACTGGCTTATATTTCTTTCTGTAATTTATTAATTCTTGAGTCACTTCCCCCTCTTCAATGGGTTCAGCCCCCCCCACCCCCCGACTAATATGCGGCTCTCTGGGTTAGAGACCATGGGGCTCGGAGGTCGCCCGTTGTGAGGAAAACGCCAGGGTCTCAATATCCTTCTGCTCCTTTTTTGATAAAATGATTCCGTTCTCCCCCGACAGGGATATACTCCACACGTATTCGGTTTCGGATTTCTTTGCCATCCTAGCAAAATCTTTCCGTAGTTTGGCTAATTCAGTGGCGGTAAAGGGGATTCTGTTTTTATCAGTGGATACATGTGGGGGTGTTATCTGTGGCGTCTTTTAGTTGGGTTTTTGTTTTGTGGTGTTTTTATCTTCCTGACGATAAATTGGGCGCACCCCTTTTCCCTTTGGCATTAGTTTTGTCTCAGCGAGGGTGTCTGACTCCTTCAGGAGCTGAACTCAGCTTCTCTTTCAATATTAAGTTTTTTTGCTCTTTTCTTCCTTTAGCACCCGCTTGGTTTCTAGGAACTGTTCCTGCAGCGGCGCCAGTGCCGCTTGTATTGAGGCAACTATCGCCTCTTCTTGACAGGGCGCCTGCCTCTTGTCCTTCACCGCAGCCGCCAGGCACGCTCCCAGCACAGCACAAACAGTAGCTTTCCCTTTTCTCTTTCTAGCTTTAGCTTCTTTGTGCAACACCACTATTCGGTTTATGACACCTTGCAGTTGGAACCAATGGTTCCGTGCTCAATCTCGTCCCGAGAGTGAGGGGCGAGAACAATACCTCTCTCAACAACTCGTTTAATCCTTGCTCTTGCCAGTTTTCTAACTTTATCAATTTCTTTCTAATGTCTGTCCATGACTTTACCACAAACTGAGTTTTCAACAGAACTTGTCTCACAGGGGTGGTGGGATCTAGCCTTGAATAGAGTTGCAGATTCTGTCGCAATCTGTCTAGCCATTTAGTGGGGGGTTCATCTTTCCCTTGATGTTCACTAAAAGCTTTATTTATATTCTGTCTCTAAGGAACAGATTTTTTAATTTCTTGAACAACTCTGGTGCGCAGATCCACCATATGAGTTTTATGTTCAGTGTCTTGATTAGTCCAGTTTGGCTGCTGTAGTAGCCATTTAATGTCTGCGCCTGGACTATGTCGATGTTCTCTCTCCTCCATTATGAAAATCCTTTTCACTTAGGGTGAACACACAAACTCTGCACCGCACTCACTCAAACACTCACTCAGTCATATAAAAGGGCCCATTACACTTCTCACTCACACCACAAGATTTTCCAATTAAAACAATAGCCAGTTACGTGTAACTTAAATCTTAAACCATTTGCCATTTACTACTAATCTGCACCAAGATAGTCAGACTGATCACAAATCTAAATTGGCCAATATAAGCCTTTTCTTATTTGTTTCTTTCTCTCCATATTTCCATACAATAGTCAATCAATTTTACTTTGTTCTTACCCCGCCTAGAGGGGTAATCATCCCGATACTTGATCATTAAACTTAACGGACTGTCTGGTGGTATTTGGGGGGGGTCTCACATGAGGTCCCAATCCACATCTGGTGGTATTTGGGGGGGGTTTCACATGAGGTCCCAATCCACCCATGGGATCAGAGGGCTTGCTCTTCCTCTGTCCCATCTTCCGGAGTGCCTTCTTACACACACACACACGCTCCCCCTATTCGTGGCCCAGTCCCTCGCGGGAGATGAGAACCGCACTACTAAGGGGTCCGCACTCGCTTCGTCCGGTGGGCTACTAAGTCCGGTGGACGTCTCACATTATCACACTCCGGGATACCCAACCCCAACCGAACGGATAACCGGCCTATACTCACGCGTTCCTGCGTCTTCGTTCGGGGCTTCGTGCACAAAGATTACAGGGTTTGCCGGCTTTCTTTTGCTTGTTGCCGAATTTCGGGTTCGTCGGTAGAGGATGTGATGCGATAGCACCCAGCCAGGGCCACTGAATTTCAGCGGGGCGCCTCCCTGTATGGGGCTTCTCACCAGATTGCCTCCATCCGAGTCACGGCACCAAAATTGTTATAAGTTGATCTCACAAAATTGACGTGAGACAGAGTCAATTAAAATTTGGAGTATTTATTAGCAAGCGGCAGCAAGCAAAACAGCGCTGGGCGGCCCGGGAGTCTCACTCCACCGACGGCGCGCACTCAATGCAGCGGCTTTCTCAAATATATATGGTACTTTTTACATAATCATAAGATCTCTTAATACGGCTATACATATGCATAACCTATCCCCGCTTCGTATTAAAATTAGCTTTAAGAAGTCATTTTCATAAACTCCTCCTAACTGCGCTTGCGCAATGCTTTGTGGTGGTGGTCGCTGAGGGTCTTGAGGATGAAGGCTGCAAATTCTTCTTCATCACTTCAAGTAACCTTTTGTCCCTGCGCAGACTCAGTTTTTCTTTTTGGTCTCTGTCCAGACTGCAGGGTTGGTTTCAGCCGCCTTTCAAGGCCTTCTTTTATTTGTTATCAGGAGCTGTCCTTGGCAATGCCTCAAGACTTCTTGCTTCGTCCATTTTTTATCAGGCCTGTCTTTTAGGTTATGAATTACTACTAGTTAATTAGTACTATATCTTTGACTTAGTCCCCCCCCCTTTTTCTAAAGAGTTAGTAAATTCTATAAGGATTCTTCATCTAACATTTTCTCAAAGTATTTATCTAAGTGCTATAGGTATCTCTAAAACTCTGGCAGTACTAAACGAACACCTTTAAAATTACACAAATTAACATCTTAAACACTAGTATTGCCAGTGGTCTTGGGGTGAAGGTTTCTTTCCTTCAAGTCTTTTCACAATTTATTATACTTTGTCTACATAACTTGACCCTGCAGCTTAGTTTTGCCTGCACAATCATGCATATCTCGTTTACACAGTAAAATGTTGGCCATCTTGCCACCTCTTGTTAAGCAGTTGCCTTCTTGTGGAAATGTAAGTTTTTAGGTTTGGTGAACAAACGATACTGAGTTTATCACACTCGTAGTGGCTGGAGTAGCTTGATTAATTGTGATGAGTTGCTTTCTCTTACTATGGAATGGTAACAACAGTATTAGTTCATTTACTTATTTCAATGTGAAAATTGCATAAAGTTTTCAAGATAAATGGGAGACAAAGGCAGTCAAGTAAAGTAGGTCTAGAGACACTCATCTTTCTTTTTTTCTATTAGGAAATAACTGTTATGTGGTCACAAACCAGTTTGGGCTACTTGCCATCAGTGCTAAACATTGCAAACTCGATCACAGCTGATTATCACATCTCAGAATTTGGATCCAAGATCCCAGAGTGACCGAGGTTGGCAGAGACCTCCGGTCATTGCGTACTCCAACCCTCTGCTCAAGCAGGGTCACCTACAACAGGTTGCCCAGGACGTTGTGACTTTAAACTACTCTTTCGAGCTGTTCACTTTCAGTGGTAGACAACATGGACCTCCTGTGCCCTGAGGGCTGTTTCAAGTCTAATTTGTAGGTGGCCACTGGGTGTCACTGTTGCTGCTCTTCAGAGACCTGTTCCCCTCACTCTCAAAAGAGGAGGCCTGAGGATTAATTTGGGGAAAAGAGGAACTCGCATTGATTTCGAGGTCTGCTTTTTCCTTTTTGCAGCGTGGAAAAGAGTAAGACAGAGAGACAAGACAGCACTGACCGATATCAGTAAAGGAGAAGAGCCACAGTAACTGAGATGTCGTTTCCATAGATAGTCTGCAAGGTCCGATCTGTATAGGTAAACGGAACTGCTCTGGGACGATATTGACAAAATTATGATAAAGTTTTCCATTAAGGAACAAATGTCCATTTAAGTTAAATCGAAAGTTGGTTTGATTGTTAAGGGAATAAAGGAGGATGCTGTCACGTTGCAGTTCTTAAAATAAAGACAGAGTTTGGCGTAAAAAAGAGATGCAGTGAAAATCCCCAAACTGTAAAGCAGCATTAAACTTCCAACTCTGTACACGTTCATTAATGAAGGAGTGTTTGCCGTCCCCAACAAGCACAGCAAGTGGCCTGTGGACCTTGAAAGGCTGATCTATTTCATCCTGCTGTCAGAATTTAGTGTGGACTCATCTTGGCTTGCAAATAAGCCTCCGATACTACAACATAAGCACGTGGGCTTCCAATCCTTACCTTTAGGCTCATCTGTATTGGCAGGCTCTTCACCTGCTCAGAGGCACACTGACTTTCACAGGACTCGGTTCAACAATCTGTTTGTGTGGAAACGCCCCAGGTTCAAAATACATAGTGTAGGTCAGGAAGAATGCAATATCCTTTGCGCCTGAGAAATCAAATCAACTGTGTAGGCCATAAATATCTGTGAAACAGACACAAAGTGTTTCTAAAAATGGATGTGGTTCGACTGTGTTTAATGCACCTTGTGCTTAAGCATCTTTTGTCCGAAATAAGAACTTTCTATAGGAGCTTTTTTTCTTGCTAGGAGCAAACTTTTAGCAGAGAAGATCAACACTATAATTGTGTCCTGTGTTTTAGATCAAAGACTTGAAATTCGTGTATAACTAACATTATCCATTTGCAAGGTATTAAGTTGTTTGTAGGCTTCAGTGACCTGGCTTTTTCTGGATCATTTCTATTTTTAATGTTTTCCTCTTCCTTTCATTTTCCCTAGTCTTGCTTTTATTACCGACATACCTGTAGAAGCTTTTCTTGTTGCCCTTGACCTCTCTGGCAAGATTTAATTCTTTCAGGCCTTTAGCTTTCCTAACCTGGTCCCTGGCTGCTTGAAGGACCCTCTCCTGGATCTACTCTAGAAGGGCCTTCTCCTGGATCTCCTTCAGAACTCCCTCCCAAGCTGTCTTGGGACAGCTGGTCCTTGTCGTGAGCGACAGGGGAACGATCTGACTGCTTTCTCTTCTTCCTGGTTACTGGGGCAGCTTGTACCGATTTTGATGGAGATTGAGTAGTTTTGGTACTGCTCGTGTTATAAGTTGATCTCACAAAATTGACGTGAGACAGAGTCAATTAAAATTTGGAGTATTTATTAGCAAGCGGCAGCAAGCAAAACAGCGCTGGGCGGCCCGGGAGTCTCACTCCACCGACGGCGCGCACTCAATGCAGCGGCTTTCTCAAATATATATGGTACTTTTTACATAATCATAAGATCTCTTAATACGGCTATACATATGCATAACCTATCCCCGCTTCGTATTAAAATTAGCTTTAAGAAGTCATTTTCATAAACTCCTCCTAACTGTGCTTGCGCAATGCTTTGTGGTGGTGGTTGCTGAGGGTCTTGAGGATGAAGGCTGCAAATTCTTCTTCATCACTTCAAGTAACCTTTTGTGCCTGCGCAGACTCAGTTTTTCTTTTTGGTCTCTGTCCAGACTGCAGGGTTGGTTTCAGCCGCCTTTCAAGGCCTTCTTTTATTTGTTATCAGGAGCTGTCCTTGGCAATGCCTCAAGACTTCTTGCTTCGTCCATTTTTTATCAGGCCTGTCTTTTAGGTTATGAATTACTACTAGTTAATTAGTACTATATCTTTGACTTAGTCCCCCCCCCTTTTTCTAAAGAGTTAGTAAATTCTATAAGGATTCTTCATCTAACATTTTCTCAAAGTATTTATCTAAGTGCTATAGGTATCTCTAAAACTCTGGCAGTACTAAACGAACACCTTTAAAATTACACAAATTAACATCTTAAACACTAGTATTGCCAGTGGTCTTGGGGTGAAGGTTTCTTTCCTTCAAGTCTTTTCACAATTTATTATACTTTGTCTACATAACTTGACCCTGCAGCTTAGTTTTGCCTGCACAATCATGCATATCTTGTTTACACAGTAAAATGTTGGCCATCTTGCCACCTCTTGTTAAGCAGTTGCCTTCTTGTGGAAATGTAAGTTTTTAGGTTTGGTGAACAAACGATACTGAGTTTATCACACTCGTAGTGGCTGGAGTAGCTTGTGCCGGGACAGGCGGCGGCGTGGCTTGTGCCGCTGCAGGGCGGGGGCAGGGCTTGCGCCGGGAAGGGCGGCGGAGGCGCCTGTGCCGTTGCGGTGTGCGTGTGGGGGGGGGTCGGCTGCCGGTGGTACCGGTGCCGCTGCAGGCGGCGGCGGCGCGGCGGTGCAGGCGCCTGTGCCGTTGCGGTGGGGGGGGGCGGCTGCGGCCGGGCCGGGCGGGGCCGCGGTTTGCGCCGCTGCAGATCGCCGAGCGGCTGCGCGGGTCTGAGTGGCGGCAGCGCCCGGTCCCCCTACTGCTCTCCCTGCACCGGTGTTTCACATGAAACCACCCCTGCATCACATTCAGGAAAACTGACAACAAAAGCACGGTCTTAACAGGGCACCAATCCTTATCCTCAGAGCCCAGAAGGTTGCCGTGCCCCACCTCTGATGGTGTCACATTAGCATAATTATCAAAGGGCGAAGTAAACATTCCCCAGGTAGAACCGAAAGTATAATTAATAACAGAATCCATCACGAGAGGCCCGAGATATACAGGTAGAGCCCTTACCCAACTCATCATGTTATACATCGGAATTGCGAACCACACCAAAACAGCACCTTTAAACCTTCGCATAAAAAGCCAAAGAATAAATGAACTTTGAAACACATTTGGCAGGTTAAACCAAGCTGACTGCATTAAGGTCGAACAAAGCTGCTTAAAGGCATGATACAAGATTTCGTCTAAGAATGACATGATGCAAGCTGTCTGTTCTAATCTCTGAGCAAGCTGGAACTCAAACTATTTGGGCAATTTATCACAGGTCTGATCGAGCACTGCTCGGGCCCCACGTTGGGCGCCAATTAATCTGTCGTGGTTTAGGCCAAAATCCACTACTGGGGACCTGAGGCACCCCAGATGGCACCGACAGATGCTCCCCTCTACCCTTCTTCAAAGAGAGAGGCAGAGGAGGAAAAAGAGACTTACGAGTTTAGAAGGAACTAAAGTACTTTGATGAAATATTATTAATAATATAAAAATAAATAATGAAAAATATATACAAAACCGTATCAAGCTCCCGAGGTGACAATCACATCACCTGCTGGCACTGGGGCAGTCCCAGGCTGGACGCAGTGACGGACGGGAACTGGATTCTGGATCTGGATTCAGGATCGGGATCACAGGCAGACAAACAGAGTCCTCCTCAGACGTCAGCCATTGAAGGAAGAGCTGACCCTTTGATCCCTCAGCTTTTATACTGAGCATGAGGCAGATGGGATGGAATACCCTGTTGGTGAGTTTTGGGTCACCTGTCCTGTCCGCTCCTCCCTGCAGGTGGGACTCCACTATGCTTTTCCATTTCTGACCCTCCAACGGGGCAAATAACAAAGTTGGTTGGCCTTGGGGGTTATAGCAATAAGTATAAACAGGAGCCTCTCTGCATACCATGTCTGGGCATCAGCTACAAACAATTGGTCTTATCACTCTGAGAGTGAACATTGTCTGCACAATATGCAGTTAATTTCAGTAGTTAGAAGAGGCCCAGCTAAGAAGTGAAGTTACTGAACAAAATTGTTTCTGTTTTACCTCAAACCAGGACAGTGACTCTCCAGCACGAAGTTCTCAACTACACCCAGTAGTAAGTGGTCCCCAAATCCCTCGTGCTCTGGGGACCACACCAAAGTCAGTAGACTACTCGCATGCTCTCCCTTTATGCAAGTAATTAAACTCCTTCCTTAATTTTGACTACAGCTCCAACAGCAGCAAATTCACTAAAATTACAAAACTACCACTCCCAGTTGTGCTAAGGCATGTCCAGTTTTGATAGACCTGGGAGGAGACAGTTTGTCCCAAAGCCTCGACCATTTTAGCTCACCAAAAAAGAAACCCAGGGTGAAAACGTGTGGCAGATACTAAGCAGGGGCGCCAATTTTCTGCACATCGGCCCAGGTCTGCCTAGTTATCGAAACTACTTAGTTCAAGTAGTACTTCTCTAAGTATCTCCCTGAGAATCTAACTACTTAGACACCTAAGCACAAAATTGACTGCCAAAAGCTGTCCATCTTTCTGTTGCAGCGCTACGTTCTTGCTGTCCGTTACTACAGGATTACACTGGCTCATAAGCTGCCCTTCTGAAAATACCCCGATCCAGATCTTTTATAGCATCCGTCATGAGTCTACACGTACCCATAACATTGCCAAGTCGCTGTTTTCATGCAACTTTTGAATATTGCTCTCTCTCCTTTAAGCACTCTACCTGCCTCTCATGGTTTGGGCCAAAACGGCCACAAGGCAAGTGACAGATGCTCCCCGCTCCCTCTCTTCAGTAAAAAAAAAAAGAGAGGCAGGAGAGAGAGAGAGAGAGAGAGACATACGAGTTTAGAAGGAACTAAACGGCTTTAATGAAATATTAATAGAAAAGTAAAAAGGAAATAATGAAATGTATAGAAAACCGTATCGAGCTCCCAGGATGACAGTCACCTCGCCAGCTGGCCCTGGGGAAGCCCCAGACTGGACTCAGTGACGGATGGGAACTGGATTCCGGAGCTGCATTCAGGATCGAGACCAAATGCACACGAACAGACGGAGTCCTCCTCAGGCGTCGACCATCGAAGAAAGAGGGCTGACCCTTTGATCCCTCAGCTTTTCTACTGCGCGTGAGGCAGATGGGATGGAATCCCCTGTTGGGCAATTTTGGGTCACCTGTCTAGTCCGCTCCTCCCCGCAGGTGCGACCCCTCTGCGCTTTTCCGCTTCCCACCCTCCAACGGGGCAAATAGCCACGTTATCTGCCCTTGGGTGTTATAGCCCTAATCTAAGCAAGAGCCTCTCTGCATACCATGCCTGGCATCAACTATCAACACAGGTCTCGTCACTCTGAGAGTGAACGGTTTCTGCATAATAGGCTGCTCACTGCAGTAGTTAGAAGAGGCTTAGCTAAAAAGTGAAGTGACTGAAGAGAGAATCGGTTCCGTTTTACTTCAAACAAGGACAGATGCTATTTGTCCCATGATGTCATTGGTGGAGTACATCATGTCTGTTAAAAAGACAGAAAACAGGAACGGTCTGGGTGGGGAAGGCCGGACAGGTTACCCCTTTTGTGGTGCAGGATATGTCATACGCGTTTCTGCCAGGGCGTCATAAGTTATCTTTTGCAGTTGGGCACACAGCACAAGTTCCCACAACTCCAGTAAGTTTAACTCTCTGAGGGAGAGGATGAGAGAGAAAAGAGACTTACACGTTTAAAAAACAAATTAAATTACTTTAATGAAAACCTCAACCAAAAAAAAGAGAGAAACTAAAGACACATGCACACTATATCCACAACTGTATTAAGAGAGAAAAGATCCTTTTATTGTGAACATGGCGTGCGGGAGCCCAGGAGTCACAGGGGTTCAGGCACTAACAGGAAACGGGCACCTACAAGGACAGAGTCAGAAAACACTGGTAAAGCCCAAAGGCAGGACGAGACAGGACTTGGTTCCCCTTCCTTTGGGAAACACAGCCGGCAAGGAAGGGTTTCTAGCCCAGCTGGCATTGAGCAGGGGGTGGCTCTGGCGCCTTGTCTCCATGGGGAACGCCCTTTGAGACTGTGCGTCTGCAGGGATGCACAGTGCGCCTGTGCCACGCAGCAGGGCTCCATCAGGAGCCCCTGGGGAGCTGCCATGGACTTCTTCCCAAAGCCTGCACGGCACCATCCCTGGCCGACCCTTGCCAGCCCCTTGGACTGACTTAGCGCAGTTTAAGGAGTTGGGAAAGATGGGCAGCAGAGCCTGGGACTCACCTGGGCTTCTTCACCATCTGGACCTTTCTTCTTCTCTTCAGTCGCAGTCTTCTTCCTCTCTTCCTTCTTTTCTCTTCTTGTTTACATTCCATCTCCTCTTCCCAGGCCTCTGGTCTCTTCCTTTTGCTTTGGTTTTCGGTTTCCTGGAGGGAGCCTGCAAACCTTTCCATCCCACAGTGGATTGGAGAGGTAAAGCCAGGATCAACTGGATCAATCAGTTCTCCATTTAACCCAAGCTCACTCCTTTTACCTTTGTGCCTTTGAAAGGTTCTTTTGATCTTCTGCACATCACAGGGACTCTGTCGTGGTCTCGGGGGCGGTTGGAGGAAAAGTGGTGGTTGCCTAAACCAGAAATGTTGGCGTTAGCAGGTGGCAAGGGATGCCCTGGAGGAGTAAGCAATTTTTTGGCAAATTGCTCCCTTAGCTCTCTAGAGAAGGTGCCTTGGGCTGGTTGGCATTAGCCCTTTCTTCCAAGGGCCTCACTTTCGAACACAACGTTCTCACAGGTGTGTGACACTCTGCTAATTTGCAGGGGCCATTCAGCAGACACCCTGCGGTCCCCTGCGGGCAAGAAAAGGCTTGCCCACTTCTTTCTCCTGCCGTTTCTTCTGCCCTCCCGAGACAGAACTCTGCAGATACCCCTTTGGTGCAACACCCCCTTCTGCGGTGGCAGGCTTTGCTTTTGGAGTCTGTCCTTCTGCAGGTATTTTGTAGGTATTTCCTTTGAATAAGCACATTCCTAACACATTGGAGAAACCACCTTTCCACTTTCACTTACACTGCCCTGTTCTGGGGGATAAAAAAAAACCATACAAAGCCACATGGCAATGAATGCTGGGAAGAGGCACAGCAGCTCCTTGGACTCATTAAGACATACCCTCCTCCACGAGACACATTGTTGCAGTGTTTGTGGACCTGCCATACCTCTGCTATTTCCAATCCTGCCTCCGTATCTGCCACTTCTACTTTCTTGAGGACTAGCAGAGAGGGTGGTGCCTCCAGGAAAGCTTTTGCCTGGTGCACCACGTCTGCTACCCCTGTACCTGGGGGAAGGGCAGCCCCCTCCTCCTCCTGCTGCTGCTGCTCCCTCCCGCTGCAAAGGAAAACAGAGTAAGAGCCCATCAATGGAGACCACCAGCCCAGCGCTCCCAGAGCCTGCCCTGCCCTGCCCTGCCTGCAGCGTGGTGCGATGGGGCAGGACGGGCAGGGGGCCAGCAGCTGGAACCGCGGCTCTGGCTCAGCAGTTCCAGCTGGGATGCTCCTGAGAGCCGGCATGCCACCATGACAGCCCTGCCCAGCCCTTGCCCTGCCCTCCTCCTCCAAGCTGTGGGCAGCAGCAGAGGCTCCGTGTCCCCGCAGAACCAGGTCCAGCAGCCGCTGCCCAGCGGGTCCCCTTGCTCCTCCAGGTGACGTCCTCCCTTGGGCTGCCACACCTGCATAGGGACACTCAAGGGACAAGTGAGCATGGCTCCTCCCGGCTCTGGCTGAGGAGCAGAGGTCAATTTAGTTCTGGGGACGGAGTGAAGCAGGAAGCACCTCAAGCGCTCCGCAATGTCGAAGGGTACCAAGGGCTGAGCTCTCTCCTGCTGCAGCGTGATGGGCACAGAATTCCTCCGGGTGAAGGGCAGCAGCATCCTCAATTCTGCAGACTTGTCGCTTGCAGGAGGACAAAAGGCCCTCCCTGCCTTTCTTTCCAAAACTTACCTGAGCGGTGATGTCCTCCTTTATTGACAGATGGGGCAAGCAGCGGTGCTTGCTTGGGATCATCCTACAAGAATCAGAGAGCGGTTAGAGAGCAGCCTCGCAGCAGAAAGGGCCACTGGCAAGCTGCCAGGTGGCACCAGCAGCCTGAGAGCATTAGTGGTGGGACCCTCTGCCTTCTGGGGCTCACCCCACTCACCACACATCCTGGCACAGCCAGCGGTGGGGGAAAGGCCATTCTCACCTCTGCCTGGACCTCTAGCAGCTTCTCCAGGCTCCTGGGATTGAATGTCCTCCACTGGGCAAGAAGGAGTGAAAGAAGCTGAGCAGCGATGCATCTGCTGCTCGGCTGGAAGAGCAGTGCTCAGGGACAGAAACACTCACAGCGTGGCAGCGGCTCAGCTCCTTCTCCAGGTGCTTGATGGATGGGAGGCAGCTCACCCGGGCTCTCTTGTCTCCTTCTGGTGTCCTGTGCACCAGGAAGGGACAGGGAGGGAGCTGGGTCAAGCCCAAGCTGCCTCTTCTCCCTTCTCTTGGCATTGCAGCTTCTTCTGCCCTTCCCTTCTGGGCACCAAAAGGTGACCAGGGGATTCAGGATGTAGAAATGCCCCTATTCCTATGTGCCAGCATGCTGCCTGTTCCCTGCCCAGGCTCTGCTCGGAGGGCAGAGGCCATTCACAGGATGCCATGGGCCCAGTTGGGAACCTCTCCTGCCCAGTCATGGGACGTGGCACCATGACTCACCTGAAAGTGGCAACACAGGAGCTGCTGGGCCAGGAGAGGATGATGGAGGTCCCATCCTCATCACTTCCTTCCTTTTCTGCTCTTGCTGCCTCCTTGTCAGCACTCAGCACCCACAGCTGGTCCAGGGCCAGGCAGAGCCGTGGGCGCAGGGTGGTGCCACATCTGAAGAGCGGAGAGGCAGGCAGGGAGCTGGAGGTGGAGCCTGCCGGAGCCCTGTCCCCCGCCTGCCGTTGGGGCAGACATGGGTGCATCCAGCAGCAAGGTGCCCCCGGGGGCTGAGGCTGGTGCCAGGGTGTCCCTGCCCTGCTGCCAGGGACAGGGCTGGGGGAAAGGCGGCTGGGCTTGCAGGCACTTACTGCAACTTGGCAATGAGCAGCTTCTGCTGGAGGAGGCAAAGGCACCTCTGGCTTCTCTTGCAGCCCTGGCTCAACCACACATCCACGCTCAGCACCGCCGTGCCCTTTCTGAGAGGCTCCCTGCAGAGCAGAGAGTGGTGGGTATGTGAAAGGCTGCTGCTGTGGGGCCCGGCCATGCCCGCGTGTCCCCGAGCCCCAGGGAGAGCCCACCTAGAGCCACAGCAGCAGTTGGCCTGGCCCATTCCACCCGGGACTGGAGGACCCTGGCCGTGCCCAAAGGACACGGCCCAGTCAGCCACAGTAAGGATGGGATGCGGGGTGCTGCTGCTGGTGCTGCTTTGGGCCAGCACAGCTCCATCCTGCTGTCTCTGGTGGCTCTTGGCTGCAACTGACAAACACTGGGAGCTCAACGGAAGCTGGCTGGTTACCGGGAGGCACCGGGGCATGGCTTTTCTCCACTATGGCCATCTCTGTCTGGCACGGGGGAGCCCAGAGCAGGACACAGCAGAGGGCACCCATCACCTCCCTCCATCCGCTGCCCACTTACGGCTAGCGTCGTCTGCGCGGCTGGCGCCGCTTGTTGCGCTGTGGTTGTCCCTGGCAGCCCGCGAGGGTCCTGCGGCGCTTTGGACAGCGTGCTGCTGGAGGCAGCCTGGCCGTGGTGGTGGTGTGCCCCACCAGGCCTGCGGGAGATGGATCCACCTCCATGGGCTCTGTGTCATCTGCGGGGGGATCCACCTCCATGGGCTCTTCCTCATCCCTCTTCTCTGGTGGGTCGACCTCCATGGGCTCATCTCTCTGGGCAGGGCTGCTGCTGCTGGCGCCAGCCCACTGGCGTTTCCTGGGCTGGGGAGGCATCCTCAGGGCTTCCAATGAGCCTCTTGTCCCTGGGCCCACTCAATGTAGGCACTGGTGCCACCCACTGTGGGCACTTGCCTCCCTTGGCCGCCTCCTCCTCTCGCAAGCAGGCTTGGCGTGAGTGTGTCTGGCTGCTGAGCGAGCTGTGGGCCAGCCACAGGGCTGCCTGCTTGCCTAACGGCCAGCCGGTGATGTCACCAACGGACGTTGCTGTGGCTGGGAGGGGGGCCCCTGAGGCCCTGAAGGCCCCATTGCGGGCGGCCCTTTTGCTTCCAGAGAGAAAGGCTGCCCCTGGAGCAGTGGGTCTGCCCTCCATGTCCCCTGGTGTGCCCTGGGCTCCAGCCCCCTCCTTGTGCCAGGCCTCAACAGGACAGCAGCCACAGTGTCAGAGGGCCTGGCCTGGTGCATGCTGCTGCGCAGGGGTGACAGGAGGAGTCCATTGTAGGGCCACCGAGGTCCTTGGGGCCTGGAGGAGGGGTGTTCAGTCTGCGGACGGGAAGGCCCATGGCGGGTTGCTGTCCCCAGCCGGTTCTTGCCTCAGCTACCCAATGGGTGGTTGAAGATGACGCCAGACCCACCCTGGTGTTGCACAGAGAAGATCTGCTGCTTGGTGGGGACTCTCTGTGCCTTCAGAGTTGAGGAAGAGACCTCAAGCACAGAGCTCGTTGCCTCAGTGATGTCATGTCATGTTCTTCATCAGCTGAATCAGTGCTTTATGGCTTAAAGAGAGACCTGGTGACATCCAATAAATTTAAAAAAAAAAAAAAACAAAACCAAAACCAACCCCCTGACCGTTCCAATATTTCCGTTTCATTTTGATAAGATTTAACTTTGTGCTTTCTAGTTGTGGTGTGAGCAATTCTCTGTGTCGTTGCTTTCTTATGCAGAGCCTTAGTGCTTAGGTAGGTGTGTGACTTATTGAACCAGTACCAGAAAAATGATTCCTTAGAAACACCTTATATGCAGCCTGGTTTTCTGCATTGTTCAGGAGAGGCAGCTTCATGATGGAGTGTGGTGAACTGCTTGAGAATTCTTCATTGGAGTGCCTGCCTTTAGAGCAGCAGCTCTCTTAAATGACGGAGCTGTGCGGACCCTTCTGAGGCCACAAACAAGTGCAGGCTCAAGCGATGGAAATGCTGTATCTACGTAGTTCTTAGTATTCCACGCTTCGGTCTTGGAAGGCTGAGACACCTGGAAGAGCAGGTGCTCTATCCTATAAAATACCCCCAAACCCCTCACCTACTAACAGCCTTTTTCTTTATGAACTTGATTGATGATGTACTGTGATCTTGGGTTGATTCCCCTATGTGGAATGACTAAAACATGCAGCTTGTATTTGAAGGGCTGGAATCTGAGCACAATTTGCTGCAAGTCTGAAGTGCCCCTGAGCAAAGGGAGCCACAGAAGTCAGGGCTGCAGCACAGGAGGGAATCCACGGAGCATCAGTGGGTGGGTGGCAGCAAAAGTTTTACTTGTGTGCTGAACCCCCACCCAGAGATTTGCGAGCTACAGCTGGCTTGTGGACTGGATAGTCTGGCACTACTTGACTGCCGGTTAAGATAGCAGACCCTCTAAGCAGTTGTCGACCTCTGAGTAGGCAGGTGGGTAACATGCCAGCAAGAGTGTTTGGGGGAGAAGAGAGCTGCTGCATGCACGCCTCTGGGATTCGGCTGCCCGTGGCAGGAGATGCGTGAAGTTGGGTGTGTGTGCTGTCACGGGCAGATGCTCAAGGGCAGCTAAGAGCGAGCTGGAGCGCTCTGCTTTCACCCGGGAGAGAAAGGCTGCTGCTGAAAGCACAGGCTGGCAGGATCCTGACGGAGCCAAGGAGCAGAAAGGAAGGATTTAAACAATGGGGGAGTGCTCCTTTCAGCAGGGATGGCTATACCTTGGCACTTGGTGGGCTTGGTTTCATTCCTCTTTCCCCCATTGTCTCTCTCCTCCTTCTTTCCTCTCTGTTGTTGCAGCTCCTGGAAGTAGAGGGAAAAGACAGCTGTTGAGGATTGCCTTGGAGCCTTATCTCAGGAAAGCCTGAGCATCAGGTTTGCAGGTTTCCAAGCTGCTAGCCGTGCTTCCTTCCCATGAGCCCAGGACACAAGCCTTGGGGAGCCGCGGCTTTGCTTCCAGTATTTCTTTGTTCCCTGAGCACGCGTTTGCAAATTCTGTAACCTTTTGCCCTTGTGCCTCCGCAGGTTAAGGTGCAACATGCTGACTTTTGATCTGCCCATCTTAATCTCTCTCCTTCTCAGCAGCATTCCTGATAGTCTTATTTCCACAGGTTGTGCCAGTCTGGAGGAGAAACGTTTCCTTTTTGAGCTCAGGCACATGATCTGAGGACGCTCACCATTTCTGACTGTGCCTAATGATTTAGGTTCTTCCTGAAGACACCAAGAGGATTGCTGTGTTTGTCGCTCTGTGTGTCTTCATTGCTACTCGTACTCACAAAACAACTGGACCAAATTTGGGATCTGATGACTCAGGTTTCGACTTGCAGCTTCTTCTGCTTCTTCGGACCCTTGTTGCATAGGAGTTCCTGTGCTTTTGCCTTCTATTTGGTGCACACAAGCAGCGTATTGGCTTTGTGATCTGGGCATTATTGAGCATTTATTGTTCCATGTGGGCAAGCGTGACTCCCAGGGCCGTGAACACTTGGAAAACATGCTATGCAGTATTACCTGCAGGGTGTGGCAGACTGACCCAAATGATTCATGGTTTTGTTAATCCTTATACCTAGGAAAACAAATGTATGCAAAAGAAGGCCAGCAACACCAGAGTGTGAGGGATGGCCTTAAACGTGTGTTTTCCCATGAGATGTGACTTCTGTGTAGGCACCTAGTTCCAGGTACTGCAAATTTGTGTAGAATTTCTTGGGAAATGGCTGAGCTGCTGCATCTGCTCTTGAAGTGTCAGCTGGGAGAAAAGGCTGATACTCTTGAGGAACACCGAGTAATATCAGGTTGAGACCAATGAGTTTCCATTTGTGTGGGAAAAATAATACTTTGCATTGATTGAGCAGTTAGAAAGCTGCTAAGAAAGGACAATCTCCAGAGTGTTTTGAAAAATCATCACTTAGAATGCAGCTTAATGAAAATTGTCATGGGAGACCTGGGCTTAGGCCCACGAAAGTATGTAGGTATTGAAGAAGGCTGGTGCAAGAAGCGTTCCTTGCTGGTGGGTTGCCGTTAGCCTTGCGTCTGTGGAGGTGGTCGGCATGCGTTCACACAGCAACGCAAGCCAGAGCAGCTTCTCGACTGCTCTAATTCTCCCCTGGGTTGCCTCCAGCGCTGGGGGTGGGACAGGAGAGCTGTGGGCACTCCGCACTTCCCAAGGACTTCAGAGAGGCCTGCGGAAGAAAGGGCTCTGCCAGAGCAGAAAGGCAAATGTATGGCAATACTCGATAGCTTTCTTCTGTAGGAAGAAAGGAGGCAGTGGCAAATCCCGTTGCTCCAGTTACCACCCTTTCAACAGAGACCCTGAGGAGGACTGAAGTGTGCTGCTCTGTGCCAGTGAGGATTTGCCTGCAGTTTTGGATATTCTGCTTTTACAGGCAGTATGTGCCTCATACGTTTATTGTTACAGATTAGAGTTCTGCTGCGACTCTGGTGTTACTGGAGAGGGGGGATGTGGCACTGAAACACTTAGTGGTGCTCCTGGGCCCTGTTTTGAACTAGTTCCTAAAAAATGTGTTTTTCTTACCTCTGCTGGAGTTTGTCATGTTGAGTTCACTACTGAAATCCCACTTCAACATCCCTTTCAATGTCACAGGTAGAAGAGCCCAAGCAGTTCTCGCTGGTCCCTCCGGCAGTTGACTTCAGAAACAGGTCCTGTGTTTTGGTGAAAGAAAGTGTTGCTTGAGGAGGTGCGTGCGCTGTGTTGGTGTGAGTTGGGGTGGGGAAGATGGGAAGCAAAGTAGAGATTGAGCTGGGCTTTCTTAGGAGAAGGAGAAATGCCTTCAGCTCTGTGTTGGGTGCTAAACTCTTAAAGAAGATGCTGCTGTGGATTTGAAAAATCTTGAAAGGCTGTCCATTAGGAGTGGCCTAGAGAGGAATGGTATTTTGTAAATGACTCTGGAAAGAAGCCGGAGGAATAAGAACAGTGTCATGGTTTTGCTGCATTTTGATGGAGATTTACTTTAGTTCTGCCCTTAGTTGCTTATAATCAAAAATGCCGTTCTGACTGAAAGCACAGCGGCATGATAAGGTGCTGAGAAGTCTCTGGCTAATTCTGCAGGTGGGACGCTGGTAGCCTTCCTTCAGAGGAGGTGTGGGAGAAATGTCTGTCTGTGGGGTCGGTGCGCTTTTGGGGAGGGGAGAAGATACCTCTGCCTGTGCAAGAGCACCGTCCCTGGCAAAGAGGTGCAGGGAGAGTGCCTGACCACCGCTCCTGCTGTGGACTGTAGCGTCTCCTTGTCTTTGTACCTACGCTGTGTGTCATTTTTCAGATTGTGAAATAAAACTCTCAAGTTCTGAGAGCTTTTTTCTCTGCCTGCATGACAAAGTCGTGTTTCAGCTTGAAACTCATCTGGTCTGTGTCTGCTCTGCCTGAAAAGACACCTGAAAGGAGTCTGCAGAGTTGGCGTGCCCATGGGGGAGATACCCAGCTGGCCCTTTGTGTGGGGTGGATGGTGGCGGATGCCCAGAGCAGTGGGCAGCAGCAATTCCTGCTGTTGGTACTTAACCGGGAACCGCTTTGGTAAAGGGGTGGAGATGGTGCTTTCTGTGGCATCTCTGGGGTCTCAGTCTTGCAGCGACACCTTTGACGTTGGAGGGGTGGACTGCTATAAGCTAAGTAAGCAACCTCTGACAAGACTGCAGGGGTAGTCCTTGTGTGGCAAAAAGCCTGGCAGTGTTTTCATGGAGCTCTGCCCGCTTGCTTCTGTGGTCTAGGTTATCAGTGCTACCCGCAGTGCTGTTTCCCTCCCCCATGAAAACGGGCGTTCTGCAGGACAGGATGTTTTACCTGCTGCGGTGTGTGATGCCTGGCCCTGGAAAGATGAGGCCAGATAGAATTTCCCCGGAACAAAACTGGACTGGGTCTGCAAAACTTGCTCTGTGTCAATAAAAACTGAGAGGACTAAATAGCTGGTAAGGTTTGATTATGAGCTGTAGCACAGAGTTGATACTGGAGGTATGATTCTCTATGGCTGTTGTGGTTTGGGCCGGATTGGCCACTGGGTGGCAGGACAGATGCTCTTGTCAATGTGTCTTCAAAGAGAGGCAGGAGAGAGAAAGAGAGACTCAGGATTTCAGAAGGAACTGAACTACTTGACTAAAACGTTAAGAATAAAATAAAAAGGAAATAATGAATATATACAAAACTGTATTGAGCTCCCAGAATGGTTTTACGTGTAATAGTGGAAGTAGAGATGTGTGATTTTGTTGCTGTTGTTTTTTTTATCCTTGAGGACAGGCATAACAGTGGGAAATACTCAAAGTAAGGTGAAGAAAACTGAGCAGTTTCCACTAAACTAAAAATTGCAAGATCAGCAGAAGAGAGAGAAAATATTTCTTCTATAGCATAATTGTTATGGGTCTTTCTTAGCAGCCCTAGATTACAGTCCTTTTATTCAGCAGCAGAACCTGCACCTGTGTCATACATCTGGTACGTGTCCTGAGGATGGCAACTAAGTATAAGCACAGCAGAATTGTACCCCATGTCGGGGTCACGCTGACTGAGCTGAGGCAGTCTTCCAGAACATATAAGTGAATTTGGGGACGCCCCTGCGTGTTGGAACTTCACAGTATTAATGATTCGATCAATAGAGTTTGAGGAACGTCAGCAAGTTTGTACTACTTTCTTTTCTTTATTGACTTTATAGAACAGCACTGAAGTTATTCATATAGATTCTTTAGGCAATTCAAATACTTTCACTGAATGACAGAAAGGCTGAGGTTGGAAGGGACCTCTGGATGTCATCTTGTGACGGCCGCCTGCTGCAGCAGAGACAGCCAGCGCCGCTCAGCCAGGGTCTGGCTCCATCTTCTCTGCAGCCTCCCATCAGGCTTTTTATGCATTGATCAATTCCCCTGCGAGCCTTCTCTTCACCAGGCTAAGCGGTGCCAGCTCGCTCAGCCCTTCCTCAGAGGAGAGATGCTGCAGTGCCTTTATCATCTTCACACTCCTTTGCCAGACTCTCTCTCCAGACTCTCTCTCCAATCCAGCCCAGGACACCATCAGTGCTCCTGGTGGCAAGGGCACACTGTTGGCTCATGATCAGCTGGGTGGCCACCAGGACCTGCAGGGCTTTTTACGCCAAGCTGCTTTCCAGCCGAGCAGCGCGCCAAATGTGCTGGTTCCTGGGGTTGTCCCTCGCCAGGTTCTGGACTTCACTTCTTTCTCCTGTTGAACTTCTTGTGGCTCCTGCCTTGGCAGGGTGTGAGCATGGGGTGATGCAGAGGGCAGAGCCAAGTGGTGCAGACTCTGAGCAGGAGGAAAGATTTGGGTGCCAGTGTTGCAGGGCATGACGGGGCAGTAGAGGCTGGTAGGAGAGCAGATCCCCGGGACGTGGGGGCAGATGATGTGGTGAGGAGGAGACCAGGCATGGGACGTTTAGCAGTGGGGCATGGTCCAGCCCTGGAGTCCCCCTTCTGACTGAACCGTTGGCCGGCATGTGTCCCAGCTGCTGGCCTGGCCCTGGTTTTGGCAGCTCCTGGGGCCTTGTTCTAGTTGTTCCGGCGGGGTGGCCTCTTGGGTGGCTGAGGTGAATGTTGGGAGCTGCTGGCCCTCCTCTTCGGGCCTCGCCGTGGCCCCCCACGGGAGAGGTCCCTGCTGCGGCTGGGAGTAGAGGGACCTGCGGCAACCTCCCCTGGATCCTCATGCAGCTCCTCCTGTTCCCCGTTGGTTGGAACAGGGGCATCGGGGGAGCTGCCGGGAGCCCCATGAAGAGCAGCGGTGGAGGTGTTGGGTCGCTCCTCTTCATTGTCTGCAGCAGGGCTGCGGGAGATGCCTTGGCCAGGGCCAGGAGACCCCCTTCTGGAGGCAGCAGGAGGAGGGACAGCCATGGGGCTGCCCTCCCGCTCCTCGGCAGCATGGCTGTCCTCGAGGCCCAGCAGACGGTGGGCCTCCGCGCTGCAGCGTTGCACGGCGACGTTGATAAGCTGCTGTACAAATGTCGCCGCGTGATCCTGGAGGCTGACCTGCAGCAGCCGGACCAGGACCTCTTCGTCCAGACCAAAGAAGCCCAGGACGGCCAGGATGAGGTCCTCCATCACAACGGCTGCTGAAGGCTCCTCGGCAAAGATCAGCCCCAGCTGCTGTTGGAGCCAGGGCAGAAAGCGTTGGAGGAGAGCTGGGTGGTCGTCAAAGAGGAACGCCCAGGTATGGGGCTGGAGGCCGCCCACCAGAGCCCTGGGCACCAACTCCACTGCCAGCGGCTGAGGTGTTACAGAGCGGCGAGGGGGGCTGTGGGTGTCTGGGTGCCTGGGCGCTCCTCCGGCCTGCCGGGTGCCAACTGGTGCGGGGGCTGAGGCAGATGACGCGATGGGAACCTCTTCGAAGTCATTGTCTGCCCTCACCGAGTGCACGATGGATCGCACTCTCCTCTTGCAGAGAGGGCACTCGGGCTTGCTGTTAGCCCAGCGCAGGATGCACTGGTAACAGAATTGGTGGAGGCATGGCATGGCATAGGCGGCATCGTCCCAGCTGTCCAGGCACACTGGGCAGTGGTTGTCCAGGTCCATTGCCATGCTCTCCACTCGCTGCATCGTGCTAGGGGGAGCTGGGGGTGACCAAGTGCTCCCTCCCTGTGGCGCTGCAGCAGCCAGTGTCAGGCTGGAAAAGGAAGAGAGGCTACGGTCACTGGCTGGCCTGAGGAGGGCTGGAAGAAATGCCCAGGTCCCTCAAGAAAGAAACCCTCCCAGCTCCCCAGGGTGCGGTGTCCCCACACAGCTCACCTCTGCTGCTGCGAGCGTGCCTCCTGACTGCCCCGGCTGCCTGAAGCTGACAGGGCCAGGGAAAATCCTTTGCGGGCTCTGGGGCACAGATGGAGAGCTGCCGCGAGCAACTAACTCCCCAGTCAGGACACCAGCGCCAAGGCTTGGCTCAACACTCCAGCCTCGCCAACTGCTCAGCTGGAATGCGGGTATGAACCAGCTGGATGGGACTCGGCGCCCGGATTTAAGCAGCGAGGGGCACGTGTTCACAATCCGTTGCTTGGTGACATCAGAGCCCATCCCTCGGTGACAACAGAACCCATCACTTGGAACGTCTTGCCAGCACTGCCTGGTGGCATCTCCTGAAAGTGGAGAGGTTCAGGCTGGAGAGCAGGAATCCAGAAGAAAATCCTTGTGAGACTCATAAAGCAGTGGAGTGGGTTGCCAGAGAGGCTGTGGGATCCCTGAGCCTGGAGGTCAATCCGTCCAGACCTGCGATGCCACACTCCAGAGCATCCAGGTCTATATTCCTTGTTGACCCTTCCCTGAGCCGTCTCCGAGTTGCACAAGAGGCCTCTTCCAGTAGGGGCACTTGAGTGGTTTGGTTGTTGGTATAACCCAGTGTGAAGGGGCAGATGTGAGCGTTGTTCACCCAGGCAGGGACCATCCGGGAGATATGCAGAGGCCTCCCAAAGCTGTGTCTTTTGTCCTCTGTCTCGGCTCGGGGAATTGTGTCCAGGCTGGGTGGAAATACACATTTAGCTGCTGGGAGGATAGGACAGCATGCACATGAAGGGGTTAAATCACTTTTATCTTGAAATAAAAATCTTCCTCCCCTCCTTGCTTTGAACTTTGCCACATTCTTGAGATTTGTTCCTACAGTTTGCACCAGAGGTTTTGGGCTCTATTGAATTTTATGGGAGCTGTGATAAAAATTTTGATTCTTTTCAAAACCATCATCATCCTTGCATGGCTGTTCATAGTGGATGCAATCTCACCTAACAGTATTATTGCAACTTCCTGTCTCGTCATGAACTAAACCCTCTTTCAGTGGAAAGACGCGTGCCTCTGTGCGTCAAGTCAAAATCTGTTAAAACCAATGTCTGAAGTCACTGGAACTGTATCAAAGAAGTGCTATTTCTGCCCATTGATTAGGAGGAGAAGCAGATCATGAACTCAGAGGTCAGGGTTTGCAGTGCACCCGCCTCAACAAAGCTTCAGATCACCTTCACTGTTTTGTGTAATTGCTCTTCCAAAGAGAAACAATCGTCTGCTAATACCAAATCAGCATTGATACTAGCCCAGATGGCCTCAGCTGTCCCGACTTGGCCTGGTCCTTTCCAAACCTTTACATAATCACGGGGTGTATTTTAGACTAATGTAAATATGTTGATAGCAACACACAATGAGCAGTGCCTCTTCAGCTGCTTCCAGTAGCTACTGTGTGCCCAGGAGAAGAGCAGAGGAGCTGAGGACAAGAGCTCGGCTTTCAAAACCTGACAAGATAGCTGCCTTAAAGACTGTGCTTAATGACTAAAAACTCTGACTGTGTTTTTCGTGAACTCAGTGAGCAGCTGTGAAACTGAGGGCTTATGGGACATAGGGCCACCAGGCCTGAGTGCTCTGCACTTTGAATTGCAGTCATTTTGCATGAGGTTATGCAAAGAGAAGAATATGCTCTCCTGCGATGCAAAACTATGTTATAGTGTGTCCTGCTTTGAGCGACACAGGACTAACTTCTCTTCTAATAGTTGGGAAGCCTGCACTTTTAGAAGACTCCAGTGTCTGAACTTGTGAAAATATGTACTTTATAGCTGGCTATGGTGTGTGGGTTTCAAGGTCTCAGAGATTTTGAGCTTGCCAGGCGCAGGGATGAGGAGGAGTGAGACGTGAGCACTTGACCCAAGCTGGCCGGCAAGATTATTTCATACCATACAAGATTATTTTCATATCATGAACATGAATGACATAAATTGGTCCAAACCCTTATTCTTCCGATGGGATGTCTGCTTCCTCCCTGGGCCCCAGCTTAAGGATATTACTAGGAAACTTCCAAGCCTGGTACGGCCCACCGACTATTACCCATTACTGCTCTTCCGTGTGTGTGGTGGTGAAGCTGCAACATGTCCTCCTATGGCGATCAAAGGGGGAAGAAGGTCTTTGCTCACTAGCTATCAGGGCTACCGGACAGCGCTTAAAACGAGGCTTGAAGGGAGAGGGGGACAATATCAGGCTTGCCCGTGACAAGCTGTGAGATGACACGCCAAGGTTAGAGGGACAGGGTGCTAGCGAGGGCCCACAGGCTGTTGCTCTGAGATGTGCTGGCTACGCTGCAGGACACCTGAAGTCTTCCAGCGATGAGGCAAGAAGGAAACACCATGGAATGAAAGGGTGTTCCTCTAAGAAGGTGATAAGAAGGTGCCTCAAAAGGAGGCAGACACGACAGTTTTTCTCCTAAAATCACCGACTGAGAGGGTAGGACTGAATCCCCGTGGGTGGATTTACTCTTAGTCGCATACAAAGTATTTTCAGTGACTTTCTGGCACACCGTGAAAGTACAGTGGAAAGAGAAAAACCAAAGGCAAAAAAAATACCGGTAGACCGTATAACACACAAACAGATCATTTAATTTCTACTCATGGCTTTCAGCAGGAAGTGAAACTCTAATCAAGTATTTCCAAAGCATCTTAGCCAAACTGGGAATCCCTCACACAACAGATTCAGTGAGTTCAGCTGAGCCTAAATGGAACCCAGCAGCCGCACAGTGCTGGGAAAGGTCTTGCGCATGCCCATGCACTTCTCCTCATCAATGAAGAGTGTGTTGGCTTTGACGGCCAGGTCATGCTGCAAGACCGACTTGGTATGAACCAGCATTTGCAGGGTGTCCTCGGTGTCTCTCAGGCGCTGCTGGAGGCTCTGGACCGTCTCGTTGATTTTGTGGACCTCGTTGACAAGGCTGGAAAACAGCAAGAAACCCTGGTTAACAGTGCCATCGTGGGGGTGGTTTCTAGCGTGGCATTGCTGAAGGGCCCCTTGGTCACAGGATTTCCCCCTTCAGCGTGCTCAGACTAACTCAGACCCCCTGTTTCTGGCAGACGCATGGGAAAGCTGAGGGCAGAGTTCCTCCAGACCTCAGCGGGGAGGCATGGTTAAGTCTGCTCAAAGGCTTTGGCAATGCGCAGCCGCCTCTCCCAGAGCAGCTCAGGCCAGCAAGAAGAGGGATGAGCAGGTGTGGTTTCCTGTTCCTGCTTGGTTTGGGGGGTTTGTTGGCTCCCCCTCCTGGATTTCCCTGTGCAGGCATCCTCCCCATGCCCACAGATGCACACAAAGAAAACAGGACATCTGGGAGAGGCTAAAAGTGAATGTGAAACAAGGGGAGGATGGAAAAAACCCTTGTTGTACGAGATGCTGCAAAGGCTGTGGGGCTGGGTTTCAATTGCTCTGAAAAGGCTTCAGCTGGAGTCTTGCCCAACGGGCTCCCAGGAGGGGTGAACTTTGGGGTGCCTCAGAGGGGGTGCTGCTGGGCGCTCAGGCCAGCCTACTTCTCCACAGCTCCTCGGCGTGCAATCCCAAACAGACCACTGTGTCCTTGAAAGGATTTCCAGTGTCCTCGGAGAAGGTGAGGACAGCCCTTTCTGCTTCTCCATAGGGGGCACCCTTCCTTGCAGTTCCCCAAAAGGAAGGGCCTAAGGGATCTCAGCAGGATCCTGTTGGAGAGTAAAGGGCTCGTCCTTCAAAACTGAGCACATCCAACTGCCGGGAAGCAGGCTGGAGAGAAGATGGGGCTTACCCAAGCGGGAAGAATCCATCCCCTCATGGGGTGCCATCAGGCTATACCCGGCCATGGTGTACAGCCTCCTTTGTGGGCGCAGAGCTCTCCCAGCACCCAAAGGCTGCAATACCTGCTCATTGCTTTTGATTATAGCAGTGCGCTTATGGAAGGACTGTTGAAAGAAAAGCCCATGCTTAATTTTTCATGCAGTGCTACCCCCGGGTGCTACCAGCCGTAACTCCTCAAGGAGCCCACCAGACCCACGCTCCTGCCTTACCGGAGCTGGGCAGTGTCCCGGCACAGCTCCACGTTTGGTCTGCGTGTGCGCTCGTCCAGCCGGCTCTGAGCCACTTTTAAGGGAGGCCCTTGGTCCCTAATGGCCTTTTGGATGGCTTCCATGGTCTTCTCCACCTGGAAGATTTCCTGCAGCATCTGGCGTAAAAAAGAAACCCATGCACAAATTAAAAAGTATCTTCTCAAGTGACAACATAATTACCCTTTCCTCTTGTCCATCTGCAGAACAAAACAAGTTCAATAAGCAGACCCTGGGCTCAGACCCCTGTCATTCTGCTACACATCAAGGCGCAGAGCCAAGAGTAATTTTTCTTCAGGGAAAAACCTCTCTTGGCTCTTGCTGTCACATCAGAGGAGGTTTTGGAGCACTGATGGACCTATTGAATTCCCAGCTTCCCAAAATTACCGCTTGCTGGAACTAATCATCCATCAACAGTAACTCAGAGAGGGAAGGTTCTTCATGGATCCTCACTGAAAGACGTGGCATCAGCTCGCAGTGCTGCAAGCCCCGTCTTCCCTCAGTTACTCAATACAGTGTGGGGCCCATTTCAGGAAGCTTTCTATGAGACCCACAGCTCTGAGGCAGGTGTCCATCACTGATTTCCACTGACTCTGCTTGGCAAAGCAAACACACGCATGCCCGTGCAGCAGCCCCAGAGCACGGAGAGTGAAAGCACGTCCTTGGAGGAGAAGCAAGCCTGCAACCCCCCCAGCAGGCAGCCCAGCAGAGGCCCAGCAAGGCCGTTCTGGAGGGCAGCCAGCGCTTCTGAAGGAACTACCAGGAGATGCAACCAGCATTCGCATTTTCTGCTGGCAATCCCTGTGCTTCCAGGCTGCCAGTGAGGATGCCCTAGCAAAAACAGACCCCTTGAGATGAAATTACGGTGCCAACTCCTAAGGGTCCCACCTCAGGGGTGTCACTAGGAAGTGACAGTGACACACCGAAAGGGAGGGGTTCCGACTACCTTGGCCAGGTGGGTCCGGATCTTGCTCTTGGCATCGGCTGTCTCGCTGATGCGTTTGGTGAAGGCGATGTTCACCCTGTTGAACTGGCTCCGCATCTCGTTTGCCACCACCACCAGCAGGTTCTCGATGTTGTCCCGCAGCTTGGAGGAGGCCGCCCGTTGGCTCTGTGAGCGGAGGATGTTGTCGTCTGTGATCTTGGCCCAAGAGTCCGGCACCGAGATCCTTCAGGAGGTGAGGGGGAAGAAGAGGCCCCGGTAAGCCCGTAGTGCTGAAGCTGGACGTGGGCAGGCATGAAGCCTGCCTGGGAGCAGCACTGATTAAATGTATCTGAAATCTCCGTCTTTAATTTGAGCATAGGTTGTGGTTTAACTCTGGCCAGCAGCTAGGACCACACAGCCACTCTCAATGGAGGGGAAAGAGAAAGAACAGGACTCACGGGTGGAGATAGAGACAGTTTAATAGAACAACAACAGAAAATAAGAATGAGAAGAAGAGTACGAGTAAGGGTAAGAATAAAGGTAAGGTTAACAATAACAATAACAGTAAGAATAACAATAAGCAGAGAGAAACGGTCCCACTCAGGCAGCTGTCTCCAGGCGGGATGGACGTGCCTTGACAGTGGGCTGGGGACAAGCAGCTCCCTGCCAGGGAGAGGCACCGTGCATCCCGGGCACAGCTTGCTGCTGGCGTGCCGCCCAGCGTGCACTCACGTGGCATCGACCCGCTCCACCGCTGGGTAGTAGCTGATGCCGTGGGAGGTGCTCCTCAGGTGGTGACACTTGTCATCGATGCGGTGGGCCGCCTGCTTGTGGGCCAGGTCCCTCTCCAGCTCGTGCTGGGCCGCCCTGTTGGACCTTCAACATGCAAACAACAGCCATTGCTGGGGATGTTCAGGTGGAAGGGCTTCCTCCCCGCTCCAGTTCCCCGCAGCTCCCTCCCACACAGCTCTGTCCTCCCATGAGCATCACTGCCCACTTCCCGGGGAGCCCGCCTGGCTTTTCCATCTGCAGGGTGTGGGGAGAGGTCGGGGTCTGCTGGGGGTCCACATCACAACTGCAAATGCACATCAGCCCTACAGCATGACATAAGGAGCTCCTCCTTACGCGAGCTGGGCTTTGGCTTCATCCAGGTACCGCTGCATCTTCTCCTGGCACGACCTGATGACATTGACTTCCTGGGTAAAGGACACATGGCCCCATCATCAGTGTCTGTACTCAGTTGTCCTGATGCCACTCGTCCCCTCAGACCTCCCCAACCCTGCACACAGCAAGAACTTGCCTGCTTGTCTTTCTGCCCAGAGTAAACAGGCAGGGAGTGGAGAAAGTGCCCCCAAACTGCGTGCATGTCTTTACTGCACTACTCCCTGAAGAGGAACACAGAACCCCCACACGCTACCCAAACACGCAGCTGCTCTTCAGCTATTCCTTCCTCTGTACGGCCAAGTCATACCCACACGGCGTGGGCATGCTGCTGCCTGGGGGAACCCCATCCCGTGGCCCAGCAGGTTTTGGGGGGGTTGAAGAGCTGAGCACCTCCCCAGCGGTAAGGAGCCAGGTAGGGAAGAAGGCTGCAAAGCCTCAGTAGGGCAGTTTAGGTAAAACTGGCTTTAACACATGATCTGGGTGGCCCAACTTACCGTGAAGAGCTCTTTCTCCACATCATCATGGACGAGGTCAATGCCCATCCTCTTCTCCCGCTGAAGCAAGCACTGCTGAGCGACCTGTTGGGGACATGCCATCACTGTTGGGTGCAGGGGCAGGATTCTCTATAGAGAGAGTCCCCGTCTCAAGAAATGGAAGAAAAGAAATTCTAGGCGGGCACAGAGGGGACACCAGGGGAACAAAGTGCCCAGGGCGGCTGCTTCAGCTGACAACAAGAAACCGAACTGCACCGTATGCATCAAATCAACATGAGGAAGCACGCGTGTCCCAGCTGCAACCAGAGCTGTGGCACAGGCACCTGTGTCAGCCTTGATGCTGACCTCCCCAGGGTGTTGTAGGAAGACATGGGCTTCTGTCTCCCAGTCCAGGAATTTGGATGTTCCGCCTACACAAATATTTGGTTAAGCAAATAGAATTGTGATGAGCTCATAACGGGCTGATAGGGGATGCAGCAGATGGGAAGACATTGCAAACTTAACTTATGGTCTCTTCATAAAAACTCTCTAGGTCTTGCGGAGCTGCAGTGGAACTTAGACATTTGAATGGCTGCAGTTGTTCCAGCAGTAGGCTACAGCTTGCAGCCCACTGGACAGAGTGCTTACCTGGAGAGGGGCCTCCGTCTCAGCCAAGGCCCTTTCTAGTCTCTTCTTCATGTCTGTGAGCGTGTTGGTCTCCCCGATCATCTCATCCAGCTCACGGCAGAGCTCCCCTTTCCAAAACTCAATAGCATTCACACGTCCTCCCAGGCTTTTGGTGCTTTCTTCTTGTGTTTTCTTTGTCTGCTGGTATTTATCCCCAATCATGCGGGTGGTATCAACTCTCAGAGCCTCCGCATTGTGCCGGGAAGTCTCTGACTCTTTGTACTTGGTCAGGTTGGACCTGTACCAGTCGTCAGGGGTGTAGCGGGTGAAGAGGGTTGTTCTGTTGGAAATGTAAGGGAGTTTCTCGCTGGTGGTCATCCCCTGGGAAGTTTTGGAAAAGGGAGCCAAAGCTGGTTTGATGGCATCTCTTTTAGAGTAGGTGCTGGGCATCCAGGGGAGGCTGGAGCTCTGAGGCAACGGGTAGTACGGGAAACGGTCCTTATAGCTGGCAGTCATGGTGTTGATGGCAGGCAGAACCTTGGCACGTCTTGCCGTTAAGCGAGAGCCGACAGCCTCCATTCCTGACCACTGCTCTTCAAGTACTTGTCCTGCACAGAGGAGGAGATAGAAGACAACTTCCCTCAGTCAGCACCTGCACTTGCCTTCCTTCTTACAGCAACACATGCAGCTTCTAACACAAACAGCAACGCACACAGCACCCACAGGTCACCTGTACAGGCCTAAAACTCTTGAAAGCAAATGCCTTCTCACAGCACCCCAAGCATTTGTATCTGGAAAGGGATTTGAATTTGTTTAGTATCTAGCCTCAAGTATTGAAATGCAGAGAAAAGCAAAGCATGGCTGCTCAGGAGAATGACAGATATTAGCCTTCATTCTCCTCAAATCTGTCAATCCCGTGAAAGTGTAGCTGGTGATTGTCTTGTATTCATTGGCTTCTTTGGCTGGCGTATGTGCTGATCTTCTAGTACTCCAGATGTCCTTTTCTCTTTCAAAGTGCCCTTTCCAGCCCCGATAGCTGCGCCCCTTTGGACCAACCCAGTGTGATTGGTGGGTCAGGGACTCAATCCTCACCCCCCACCTTCACTTGCATTGATGCTTTGCAGATCTATATCCAAATTTGACCCCCCTCCAGCTATTTCAGTCTCAAGAGAACAGCCCTCTCTTGACTTGCAAAGGAAGAAAAATGCCTACGCCTCACCTGACGTAAAATCGATGCACTTGGAAAGGAGAAATCCCAGACAGTCTTTTCAGAGGGGTGTGTAAACAGCAGCCTTGCAGGAGCCCTAGGAGGAATGGCCACACGTGAAGATTTTGCTACCGAGAACTGCATACGGCATTGTGGGTGCTACTGCTCTTTTCAGATTCAGGGTATCAGTCAGTTGTTGTCAGAAACATCATGCAGAGGGCCAGCAAATGTCCCTAACACACCGCATCTGAGGCCAAACCCTCAGGAGGCGACTCAGGAGGTACCCCATCCCCTCCCCACAGCTCCCAGCCTGGCTCAGAGCCCAGTGAAAGGTGAGGACACTGGTGTGCTGCAACAAGATGCCTGGGTGGGAGTGGGGTTTGACACAAAGCATGTGCTCAATCCCATCTGTTACAGCGTGAAAGCCACTTGAGTCCTTCAAAAATGGGAAGTTTGCATAAAAAATACTTTCCCATAATGGTACATACTCACCCGAAACCTCCAGAGGCTTGGGAGTGCCCGGGAGGGCGGTTACTCCCTGCTGTGCTGTGGGGTTCGGTGGCAGCACTGCCAGACACTGCAGCGTCCCCAGTGCCCTGTGTGACACAGAACCAGGGCAGCGTTGCCAGGGGCGCAGGGCGCTCAGGGACCGGGTTCTGCCTGGGCAGCTCCCTGCAGCCGCTATGGCAACCTGATGCAGCCCTTTGGTGCCCGGTGCTCTTGATGGGCAACCCGGGGCCACCCGTGGGCAGCTCAGTGCAGACTCCGGGCAACCAGACTGCCTTTGCTGGGACAATTGATCCCGTCCCTGGACAACTCCCGCTGCCATCCATGGGCAACCCAGTACAGCCTTTGGGCGTCTGCTCCGGCCAATCAAGGGGACTTGTCTCCAACTTTTGATAACACCCATCAGGCCAACTGTCAGCACCCCTGTGCCCCATTGTCCCCAGAAGAAACATTTTCATTTCCTTCATGTTACCACTTGAGGTTAACTGTGAGCTATGTATATGGCTCATCAAATACTCAGGCTGATACAGCTGTCTTCTCATTGCCGCCTTTGGTTTCCTCCTGTTTTCCCACCTATTGCAGCTGCACACTGAGACCGGACCAAATGTTTTACAGCTTCTCAGGGGTGCACTGACACCCTGCCCCACCGCTCCTGCTTTCTGTGCACACGTACACACGGAGCCGGCCTCCATGAGAAAGCAATGCCTCTGCTGCCAAAGATCTGAGATAGAGAAGAACTCCAACTGTTTTCTGTATACAAAGGTTAGCACACTTTGATTTCACTTTAAATACATGTCTTGCTTTAGTCGGGTTAAAATCGACTTCATGGCACAGGGAAACCAGTCAAATTCACAAGCTACGGGACTGTCGTGGTTTAGGCCAAAATCCACTACTGGGGACCTGTGGCACCCCAGATGGCACCGACAGATGCTCCCCTCTACCCCTCTTCAAAGAGAGAGGCAGAGGAGGAAAAAGAGACTTATGAGTTTAGAAGGAACTAAAGTACTTTAATGAAGTATTAATAATAAAAGAAAAGAAAAAATGAAAAATAGACACAAAACCCTATCAAGCTCCCGAGATGACAATGACGTCACCGGCTGGCACTGGGGCAGTCCCAGGCTGGACGCAGTGACGGACGGGAACTGGATTCCGGATCTGGATTCAGAATCGGGATCACAGGCAGATGAACAGAGTCCTCCTCAGACGTCGGCCGTTGAAGGAAGAGCTGCCCCTTTGATCCCTCAGCTTTTATACTGAGCATGAGGCAGATGGGATGGAATACCCTGTTGGTGAGTTTTGGGTCACCTGTCCTGTCCGCTTCTCCCTGCAGGTGGGACTCCACTATGCTTTTCCGCTTCCGACCCTCCAACGGGGCAAATAACAAAGTTGGTTGGCCTTGGGGGTTATAGCAATAAGTATAAGCAGGAGCCTCTCTGCATACCATGTCTGGGCATCAGCTACAAACAAGTGGTCTTATCACTCTGAGAGAGTGAACACTGTCTGCACAATATGCAGTTAATTTCAGTAGTTAGAAGAGGCCCAGCTAACAAGCGAAGTTACTGAACAAAATTGGTTCTGTTTTACCTCAAACCAGGACATTCCACCCCTTATTCCATACCATTTGCATCTTGCTCAGATTACTATTACTTTTATCTATCAAATTTACACACACACAGATTATATATATGAGATGGATACATGCAGGTCACTCATCTATGGTTTACATTTACCTACAAAAGTTATATGCAAAAGTCCATTTAGTTCATGATTGCAGGATCTCATCTCAGGGCAGGAAAGATGGTACGAAATTCACTCTGGTTTGTGCCCACGGATAGCATGTTCATCTTGAAGAGCTTGCTGGATGCCACTTGATGAAGCTATCTCAGGTTTCATCACCTCTCTATTATCCTGAAAAGCACGTATGGAACACTGTTAGTATTATGTAGTGATCAGCATCATACTGCTCAGGATTGAGTATTCTCACCAAGGGTTAAATTCCCTTGAGGTACACATTGACCTTCTCCATCCTTCAGCATCACCCACCAAGTACATCCAGGTCCTTGAGCAAAAACAGTCCCACGAATGGGTTTGCTTTTGCCTGAAGCAGGAAAAACCCAAACAGTTTTCCCTAACAAATTCCTTCCATGCACCACAGGGACTTGATCCCCTTCTACAGTATGTAAAAGGTCTGATTGAGCAGGACCAGCTCGATTGATGGATCCCCTGGTGTTAACTAGCCGGGTAGCTTGCTCTAAATGCTTGTCCCAATTTTTAAAGGTTCCACCCCTCCTATTGCTTTTAGGGTGGTTTTTAACAGTCCATTGTATCGCTCAATCTTCCCAGAAGCTGGTGCATGATAGGGGATAGGATATATCCACTCTACGCCATCTTCTTTTGCCCAATTACTTATAAGATTGTTTTCAAAATGAGTCCCGTTGTCTGACTCAATTCTTTCTGGGCCGCCATGTCGCCACACGACTTGCTTTTCAAGGCCCAGGATAGTATTCCGGGCAGTGGCATGGGGTACGGCAGAGCTTTCCAACCATCCGGTGCTTGCTTCCACCATTGTAAGCACATAGCGCTTACCCTGGCGAGTTTGAGGGAGCGTGATGTAATCAGTTTGCCAAGCCTCCCCATACCTATATTTCAGCCACTGTCCCCCATACCACAAAGGTTTTAACCATTTAGCTTGCTTGATTTCGGCGCATGTTTCACAGTCGCGGATAACCTGCGCAATAGTGTCCATGGTTAAATCCACCCCTCGGTCATGGGCCCATTTATATGTTGCATCCCTTCCTTGATGACCGGAAGTGTCACGGGCCCACTGAGCTAAGAATAGTTCACCTTTATGTTCCCAGTCCAAGTCTGTCTGGAAAATTTGAGCAGCCTGATCCGCTTGCTGATTGTTTTGATGTTCCTCGGTGGCCCGACTCATGGGTACGTGGGCATCTACGTGATGTACCTTTACGACTAGGTTCGCTAGCCGCTCAGCAATGTCTTGCCACAGCTCAGCAGCCCAGACGGGTTTATCTCTGCGCTGCCAGTTGCTCTGCTTCCACTGCTTTACCCACCCCCACAGAGCATTTGCCACCATCCATGAGTCAGTATAGAGATAGAGTATTGGACACTTTTCTCGTTCAGCAACATCTAACGCCAGCTGGATGGCTTTTACCTCTGCAAATTGACTCGATTCACCTTGTCCTTCAGCAGCTTCCGTGACTTGTCGTGTAGGACTCCACACAGCAGCTTTCCACCTTCCATGTTTTCCTAGAATACGACAAGACCCATCAGTAAACAAGGCATACTGTTTCTCATTATCTGACAGTTCATTATATGGTGCAGCTTCCTCAGCACGTGTCACCACCTCCTCTAGTGCCTTCCCCAAGTCTTTGCCTTCGGGCCAATTTGTGATGAATTCTACGATTCCTGGGCCATCTGGCTTTCCTATTCGAGCTCACTGCGTGATTAAGGCAACCCACTTACTCCAGGTAGCATCGGCGGCATGATGAGTAGAAGGAACTTTACCCTTGAACATCCAGCCCAGTACTGGTAATCGGGGCGCCAGGAGGAGCTGTGCCTCAGTACCAATTACTTCTGAAGCAGCTCTAACTCCTTCATATGCTGCCAAGATTTCTTTCTCAGTTGGAGCATAGTTGGCCTCGGAGCCTTTATATCCTCCACTCCAGAATCCTAGGGGTCGACCTCGAGTCTCCCCTGGTGCTTTCTGCCAGAGGCTCCAGGTAGGGCCATTGTCCCTGGCTGCAGTGTAGAGTGCATTTCTAATGTCCCGTCCAGTTTGGACTGCTCCAAGGGCTACTGCATGCACAATCTCTTGTTTAATTTGCTCAAAGGCTTGTCATTGCTCAGGGCCCCACAGAAACTCATTTTTCTTTCGAGCCACTTCATAGAGAGGTTTCACAATCTGGCTATAACCTGGAATATGCATTCTCCAGAAACCCACAACACCTAAAAAGGCTTGTCTTTCCTTTTTGTTAGTAGGTGGGGACATAGATGTTATTCCGTTAATCATATCCGTTGGGATCTGGTGACGGCCATCTTGCCACTTAATTCCCAAGAACTGGAGTTCTCGTGCAGGTCCCTTGACCTTACCTCCTTTAATGGCAAAACCTGCTTTCAGAAGAATCTTAATTATTTTCCTACCTTTGTGGAAAACTTCTTCCACCGAATTACCCCACACAATGATGTCATCGATGTATTGTAGGTGTTCTGGAGCTCCACCCTTCTCCAGTGCGGTCTGGATCAGTCCATGGCAAACAGTAGGGCTGTGTTTCCACCCCTGGGGCAGTCGATTCCAGGTGTACTGGACACCCCTCCAGGTGAAAGCAAACTGTGGCCTGCACTCTGCTGCTAAAGGAATAGAGAAAAAGGCATTAGCAATGACAATTGTAGCATACCATTGGGCTGCTTTTGACTCCAGTTCATACTGAAGTTGTAGCATGTCTGGCACAGCAGCACTCAGTGGTGGTGTGACTTCATTCAGGCCACGACAGTCTACTGTTAATCTCCAGTCCCCCGTCAGACTTTCGCACTGGCCATAGAGGGCTGTTAAAGGGTGAGCGAGTTTTGCTGATCACTCCTTGGCTCTCTAGCCGGCGAATCAGGGGATGGATGGGAATCAGGGAGTCTCGGTTGGTGCGATACTGTCGTCGATGCACCGTGGCAGTAGCAATTGGCACCTGCTGATCTTCAACCCTCAGCAGCCCCACAACAGAAGGGTCATCTGAAAGACCGGGTAAGGTAGACAGCTGTGTAACATCCTCAGTGTCTACAGCTGCTATACCAAAAGCCCACCGATACCCTTTTTGGTCTTTAAAACACCCTCTCTTGAGGTAGTCTATGCCAAGGATGCACGGAGCATCTGGACCAGTAACAATGGGGTGTTTCTCCCATTTATTCCCAGGTAGGCTCACTTCAGCCTCTAATACAGTCAGTTCTTGAGATCCGCCTGTCACTCCAGACATGGTGACAGTTTCTGCCCCTTTATGATTCAAGGGCAATAGGGTACACTGTGCACCAGTGTCCACCAGGGCTTTATACTTTTGTGGCTCTGATGTGCCAGGCCATCGAATCCACACAGTCCAATAAATTCGGTTGTCCCTCTCCTCCTCCTGGCCGGAGGCAGGGCACCTCTAACGTTGACCGTAGTACCTACGATTATCAGATCGGTTCCTACCTGGTCCGTAGGATCGCCTACCGTAGGTCAGAGCAGCCTTCCTCCTGTAAGAATCCTTTCTTCTATCTGCTTCATTTTGCAACTCAAGCACCCGTGCCTGTAGGGCTGACGTAGGTTCTTCATCCCGTTTCTTCATGTCTTCTCCATATTCACAGAGGCAAAACCACAGGATATCTTGTATCGGGTTTGATTTCTCTTGAGTCAGAGGGTGTTTTTTCTCTTGAGTAGGAGGGCGTTTCTTCTTAGCAGCTGCAACATGGGTCTGTGCAGGGAAAGAAGGAGTTTTTCCTCCACCTTGGTTAGTTTATCAAACAGTTTATCAGTTTGCTCAACTCATCGGTTTGCTCATCAGTTTGCAGAAGGAGAGAACTCAAGGGATAAGGGGGAGTGGAGTCAGATCCCTCCTCGGAGAGGCAAGCGAAACCCCTCACAGCCCCCCTCACCATCCCAATTGCCCTTGCATAATAGGTATGGGGCTTTGGAAATCGAGGACCAGGCGATTGAGGATGGAAAGGATGATCCCTCCAGTGAGATGCCCAGTGCTGGGCACCCACCCCCACGCCTCAGGACTTCCTCAACCAAGAAAGAAAGCAAGGTAATTGTAGTAGGTGACTCCCTTCTGAGGGGAACAGAGGGCCCTATCTGTAGACCGGAGACATCCCACAGGGAAGTCAGCTGCCTGCCTGGCGCCAGAATTAAGGACATACGGAGAAAACTCCCTTCCCTGGTTAAGACATCAGCTTACTACCCACTACTGATATTTCAGGTAGGTGGTGATGAGGAAGGTACCAGAAGGAGGCAGTTGGCTTTCTGGGCTGTGAGCGCACATTGCCGCCTCATGCTAAGCAGGTTCCCACCAGCCAGCACCCCCAAGTCCTTCTCGGCGAGGCTGCTCTCAATCCATTCTCCACCCAGCCTGTATTTGTGCATGGGATTGCCCTGATCCACGTGCAGGACCTTGCACTTGGCCTTGTTGTACATCACGAGCTCGGCACGGGCCCGCCTCTCCAGCCTGTCCAGGTCCCTCTGGATGGCATCCCTTCCCTCCAGCGTGTCGACTGCAACACGCAGCTGGGTGCCATTGGCAAACTTGCCGAGGGTGCGCTCCATCCCAACACCCATGTCACCGGCAAAGACGCTAAACAGCGCCAGTCCCAATAGCGACGCCTGAAGAATGCCGCTCCTCACTGGTCTCTACTTGGACATTGATCAGTTGACCGCAACTCTTTGAGTGCAGCCACCCAGCCAATTCCTTCTCCACCGAGTAGTCCATCCGTGGAACCCATGTCTCTCCAACTGGGAGACGTGAACGTTGTGTGTGACAGCGTCAAATCCTTTCCGGGTAGGTGATAGTTGCTCTTCCCTTATCCACCAACGCTGTAATGCTACATTCACCGGTCTGTTCTCTCAAGCACTAGAGAAAACGTGGGCCCATTGCTGAACCCCAAACAAGACGCAGTGCCCAGATGAGGCCTGATGGGTGCTGAGCAGAGGTGATCAGCCTTGCGCCCTCTGGCTAGGGGAGAAAAATTGGAAAAACTCCCTGCAAGAGAGCCAAGTGCTGCCCCTGACTCCCCGTGGGGGGAACCAGGGGAGCCCAAGAGGGCTGGCCAGCAGTGCTGAAGCGTGGGGAGAGACTGTGAGACTTTGCTTGCTGGCTTGTTTTTCTTGTCTTTGTTGGTTGCTTTGTGACCACGTGCACAGCAGGTTATAACTATACCATCAAATTAGAGGACAGCTTCTCATAGTGCAAGGCATTCGCTCTTTTTTCTATATGTTTCCCCATGCGGAAACATATATCACTTTAGAACGTGAGGCAACATATGTTAGAATGTCAGACTCAAATAAAGAACCTGGGGATATAGAAACAGGTAGAGGCCATGCTTTGCTTCCAGACTCCCTATAGCACACTGTATTCATTTAGAAATGGAATGATTTTAACTCCTGAAGAGCAATGTGCCCCCTAAACCGCACTGTGAGCGAGGAGAAGGGCCATGCAATATGATAAGTAATCTTATCCTTGAATTGTTTTGATCAGGTTGCATCACTGGTCTCCACGCAGAGTTTGTGAGCATTCCCTGGGGTATTCAGGGCATCCCAGATAAAATCCTCTGTTGTAAACAGGAGCAACAAATCTCAAAAATTTTGCAAAGTTCAAAGCAAGGCGGGGAGGAAGATTTTTATTTCAAAATAGAATTGATTTCACCCATTCCCGTGTATGGTGTCATAGGCGCATATTTCTCAGCAGCTGAACATGTCTTTCCACCCAGTCTGGAAAAGAATTCCTGGAGGTGAGGCAGAGGACGAGAGGCACAGCCTTTGGAGGCCTCTTCCCCTCTTTCTATTTGTCCTTAGGCGCTGGTTCTTCGATGTGCTGTGGGAGGAAGCAGGGGAGCCCAAAGGGCTGGCCAACAGTCCTGGAGTACGTGGACAGCCTGTGGGACGTTGTCCTGCAGCCTCCCAGGGAGGCATGGGACATTATCAAATGAACCCTCTTGCTGTATGTGCCTGGAGATATGTACCACGGCCACCAGAACCTGACGGGACCCTGGGAAGACACAGCCAAGACCTCACTGACTGGCATGAAACACTGACGCCGAGCACGGGACCAGAGGTGGCAGATGGAATGAGCAGTGGCGTTGCGGTAACCCCCGAGGCATGTGCTGGGTCCGCAGCACTGCCAGGGCAAGCGCCGTGGGCAAGGACAGCCCATTGCCATGTCCCCGAGGAAGGGACAGTGACATCACTGAGCGATGGGTTCTGGTTTTCCCCGGCCCTGCCAGGTTTGGGCAGCCGGGGCAGCCCACCATGTGCTGGAGCTGGAGGGCATCCATGCTCCTGGGGGGTGGGAGGGCAGCCCTGTTGCCCCCCGGGGAGGGTCTCCTGCACCCAGCCCAGCCCCCTCCGGAAGCCCTGCCACACACAATGTGGGCCAGCTCCCCAGCACCCCCACAGCTGCCCTTGCTGGGGATGCCGGCAGCTCCGCCTCTGCCCCGATTCCCATCCCAGAGGAGCAAGAAGAGCCGCAGGAGGAGCCAGAGGACACTGCGCCAGGTCCCTCCACTTCCAGCCAGGGCAGGGAACGCTCCCCTGGGGAGACACAGCGACCCGCAAAGAGGAGGGCTGGCAGCCCTGAGGACTCTTCACCACCCAACAAGAGGCCAGCCCACCAGCAACGCTAGAAGAACGACCCAGGAGCTGCTGAAACCAGGGCTGGGCCATCATCTGGGGCATGTGCCAGACCCCAGGAAGATCAGAAGCCTCTCCTTAGTAGTCTGGATGTAGTGATCAGAGAGAGGAATAAAGGCACGAAAGCTCCAGAAACAGTCTCCGTGTTCCTAACAATGCAGGTGGCGTTGCTATCCTCACCCGTGCTGTCTTTTCCCGGTGCTATACCCGCTGTTTCCTCTCTGTGTTCTTAGAAGAGCAGCACGGGGCTTCCCCCTCTGGTCTGGCACAACCTCGTTACCCTGCTTGGACTACCCCAGGGTAGTTACTCCCCTGTTACTCTCAGAGTGCATCTCTCCCCAGAGCACAGCCCCCTGGGTCTTGGCCCTCTGCTCTTGCAGGGCCCATTTCCCTTGAGCACAGTGCCATGGCACCCGGCCCCGTGCTCTTGCAGTGGCCCTACTTGAATTCCATCTCATGGATTTTTCTGGTTTTTTTTTTTTTTTTCAAGTGAGTCTGCCAGTCTGAGGAAATGAAAATGCAAGTTTTCTAGTAGGGTATATTCAGACTACCCATGCATGTTTGATTAATTGTGATGAGTTGCTTTCTCTTACTATGGAGTGGTAACAACAGTATTAGTTCATTTACTTATTTCAATGTGAAAATTGCATAAAGTTTTCAAGATAAATGGGAGACAAAGGCTGTCAAGTAAAGTAGGTCTAGAGACACTCATCTTTCTTTTTTTCTATTAGGAAATAACTGTTATGTGGTCACAAACCAGTTTGGGCTACTTGCCATCAGTGCTAAACATTGCAAACTCGATCACAGCTGATTATCACATCTCAGAATTTGGATCCAAGATCCCAGAGTGACCGAGGTTGGCAGAGACCTCCGGTCATTGCGTACTCCAACCCTCTGCTCAAGCAGGGTCACCTACAACAGGTTGCCCAGGACGTTGTGACTTTAAACTACTCTTTCGAGCTGTTCACTTTCAGTGGTAGACAACATGGACCTCCTGTGCCCTGAGGGCTGTTTCAAGTCTAATTTGTAGGTGGCCACTGGGTGTCACTGTTGCTGCTCTTCAGAGACCTGTTCCCCTCACTCTCAAAAGAGGAGGCCTGAGGATTAATTTGGGGAAAAGAGGAACTCGCATTGATTTCGAGGTCTGCTTTTTCCTTTTTGCAGCGTGGAAAAGAGTAAGACAGAGAGACAAGACAGCACTGACCGATATCAGTAAAGGAGAAGAGCCACAGTAACTGCGATGTCGTTTCCATAGATAGTCTGCAAGGTCCGATCTGTATAGGTAAACGGAACTGCTCTGGGACGATATTGACAAAATTATGATAAAGTTTTCCATTAAGGAACAAATGTCCGTTTAAGTTAAATCGAAAGTTGGTTTGATTGTTAAGGGAATAAAGGAGGACGCTGTCACGTTGCAGTTCTTAAAATAAAGACAGAGTTTGGGGTAAAAAAGAGATGCAGTGAAAATCCCCAAACTGTAAAGCAGCGGTAAACTTCCAACTCTGTACACGTTCATTAATGAAGGAGTGTTTGCCGTCCCCAACAAGCACAGCAAGTGGCCTGTGGACCTTGAAAGGCTGATCTATTTCATCCTGCTGTCAGAATTAAGTGTGGACTCATCTTGGCTTGCAAATAAGCCTCCGATACTACAACATAAGCACGTGGGCTTCCAATCCTTACCTTTAGGTATCTCATCTGTATTGGCAGGCTCTTCACCTGCTCAGAGGCACACTGACTTTCACAGGACTCGGTTCAACAATCTGTTTGTGTGGAAACGCCCCAGGTTCAAAATACATAGTGTAGGTCAGGAAGAATGCAATATCCTTTGCGCCTGAGAAATCAAATCAACTGTGTAGGCCATAAATATCTGTGAAACAGACACGAAGTGTTTCTAAAAATGGATGTGGTTCGACTGTGTTTAATGCACCTTGTGCTTAAGCATCTTTTGTCCGAAATAAGAACTTTCTATAGGAGCTTTTTTTCTTGCTAGGAGCAAACTTTTAGCAGAGAAGATCAACACTATAATTGTGTCCTGTGTTTTAGATCAAAGACTTGAAATTCGTGTATAACTAACATTATCCATTTGCAAGGTATTAAGTTGTTTGTAGGCTTCAGTGACCTGGCTTTTTCTGGATCATTTCTATTTTTAATGTTTTCCTCTTCCTTTCATTTTCCCTAGTCTTGCTTTTATTACCGACATACCTGTAGAAGCTTTTCTTGTTGCCCTTGACCTCTCTGGCAAGATTTAATTCTTTCAGGCCTTTAGCTTTCCTAACCTGGTCCCTGGCTGCTTGAAGGACCCTCTCCTGGATCTACTCTAGAAGGGCCTTCTCCTGGATCTCCTTCAGAACTCCCTCCCAAGCTGTCTTGGGACAGCTGGTCCTTGTCGTGAGCGACAGGGGAACGATCTGACTGCTTTCTCTTCTTCCTGGTTACTGGGGCAGCTTGTACCGATTTTGATGGAGATTGAGTAGTTTTGGTACTGCTCGTAGTGGCTGGAGTAGCTTGTGCCGGGACAGGCGGCGGCGTGGCTTGTGCCGCTGCAGGGCGGGGGCAGGGCTTGCGCCGGGACGGGCGGCGGAGGCGCCTGTGCCGTTGCGGTGTGTGTGTGTGGGGGGGTCGGCTGCCGGTGGTACCGGTGCCGCTGCAGGCGGCGGAGGCGCCTGTGCCGTTGCGGTGTGTGTGTGTGGGGGGGGTCGGCTGCCGGTGGTACCGGTGCCGCTGCAGGCGGCGGAGGCGCCTGTGCCGTTGCGGTGTGTGTGTGGGGGGGTCGGCTGCCGGTGGTACCGGTGCCGCTGCAGGCGGTGCAGGCGCCTGTGCCGTTGCGGTGGGGGGGGCGGCTGCGGCCGGGCCGGGCGGGGCCGCGGTTTGCGCCGCTGCAGATCGCCGAGCGGCTGCGCGGGTCTGAGTGGCGGCAGCGCCCGGTCCCCCTACTGCTCTCCCTGCACCGGTGTTTCACATGAAACCACCCCTGCATCACATTCAGGAAAACTGACAACAAAAGCACGGTCTTAACAGGGCACCAATCCTTATCCTCAGAGCCCAGAAGGTTGCCGTGCCCCACCTCTGATGGTGTCACATTAGCATAATTATCAAAGGGCGAAGTAAACATTCCCCAGGTAGAACCGAAAGTATAATTAATCACAGAATCCATCACGAGAGGCCCGAGATATACAGGTAGAGCCCTTACCCAAGTCATCATGTTATACATCGGAATTGCGAATCACACCAAAACAGCACCTTTAAACCTTCGCATAAAAAGCCAAAGAATAAATGAACTTTGAAACACATTTGGCAGGTTAAACCAAGCTGACTGCATTAAGGTCGAACAAAGCTGCTTAAAGGCATGATACAAGATTTCGTCTAAGAATGACATGATGCAAGCTGTCTGTTCTAATCTCTGAGCAAGCTGGAACTCAAACTATTTGGGCAATTTATCACAGGTCTGATCGAGCACTGCTCGGGCCCCACGTTGGGCGCCAATTAATCTGTCGTGGTTTAGGCCAAAATCCACTACTGGGGACCTGAGGCACCCCAGATGGCACCGACAGGTGCTCCCCTCTACCCTTCTTCAAAGAGAGAGGCAGAGGAGGAAAAAGAGACTTATGAGTTTAGAAGGAACTAAAGTACTTTGATGAAATATTATTAATAATATAAAAAGAAATAATGAAAAATATATACAAAACCGTATCAAGCTCCCGAGGTGACAATCACATTACCTGCTGGCACTGGGGCAGTTCCAGGCTGGATGGGAACTGGTTTCTGGATCTGGATTCAGGATCGGGATCACAGGCAGACAAACAGAGTCCTCCTCAGACGTCAGCCATTGAAGGAAGAGACCTGCCCCTTTGATCCCTCAGCTTTTATACTGAGCATGAGGCAGATGGGATGGAATACCCTGTTTGTGAGTTTTGGGTCACCTGTCCCGTCAGCTCCTCCCTGCAGGTGGGACTCCACTATGCTTTTCCACTTCTGACCCTCCAACGGGGCAAATAACAAAGTTGGTTGGCCTTGGGGGTTATAGCAATAAGTATAAACAGGATCTTCTCTGCATACCATGTCTGGGCATCAGCTACAAACAATTGGTCTTATCACTCTGAGAGTGAACATTGTCTGCACAATATGCAGTTAATTTCAGTAGTTAGAAGAGGCCCAGCTAAGAAGTGAAGTTACTGAACAAAATTGTTTCTGTTTTACCTCAAACCAGGACAGTGACTCTCCAGCACGAAGTTCTCAACTACACCCAGTAGTAAGTGGTCCCCAAATCCCTCGTGCTCTGGGGACCACACCAAAGTCAGTAGACTACTCGCATGCTCTCCCTTTATGCAAGTAATTAAACTCCTTCCTTAATTTTGACTACAGCTCCAACAGCAGCAAATTCACTAAAATTACAAAACTACCACTCCCAGTTGCGCTAAGGCATGTCCAGTTTTGATAGACATGGGAGGAGACAGTTTGTCCCAAAGCCTCGACCATTTTAGCTCACCAAAAAAGAAACCCAGGGTGAAAACGTGCGGCAGATATTAAGCAGGGGCACCAATTTTCTGCACATCAGCCCAGGTCTGCCTAGTTATCGAAACTACTTAGTTCAAGTAGTACTTCTCTAAGTATCTCCCTGAGAATCTAACTACTTAGTCACCTAAGCACAAAATTGACTGCCAAAAGCTGTCCATCTTTCTGTTGCAGCGCTACGTTCTTCCTGTCCGTTACTACAGGATTACACTGGCTCATAAGCTGCCCTTCTGAAAATACCCCGATCCAGATCTTTTATAGCATCCGTCATGAGTCTACACGTACCCATAACATTGCCAAGTCGTCGTTTTCATGCAACTTTTGAATATTGCTCTCTCTCCTGTAAACACTCTACCTGCCTCTCATGGTTTGGGCCAAAACGGCCACAAGGCAAGTGACAGATGCTCCCCGCACCCTCTCTTCAGGAAAAAAAAAAGAGAGGCAGGAGAGAGAGAGAGAGAGACATACGAGTTTAGAAGGAACTAAACTGCTTTAATGAAATATTAATAGAAAAGTAAAAAGGAAATAATGAAATGTATAGAAAACCGTATCGAGCTCCCAGGATGACAGTCACCTCGATAGCTGGCCCTGGGGAAGTCCCAGACTGGACTCAGTGACGGATGGGAACTGGATTCCGGAGCTGCATTCAGGATCGAGACCAAATGCACACGAACAGACAGAGTCCTCCTCAGGCGTCGGCCATCGAAGAAAGAGGGCTGACCCTTTGATCCCTCAGCTTTTCTACTGCGCGTGAGGCAGATGGGATGGAATCCCCTGTTGGGCAATTTTGGGTCACCTGTCTAGTCCACTCCTCCCCGCAGGTGCGACCCCTCTGCGCTTTTCCGCTTCCCACCCTCCAACGGGGCAAATAACCACGTTATCTGCCCTTGGGTGTTATAGCCCTAAGTCTAAGCAAGAGCCTCTCTGCATACCATGCCTGGCATCAACTATCAACACAGGTCTCGTCACTCTGAGAGTGAACGGTTTCTGCATAATAGGCTGCTCACTGCAGTAGTTAGAAGAGGCTTAGCTAAAAAGTGAAGTGACTGAAGAGAGAATCGGTTCCGTTTTACTTCAAACAAGGACAGATGCTATTTGTCCCATGATGTCATTGGTGGAGTACATCATGTCTGTTAAAAAGACAGAAAACAGGAACGGTCTGGGTGGGGAAGGCCGGACAGGTTACCCCTTTTGTGGTGCAGGATATGTCATACGCGTTTCTGCCAGGGCGTCATAAGTTATCTTTTGCAGTTGGGCACACAGCACAAGTTCCCACAACTCCAGTAAGTTTAACTCTCTGAGGGAGAGGATGAGGGAGAAAAGAGACTTACACGTTTAAAAAAGAAATTAAATTACTTTAATGAAAACCTCAACCAAAAAAATGAGAGAAACTAAAGACACATGCACACTATATCCGCAACTGTATTAAGAGAGAAAAGATCCTTTTATTGTGAACATGGCGTGCGGGAGCCCAGGAGTCACAGGGGTTCAGGCACTAACAGGAAACAGGCACCTACAAGGACAGAGTCAGAAAACACTGGTAAAGCCCAAAGGCAGGACGAGACAGGACTTGGTTCCCCTTCCTTTGGGAAACACAGCCGGCAAGGAAGGGTTTCTAGCCCAGCTGGCATTGAGCAGGGGGTGGCTCTGGCGCCTTGTCCCCATGGGGAACGCCCTTTGAGACTGTGCGTCTGCAGGGATGCACAGTGCGCCTGTGCCACGCAGCAGGGCTCCATCGGGAGCCCCTGGGGAGCTGCCATGGACTTCTTCCCAAAGCCTGCACGGCATCATCCCTGGCCGACCCTTGCCAGCCCCTTGGACTGACTTAGCGCAGTTTAAGGAGTTGGGAAAGATGGGCAGCAGAGCCTGGGACTCACCTGGGCTTCTTCACCATCTGGACCTTTCTTTTTCTCTTCAGTCGCAGTCTTCTTCCTCTCTTCCTTCTTTTCTCTTCTTGTTTACATTCCATCTCCTCTTCCCAGGCCTCTGGTCTCTTCCTTTTGCTTTGGTTTTCGGTTTCCTGGAGGGAGCCTGCAAACCTTTCCATCCCACAGTGGATTGGAGAGGTAAAGCCAGGATCAACTGGATCAATCAGTTCTCCATTTAACCCAAGCTCACTCCTTTTACCTTTGTGCCTTTGAAAGGTTCTTTTGATCTTCTGCACATCGCAGGGACTCTGTCGTGGTCTCGGGGGCGGTTGGAGGAAAAGTGGTCGTGTCCTAAACCAGAAATGTTGGCGTTAGCAGGTGGCAAGGGATGCCCTGGAGGAGTAAGCGACTTTTTGGCAAATTGCTCCCTTAGCTCTCTAGAGAAGGTGCCTTGGGCTGGTTGGCATTAGCCCTTTCTTCCAAGGGCCTCACTTTCGAACACAACGTTCTCACAAGTGTGTGACACTCTGCTAATTTGCAGGGGCCATTCAGCAGACACCCTGCGGTCCCCTGCGGGCAAGAAAAGGCTTGCCCACTTCTTTCTCCTGCCGTTTCTTCTGCCCTCCCGAGACAGAACTCTGCAGATACCCCTTTGGTGCAACACCCCCTTCTGCGGTGGCAGGCTTTGCTTTTGGAGTCTGTCCTTCTGCAGGTATTTTGTAGGTATTTCCTTTGAATAAGCACATTCCTAACACATTGGAGAAACCACCTTTCCACTTTCACTTACACTGCCCTGTTCTGGGGGATAAAAAAAAAAACACACAAAGCCACATGGCAATGAATGCTGGGAAGAGGCACAGCAGCTCCTTGGACTTATTAAGACATACCCTCCTCCACGAGACACATTGTTGCAGTGTTTGTGGACCTGCCATACCTCTGCTATTTCCAATCCTGCCTCCGTATCTGCCACTTCTACTTCCTTGAGGACTAGCAGAGAGGGTGGTGCCTCCAGGAAAGCTTTTGCCTGGTGCACCACGGCTGCTACCCCTGTACCTGGGGGAAGGGCAGCCCCCTCCTCCTCCTGCTGCTGCTGCTCCCTCCCGCTGCAAAGGAAAACAGAGTAAGAGCCCGTCAATGGAGACCACCAGCCCAGCGCTCCCAGAGCCTGCCCTGCCCTGCCCTGCCTGCAGCGTGGTGCGATGGGGCAGGACGGGCAGGGGGCCAGCAGCTGGAACCGCGGCTCTGGCTCAGCAGTTCCAGCTGGGATGCTCCTGAGAGCCGGCATGCCACCACGACAGCCCTGCCCAGCCCTCGCCCTGCCCTCCTCCTCCAAGCTGTGGGCAGCAGCAGAGGCTCCGTGTCCCCGCAGAACCAGGTCCAGCAGCCGCTGCCCAGCGGGTCCCCTTGCTCCTCCAGGTGACATCCTCCCTTGGGCTGCCACACCTGCATAGGGACACTCAAGGGACAAGTGAGCATGGCTCCTCCCGGCTCTGGCCGAGGAGCAGAGGTCAATTTAGTTCTGGGGACGGAGTGAAGCAGGAAGCACCTCAAGCGCTCCGCAATGTCGAAGGGTACCAAGGGCTGAGCTCTCTCCTGCTGCAGCGTGATGGGCACAGACTTCCTCCGGGTGAAGGGCAGCAGCATCCTCAATTCTGCAGACGTGCCGCTTGCAGGAGGACAAAAGGCCCTCCCTGCCTTTCTTTCCAAAACTTACCTGAGCGGTGATGTCCTCCTTTATTGACAGATGGGGCAAGCAGCGGTGCTTGCTTGGGATCATCCTACAAGAATCAGAGAGCGGTTAGAGAGCAGCCTCACAGCAGAAAGGGCCACTGGCAAGCTGCCAGGCGGCACCAGCAGCCTGAGAGCATTAGCGGTGGGACCCTCTGCCTTCCGGGGCTCACCCCACTCACCACACATCCTGCACAGCCATGGGTGGGGGAAAGGCCATTCTCACCTCTGCCTGGACCTCTAGCAGCTTCTCCAGGCTCCTGGGATTGAATGTCCTCCACTGGGCAAGAAGGAGTGGAAGAAGGTGAGCAGCGATGCATCTGCTGCTCGGCTGGAGGAGCGGTTGTTAGGGACAGAAACACTCACAGCGTGGCAGTGGCTCAGCTCCTTCTCCAGGTGCTTGATGGATGGGAGGCAGCTCACCCGGGCTCTCTTGTCTCCTTCTGGTGTCCTGTGCACCAGGAAGGGACAGGGAGGGAGCTGGGTCAAGCCCAAGCTGCCTCTTCTCCCTTTCTCTTGGCATTGCAGCTTCTTCTGCCCTTCCCTTCTGGGCACCAAAAGGTGACCAGGGGATTCAGGATGTAGAAATGCCCCTATTCCTTTGTGCCAGCGTGCTGCCTGTTCCCTGCCCAGGCTCTGCTCGGAGGGCAGAGGCCATTCACAGGATGCTATGGGCCCAGTTGGGAACCTCTCCTGCCCAGTCATGGGACGTGGCACCATGACTCACCTGAAAGTGGCAACACAGGAGCTGCTGGGCCAGGAGAGGATGATGGAGGTCCCATCCTCATCACTTCCTTCCTTTTCTGCTCTTGCTGCCTCCTTGTCAGCACTCAGCACCCACAGCTGGTCCAGGGCCAGGCAGAGCCGTGGGCGCAGGGTGGTGCCACATCTGAAGAGCGGAGAGGCAGGCAGGGAGCTGGAGGTGGAGCCTGCCGGAGCCCTGTCCCCCGCCTGCTGTTGGGGCAGACATGGGTGCATCCAGCAGCAAGGTGTCCCCGGGGGCTGAGGCTGGTGCCAGGGTGTCCCTGCCCTGCTGCCAGGGACAGGCCTGGGGGAAAGGCGGCTGGGCTTGCAGGCACTTACTGCAACTTGGCAATGAGCAGCTTCTGCTGGAGGAGGCAAAGGCACCTCTGGCTTCTCTTGCAGCCCTGGCTCAACCACTCATCCACGCTCAGCACCGCCGTGCCCTTGCTGAGAGCCTCCCTGCAGAGCAGAGAGCGGTGGGTATGTGAAAGGCTGCTGCTGTGGGGCCCGGCCATGCCCGCGTGTCCCCGAGCCCCAGGGAGAGCCCACCTAGAGCCACAGCAGCAGTTGGCCTGGCCCATTCCACCCGGGACTGGAGGACCCTGGCCGTGCCCAAAGGACACGGCCCAGGCAGCCACAGTAAGGATGGGATGCAGGGTGCTGCTGCTGGTGCTGCTTTGGGCCAGCACAGCTCCATCCTGCTGTCTCTGGTGGCTCTTGGCTGCAACTGACAAACACTGGGAGCTCAACGGAAGCTGGCTGGTTACCGGGAGGCACCGGGGCATGGCTTTTCTCCACTAGGGCCATCTCTGTCTGGCACGGGGGAACCCAGAGCAGGACACAGCAGAGGGCACCCATCACCTCCCTCCACCCGCTGCCCACTTACAGCTAGTGTCGTCTGCGCGGCTGGCGCCGCTTGTTGCGCTGTGGCTGTCCCTGGCAGCCCGCGAGGGTCCTGCGGCGCTTTGGACAGCGTGCTGCTGGAGGCAGCCTGGCCGTGGTGGTGGTGTGCCCCACCAGGCCTGCGGGAGATGGATCCACCTCCATGGGCTCTGTGTCATCTGCGGGGGGATCCACCTCCATGGGCTCTTCCTCATCCCTCTTCTCTGGCGGGTCGACCTCCATGGGCTCATCTCTCTGGGCAGGGCTGCTGCTGCTGGCGCCAGCCCACTGGCGTTTCCTGGGCTGGGGAGGCATCCTCAGGGCTTCCAATGAGCCTCTTGGCCCTGGGCCCACTCAATGTAGGCACTGGTGCCACCCACTGTGGGCACTCGCCTCCCTTGGCCGCCTCCTCCTCTCGCAAGCAGGCTTGGCGTGAGTGTGTCTGGCTGCTGAGCGAGCTGTGGGCCAGCCACAGGGCTGCCTGCTTGCCTAACGGCCAGCCGGTGATGTCACCAACGGACGTTGCTGTGGCTGGGAGGGGGGCCCCTGAGGCCCTGAAGGCCCCATTGAGGGCGGCCCTTTTGCTTCCAGAGAGAAAGGCTGCCCCTGGAGCAGTGGGTCTGCCCTCCATGTCCCCTGGTGTGCCCTGGGCTCCAGCCCCCTCCTTGTGCCAGGCCTCAACAGGACAGCGGCCACAGTGTCAGAGGGCCTGGCCTGGTGCATGCTGCTGCGCAGGGGCGACAGGAGGAGTCCACTGTAGGGCCACCGAGGTCCTTGGGGCCTGGAGGAGGGGTGTTCAGTCTGCGGACGGGAAGGCCCATGGCGGGTTGCTGTCCCCGGCCGGTTCTTGCCTCAGCTACCCAATGGGTGGTTGAAGATGACGCCAGACCCACCCTGGTGTTGCACAGAGAAGATCTGCTGCTTGGTGGGGACTCTCTGTGCCTTCAGAGTTGAGGAAGAGACCTCAAGCACAGAGCTCGTTGCCTCAGTGATGTCATGTCATGTTCTTCATCAGCTGAATCAGTGCTTTATGGCTTAAAGAGAGACCTGGTGACATCCAATAAATTTAAAAAAAAAAAAAACAAAACCAAAACCAACCCCCTGACCGTTCCAATATTTCCGTTTCATTTTGATAAGATTTAACTTTGTGCTTTCTAGTTGTGGTGTGAGCAATTCTCTGTGTCGTTGCTTTCTTATGTAGAGCCTTAGTGCTTAGGTAGGTGTGTGACTTATTGAACCAGTACCAGAAAAATGATTCCTTAGAAACACCTTATATGCAGCCTGGTTTTCTGCATTGTTCAGGAGAGGCAGCTTCATGATGGAGTGTGGTGAACTGCTTGAGAATTCTTCATTGGAGTGCCTGCCTTTAGAGCAGCAGCTCTCTTAAATGACGGAGCTGTGCGGACCCTTCTGAGGCCACAAACAAGTGCAGGCTCAAGCGATGGAAATGCTGTATCTACGTAGTTCTTAGTATTCCACGCTTCGGTCTTGGAAGGCTGAGACACCTGGAAGAGCAGGTGCTCTTTCCTATAAAATACCCCCAAACCCCTCACCTACTGACAGCCTTTTTCTTTATGAACTTGATTGATGATGTACTGTGATCTTGGGTTGATTCCCCTATGTGGAATGACTAAAACATGCGGCTTGTATTTGAAGGGCTGGAATCTGAGCACAATTTGCTGCAAGTCTGAAGTGCCCCTGAGCAAAGGGAGCCACAGAAGTCAGGGCTGCAGCACAGGAGGGAATCCACGGAGCATCAGTGGGTGGGTGGCAGCAAAATTTTTACTTGTGTGCTGAACCCCCACCCAGAGATTTGCAAGCTACAGCTGGCTTGTGGACTGGATAGTCTGGCACTACTTGACTGCCGGTTAAGATAGCAGACCCTCTAAGCAGTTGTCGACCTCTGAGTAGGCAGGTGGGTAACATGCCAGCAAGAGTGTTTGGGGGAGAAGAGAGCTGCTGCATGCACGCCTCTGGGATTCGGCTGCCCGTGGCAGGAGATGCGTGAAGTTGGGTGTGTGTGCTGTCACGGGCAGATGCTCAAGGGCAGCTAAGAGCGAGCTGGAGCGCTCTGCTTTCACCCGGGAGAGAAAGGCTGCTGCTGAAAGCACAGGCTGGCAGGATCCTGACGGAGCCAAGGAGCAGAAAGGAAGGATTTAAACAATGGGGGAGTGCTCCTTTCAGCAGGGATGGCTATACCTTGGCACTTGGTGAGCTTGGTTTCATTCCTTTTTCCTCCATTGTCTCTCTCCTCCTTCTTTCCTTTCTGTTGTTGCAGCTCCTGGAAGTAGAGGGAAAAGACAGCTGTTGAGGATTGCCTTGGAGCCTTATCTCAGGAAAGCCTGAGCATCAGGTTTGCAGGTTTCCAAGCTGCTAGCCGTGCTTCCTTCCCATGAGCCCAGGACACAAGCCTTGGGGAGCCGCGGCTTTGCTTCCAGTATTTCTTTGTTCCCTGAGCACGCGTTTGCAAATTCTGTAACCTTTTGCCCTTGTCCCTCCGCAGGTTAAGGTGCAACATGCTGACTTTTGATCTGCCCATCTTAATCTCTCTCCTTCTCAGCAGCATTCCTGATAGTCTTATTTCCACAGGTTGTGCCAGTCTGGAGGAGAAACGTTTCCTTTTTGAGCTCAGGCACATGATCTGAGGACGCTCACCATTTCTGACTGTGCCTAATGATTTAGGTTCTTCCTGAAGACACCAAGAGGATTGCTGTGTTTGTCGCTCTGTGTGTCTTCATTGCTACTCGTACTCACAAAACAACTGGACCAAATTTGGGATCTGATGACTCAGGTTTCGACTTGCAGCTTCTTCTGCTTCTTCGGACCCTTGTTGCATAGGAGTTCCTGTGCTTTTGCCTTCTATTTGGTGCACACAAGCAGCGTATTGGCTTTGTGATCTGGGCATTATTGAGCATTTATTGTTCCATGTGGGCAAGCGTGACTCCCAGGGCCGTGAACACTTGGAAAACATGCTATGCAGTATTACCTGCAGGGTGTGGCAGACTGACCCAAATGATTCATGGTTTTGTTAATCCTTATACCTAGGAAAACAAATGTATGCAAAAGAAGGCCAGCAACACCAGAGTGTGAGGGATGGCCTTAAACGTGTGTTTTCCCATGAGATGTGACTTCTGTGTAGGCACCTAGTTCCAGGTACTGCAAATTTGTGTAGAATTTCTTGGGAAATGGCTGAGCTGCTGCATCTGCTCTTGAAGTGTCAGCTGGGAGAAAAGGCTGATACTCTTGAGGAACACCGAGTAATATCAGGTTGAGACCAATGAGTTTCCATTTGTGTGGGAAAAATAATACTTTGCATTGATTGAGCAGTTAGAAAGCTGCTAAGAAAGGACAATCTCCAGAGTGTTTTGAAAAATCATCACTTAGAATGCAGCTTAATGAAAATTGTCATGGGAGACCTGGGCTTAGGCCCACGAAAGTATGTAGGTATTGAAGAAGGCTGGTGCAAGAAGCGTTCCTTGCTGGTGGGTTGCCGTTAGCCTTGCGTCTGTGGAGGTGGTCGGCATGCGTTCACACAGCAACGCAAGCCAGAGCAGCTTCTCGACTGCTCTAATTCTCCCCTGGGTTGCCTCCAGCGCTGGGGGTGGGACAGGAGAGCTGTGGGCACTCCGCACTTCCCAAGGACTTCAGAGAGGCCTGCGGAAGAAAGGGCTCTGCCAGAGCAGAAAGGCAAATGTATGGCAATACTCGATAGCTTTCTTCTGTAGGAAGAAAGGAGGCAGTGGCAAATCCCGTTGCTCCAGTTACCACCCTTTCAACAGAGACCCTGAGGAGGACTGAAGTGTGCTGCTCTGTGCCAGTGAGGATTTGCCTGCAGTTTTGGATTTTCTGCTTTTACAGGCAGTATGTGCCTCGTACGTTTATTGTTACAGATTAGAGTTCTGCTGCGACTCTGGTGTTACTGGAGAGGGGGGATGTGGCACTGAAACACTTAGTGGTGCTCCTGGGCCCTGTTTTGAACTAGTTCTTAAAAAATGTGTTTTTCTTACCTCTGCTGGAGTTTGTCATGTTGAGTTCACTACTGAAATCCCACTTCAACATCCCTTTCAATGTCACAGGTAGAAGAGCCCAAGCAGTTCTCGCTGGTCCCTCCGGCAGTTGACTTCAGAAACAGGTCCTGTGTTTTGGTGAAAGAAAGTGTTGCTTGAGGAGGTACGTGCGCTGTGTTGGTGTGAGTTGGGGTGGGGAAGATGGGAAGCAAAGTAGAGACTGAGCTGGGCTTTCTTAGGAGAAGGAGAAATGCCTTCAGCTCTGTGTTGGGTGCTAAACTCTTAAAGAAAATGCTGCTGTGGATTTGAAAAATCTTGAAAGGCTGTCCATTAGGAGTGGCCTAGAGAGGAATGGTATTTTGTAAATGACTCTGGAAAGAAGCCGGAGGAATAAGAACAGTGTCATGGTTTTGCTGCATTTTGATGGAGATTTACTTTAGTTCTGCCCTTAGTTGCTTATAATCAAAAATGCCGTTCTGACTGAAAGCACAGCGGCATGATAAGGTGCTGAGAAGTCTCTGGCTAATTCTGCAGGTGGGACGCTGGTAGCCTTCCTTCAGAGGAGGTGTGGGAGAAATGTCTGTCTGTGGGGTCAGTGCGCTTTTGGGGAGGGGAGAAGATACCTCTGCCTGTGCAAGAGCACCGTCCCTGGCAAAGAGGTGCAGGGAGAGTGCCTGACCACCGCTCCTGCTGTGGACTGTAGCGTCTCCTTGTCTTTGTACCTACGCTGTGTGTCATTTTTCAGATTGAGAAATAAAACTCTCAAGTTCTGAGAGCTTTTTTCTCTGCCTGCATGACAAAGTCGTGTTTCAGCTTGAAACTCATCTGGTCTGTGTCTGCTCTGCCTGAAAAGACACCTGAAAGGAGTCTGCAGAGTTGGCGTGCCCATGGGGGAGATACCCAGCTGGCCCTTTGTGTGGGGTGGATGGTGGCGGATGCCCAGAGCAGTGGGCAGCAGCAATTCCTGCTGTTGGTACTTAACCGGGAACCGCTTTGGTAAAGGGGTGGAGATGGTGCTTTCTGTGGCATCTCTGGGGTCTCAGTCTTGCAGCAACACCTTTGACGTTGGAGGGGTGGACTGCTATAAGCTAAGTAAGCAACCTCTGACAAGACTGCAGGGGTAGTCCTTGTGTGGCAAAAAGCCTGGCAGTGTTTTCATGGAGCTCTGCCCACTTGCTTCTGTGGTCTACGTTATCAGTGCTACCCGCAGTGCTGTTTCCCTCCCCCATGAAAACGGGCGTTCTGCAGGACAGGATGTTTTACCTGCTGCGGTGTGTGATGCCTGGCCCTGGAAAGATGAGGCCAGATAGAATTTCCCCGGAACAAAACTGGACTGGGTCTGCAAAACTTGCTCTGTGTCAATAAAAACTGAGAGGACTAAATAGCTGGTAAGGTTTGATTATGAGCTGTAGCACAGAGTTGATACGGGAGGTGTGATTCTCTATGGCTGTTGTGGTTTGGGCCGGATTGGCCACTGGGTGGCAGGACAGATGCTCTCGTCAACGTGTCTTCAAAGAGAGGCAGGAGAGAGAAAGAGAGACTCAGGATTTCAGAAGGAACTGATCTACTTGACTAAAACGTTAAGAATAAAATAAAAAGGAAATAATGAAATATATACAAAACTGTATCGAGCTCCCAGAATGGTTTTACGTGTAATAGTGGAAGTAGAGATGTGTGATTTTGTTGCTGTTGTTTTTTTTATCCTTGAGGACAGGCATAACAGTGGGAAATACTCAAAGTAAGGTGAAGAAAACTGAGCAGTTTCCACTAAACTAAAAATTGCAAGATCAGCAGAAGAGAGAGGAAATATTTCTTCTATAGCATAATTGTTATGGGTCTTTCTTAGCAGCCCTAGATTACAGTCCTTTTATTCAGCAGCAGAACCTGCACCTGTGTCATACATCTGGTACGTGTCCTGAGGATGGCAACTAAGTATAAGCACAGCAGAATTGTACCCCATGTCGGGGTCACGCTGACTGAGCTGAGGCAGTCTTCCAGAACATATAAGTGAATTTGGGGACGTCCCTGCGTGTTGGAACTTCACAGTATTAATGATTCGATCAATAGAGTTTGAGGAACGTCAGCAAGTTTGTACTACTTTCTTTTCTTTATTGACTTTATAGAACAGCACTGAAGTTATTCATATAGATTCTTTAGGCAATTCAAATACTTTCACTGAATGACAGAAAGGCTGAGGTTGGAAGGGACCTCTGGATGTCATCTTGCGATAGCCGCCTGCTGCAGCAGAGACAGCCAGCGCCGCTCAGCCAGGGTCTGGCTCCATCTTCTCTGCAGCCTCCCATCAGGCTTTTTATGCATTGATCAATTCCCCTGCGAGCCTTCTCTTCACCAGGCTAAGCGGTGCCAGCTCGCTCAGCCTTTCCTCAGAGGAGAGATGCTGCAGTGCCTTTATCATCTTCACACTCCTTTGCCAGACTCTCTCTCCAGTCCAGCCCAGGACACCGTCAGTGCTCCTGGTGGCAAGGGCACACTGTTGGCTCATGATCAGCTGGGTGGCCACCAGGACCTGCAGGGCTTTTTACGCCAAGCTGCTTTCCAGCCGAGCAGCGCGCCAAATGTGCTGGTTCCTGGGGTTGTCCCTCGCCAGGTTCTGGACTTCACTTCTTTCTCCTGTTGAACTTCTTGTGGCTCCTGCCTTGGCAGGGTGTGAGCATGGGGTGATGCAGAGGGCAGAGCCAAGTGGTGCAGACTCTGAGCAGGAGGAAAGATTTGGGTGCCAGTGTTGCAGGGCATGACGGGGCAGTAGAGGCTGGTAGGAGAGCAGATCCCTGGGAGGTGGGGGCAGATGATGTGGTGAGGAGGAGACCAGGCATGGGACGTTTGGCAGTGGGGCATGGTCCAGCCCTGGAGTCCCCCTTCTGACTGAACCGTTGGCCGGCATGTGTCCCAGCTGCTGGCCTGGCCCTGGTTTTGGCAGCTCCTGGGGCCTTGTTCTAGTTGTGCCGGTGGGGTGGCCTCTTGGGTGGCTGAGGTGAATGTTGGGAGCTGCTGGCCCTCCTCTTCGGGCCTCGCCGTGGCCCCCCACGGGAGAGGTCCCTGCTGCGGCTGGGAGTAGAGGGACCTGCAGCAACCTCCCCTGGATCGTCATGCAGCTCCTCCTGTTCCCCGTTGGTTGGAACAGGGGCATCGGGCAGCTGCCGGGAGCCCCATGAAGAGCAGCGGTGGAGGTGTTGGGTCGCTCCTCTTCATCGTCTGCGGCAGGGCTGCGGGAGGTGGCTTGGCCAGGGCCAGGAGACCCCCTTCTGGAGGCAGCAGGAGGAGGGACAGCCACGGGGCTGCCCTCCCGCTCCTCGGCAGCATGGCTGTCCTCGAGGCCCAGCAGACGGTGGGCCTCCGCGCTGCAGCGTTGCACAGCGACGTTGATAAGCTGCTGTACAAATGTCGCCGCGCGATCCTGGAGGCTGACCTGCAGCAGCCGGATCAGGACCTCTTCGTCCAGACCAAAGAAGCCCAGGACGGCCAAGATGAGGTCCTCCATCACAACGGCTGCTGAAGGCTCCTCGGCAAAGATCAGCCCCAGCTGCTGTTGGAGCCAGGGCAGAAAGCGTTGGAGGAGAGCCGGGTGGTCGTCAAAGAGGAACGCCCAGGTATGGGGCTGGAGGCCGCCCACCAGAGCCCTGGGCACCGACTCCACTGCCAGCGGCTGAGGTGTTACAGAGCGGCGAGGGGGGCTGTGGGTGTCTGGGTGCCTGGGCGCTCCTCCGGCCTGCCGGGTGCCAACTGGTGCGGGGGCTGAGGCAGATGACGCGATGGGAACCTCTTCGAAGTCATTGTCTGCCCTCATCGAGTGCACGATGGATCGCACTCTCCTCTTGCAGAGAGGGCACTCGGGCTTGCTGTTAGCCCAGCGCAGGATGCACTGGTAACAGAATTGGTGGAGGCATGGCATGGCATAGGCGGCATCGTCCCAGCTGTCCAGGCACACTGGGCAGCGGTTGTCCAGGTCCATTGCCATGCTCTCCACTCGCTGCATCGTGCTAGGGGGAGCTGGGGGTGACCAAGTGCTCCCTCCCTGTGGCGCTGCAGCAGCCGGTGTCAGGCTGGAAAAGGAAGAGAGGCCACGGTCACTGGCTGGCCTGAGGAGGGGTGGAAGAAATGCCCAGGTCCCTCAAGAAAGAAACCCTCCCAGCTCCCCAGGGTGCGATGTCCCCACACAGCTCACCTGGACTATTACCCATTATTGCTCTTCCGTGTGTGTGGTGGTGAAGCTGCAACATTTCCTCCTATGGCGATCAAAAGAGACTTCAGGGCCTTGGGACGGTTGGTAAGGGGATGTGGGGCACAGGTTATTTTTTCCTCTTTCCTTCCAGTTACAGGCAGCGACATTGGAAGAAACATACAGACAAGCCCAGTCTATTAATAGGTGGCTCCATGGCTGGTGTGACCAACAGAATTTTGTTTTTTTTGATAAGGGGATGGCCTACACAGCACCAGGCTTGCCGGCGTCAGATGGGATTCACTTGTCTCAAAGGGGGAAAAAGGTCTTTGCTCACCAGCTATCAGGGCTCCCTGACAGCGCTTAAAACGAGGCTTGAAGGGAGAGGGGGACAATATCAGGCTTACCTGTGACAAGCTGTGAGATGACACGCCAAGGTTAGAGGGACAGGGTGCTAGCGAGGGCCCACAGGCTGTTGCTCTGAGATGTGCTGGCTACGCTGCAGGACACCTGAAGTCTTCCAGCGATGAGGCAAGAAGGAAACACCAAGGAATGAAAAGGTGTTCCTCTAAGAAGGTGATAAGAAGGTGCCTCAAAAGGAGGCAGACACGACAGTTTTTCTCCTAAAATCACCGACTGAGAGGGTAGGACTGAATCCCCGTGGGTGGATTTACTCTTAGTCGCTTACAAAGTATTTTCAGTGACTTTCTGGCACACCGTGAAAGTACAGTGGAAAGAGAAAAACCAAAGGCAAAAAAAATACCGGTAGACCGTATAACACACAAAAAGATCATTTAATTTCTACTCATGGCTTTCACCAGGAAGTGAAACTCTAATCAAGTATTTCCAAAGCATCTTAGCCAAACTGGGAATCCCTCCCACAACAGATTCAGTGAGTTCAGCTGAGCCTAAATGGAACCCAGCAGCCGCACCGTGCTGGGAAAGGTCTTGCGCATGCCCATGCACTTCTCCTCATCAATGAAGAGTGTGTTGGCTTTGACGGCCAGGTCATGCTGCAAGACCGACTTGGTATGAACCAGCATTTGCAGGGTGTCCTCGGTGTCTCTCAGGCGCTGCTGGAGGCTCTGGACCGTCTCGTTGATTTTGTGGACCTCATTGACAAGGCTGGAAAACAGCAAGAAACCCTGGTTAACAGTGCCATCGTGGGGGTGGTTTCTAGCGTGGCATTGCTGAAGGGCCCCTTGGTCACAGGATTTCCCCCTTCAGCGTGCTCAGATTAACTCAGACCCCCCGTTTCTGGCAGACGCATGGGAAAGCTGAGGGCAGAGCTCCTCCAGACCTCAGCGGGGAGGCATGGTTAAGTCTGCTCAAAGGCTTTGGCAATGCGCAGCCGCCTCTCCCAGAACAGCTCGGGCCAGCAAGAAGAGGGATGAGCAGGTGTGGTTTCCTGTTCCTGCTTGGTTTGGGGGGTTTGTTGGCTCCCCCTCCTGGATTTCCCTGTGCAGGCATCCTCCCCATGCCCACAGATGCACACAAAGAAAACAGGACATCTGGGAGAGGCTAAAAGTGAATGTGAAACAAGGGGAGGATGGAAAAAACCCTTGTTGTACGAGATGCTGCAAAGGCTGTGGGGCTGGGTTTCAATTGCTCTGAAAAGGCTTCAGCTGGAGTCTTGCCCAACAGGCTCCCAGGAGGGGTGAACTTTGGGGTGCCTCAGAGGGGGTGCTGCTGGGCGCTCAGGCCAGCCTACTCCTCCACAGCTCCTCGGCATGCAATCCCAAACAGACCACTGTGTCCTTGAAAGGATTTCCAGTGTCCTCGGAGAAGGTGAGGACAGCCCTTTCTGCTTCTCCATAGGGGGCACCCTTCCTTGCAGTTCCCCAAAAGGAAGGGCCTAAGGGATCTCAGCAGGATCCTGTTGGAGAGTAAAGGGCTCGTCCTTCAAAACTGAGCACATCCAACTGCCGGGAAGCAGGCTGGAGAGAAGATGGGGCTTACCCAAGCGGGAAGAATCCATCCCCTCATGGGGTGCCATCAGGCTATACCCGGCCATGGTGTACAGCCTCCTTTGTGGGCGCAGAGCTCTCCCAGCACCCAAAGGCTGCAATACCTGCTCATTGCTTTTGATTATAGCAGTGCGCTTATGGAAGGACTGTTGAAAGAAAAGCCCATGCTTAATTTTTCATGCAGTGCTACCCCCGGGTGCTACCAGCCGTAACTCCTCAAGGAGCCCACCAGACCCACGCTCCTGCCTTACCGCAGCTGGGCAGTGTCCCGGCACAGCTCCACGTTTGGTCTGCGTGTGCGCTCGTCCAGCCGGCTCTGAGCCACTTTTAAGGGAGGCCCTTGGTCCCTAATGGCCTTTTGGATGGCTTCCATGGTCTTCTCCACCTGGAAGATTTCCTGCAGCGTCTGGCGTAAAAAAGAAACCCATGCACAAATTAAAAAGTATCTTCTCAAGTGACAACATAATTACCCTTTCCTCCTGTCCATCTGCAGAACAATACAAGTTCAATAAGCAGACCCTGGGCTCAGACCCCTGTCATTCTGCTACACATCAAGGCGCAGAGCCAAGAGTAATTTTTCTTCAGGGAAAAACCTCTCTTGGCTCTTGCTGTCACATCAGAGGAGGTTTTGGAGCACTGATGGACCTATTGAATACCCAGCTTCCCAAAATTACCGCTTGCTGGAACTAATCATCCATCAACAGTAACTCAGAGAGGGAAGGTTCTTCATGGATCCTCACTGAAAGACGTGGCATCAGCTCGCAGTGCTGCAAGCCCCGTCTTCCCTCAGTTACTCAATACAGTGTGGGGCCCATTTCAGGAAGCTTTCTATGAGACCCACAGCTCTGAGGCAGGTGTCCATCACTGATTTCCACTGACTCTGCTTGGCAAAGCAAACACACGCATGCCTGTGCAGCAGCCCCAGAGCACGGAGAGTGAAAGCACGTCCTTGGAGGAGAAGCAAGCCTGCAACCCCCCCAGCAGGCAGCCCAGCAGAGGCCCAGCAAGGCCGTTCTGGAGGGCAGCCAGCGCTTCTGAAGGAACTACCAGGAGATGCAACCAGCATTGGCATTTTCTGCTGGCAATCCCTGTGCTCCCAGGCTGCCAGTGAGGATGCCCTAGCAAAAACAGACCCCTTGAGATGAAATTACGGTGCCAACTCCTAAGGGTCCCACCTCAGGGGTGTCACTAGGAAGTGACAGTGACACACCGAAAGGGAGGGGTTCCGACTACCTTGGCCAGGTGGGTCCGGATCTTGCTCTTGGCATCGGCTGTCTCGCTGATGCGTTTGGTGAAGGCGATGTTCACCCTGTTGAACTGGCTCCGCATCTCGTTTGCCACCACCACCAGCAGGTTCTCGATGTTGTCCCGCAGCTTGGAGGAGGCCGCCCGTTGGCTCTGTGAGCGGAGGATGTTGTCGTCTGTGATCTTGGCCCAAGAGTCCGGCACCGAGATCCTTCAGGAGGTGAGGGGGAAGAAGAGGCCCCGGTAAGCCCGTAGTGCTGAAGCTGGACGTGGGCAGGCATGAAGCCTGCCTGGGAGCAGCACTGATTAAATGTATCTGAAATCTCCATCTTTAATTTGAGCATAGGTTGTGGTTTAACTCTGGCCAGCAGCTAGGACCACACAGCCACTCTCAATGGAGGGGAAAGAGAAAGAACAGGACTCACGGGTGGAGATAGAGACAGTTTAATAGAACAACAACAGAAAATAAGAATGAGAAGAAGAGTACGAGTAAGGGTAAGAATAAAGGTAAGGTTAACAATAACAATAACAGTAAGAATAACAATAAGCAGAGAGAAACGGTCCCACTCAGGCAGCTGTCTCCAGGCGGGATGGACGTGCCTTGACAGTGGGCTGGGGACAAGCAGCTCCCTGCCAGGGAGAGGCACCGTGCATCCCGGGCACAGCTTGCTGCTGGCGTGCTGCCCAGCGTGCACTCACGTGGCATCGACCCGCTCCACCGCTGGGTAGTAGCTGATGCCGTGGGAGGTGCTCCTCAGGTGGTGACACTTGTCATCGATGCGGTGGGCCGCCTGCTTGTGGGCCAGGTCCCTCTCCAGCTCGTGCTGGGCCGCCCTGTTGGACCTTCAACATGCAAACAACAGCCATCGCTGGGGATGTTCAGGTGGAAGGGCTTCCTCCCCGCTCCAGTTCCCCGCAGCTCCCTCCCACGCAGCTCTGTCCTCCCATGAGCATCACTGCCCACTTCCCGGGGAGCCCGCCTGGCTTTTCCATCTGCAGGGTGTGGGGAGAGGTCGGGGTCTGCTGGGGGTCCACATCACAACTGCAAATGCACATCAGCCCTACGGCATGACATAAGGAGCTCCTCCTTACGCGAGCTGGGCTTTGGCTTCATCCAGGTACCGAAGCATCTTCTCCTGGCACGACCTGATGACATTGACTTCCTGGGTAAAGGACACATGGCCCCATCATCAGTGTCTGTACTCAGTTGTCCTGATGCCACTCGTCCCCTCAGACCTCCCCAACCCTGCACACAGCAAGAACTTGCCTGCTTGTCTTTCTGCCCAGAGTAAACAGGCAGGGAGTGGAGAAAGTGCCCCCAAACTGCGTGCATGTCTTTAGTGCACTACTCCCTGAAGATGGTCACAGAACCCCCACACGCTACACAAACACGCAGCTGCTCTTCAGTTATTCCTTCCTCTGTACGGCCAAGTCATACCCACACGGCGTGGGCATGCTGCTGCCTGGGGGAACCCCATCCCCTGGCCCAGCAGGTTTTGGGGGGTTGAAGAGCTGAGCACCTCCCCAGCGGTAAGGAGCCAGGTAGGGAAGAAGGCTGCAAAGCCTCTGTAGGGCAGTTTAGGTAAAACTGGCTTTAACACATGATCTGGGTGGCCCAACTTACCGTGAAGAGCTCTTTCTCCACATCATCATGGACGAGGTCAATGCCCATCCTCTTCTCCCGCTGAAGCAAGCACTGCTGAGCGACCTGTTGGGGACATGCCATCGCTGTTGGGTGCAGGGGCAGGACTCTCTATAGAGAGAGTCCCCATCTCAAGAAATGGAAGAAAAGAAATTCTAGGCGGGCACAGAGGGGACACCAGGGGAACAAAGTGCCCAGGGCGGCTGCTTCAGCTGACAACAAGAAACCGAACTGCACCGTATGCATCAAATCAACATGAGGAAGCACGCGTGTCCCAGCTGCAACCAGAGCTGTGGCACAGGCACCTGTGTCAGCCTTGATGCTGACCTCCCCAGGGTGTTGTAGGAAGACATGGGCTTCTGTCTCCCACTCCAGGAATTTGGATGTTCCGCCTACACAAATATTTGGTTAAGCAAATGGAGTTGTGATGAGCTCATAACGGGCTGATAGGGGATGCAGCAGATGGGAAGACATTGCAAACTTAACTTATGGTCTCTTCATAAAAACTCTCTAGGTCTTGCGGAGCTGCAGTGGAACTTAGTTAGACATTTGAATGGCTGCAGTTGTTCCAGCAGTAGGCTACAGCTTGCAGCCCACTGGACAGAGTGCTTACCTGGAGAGGGGCCTCCGTCTCGGCCAAGGCTCTCTCCAGTCTCTTCTTCATGTCTGTGAGCGTGTTGGTCTCCCCGATCATCTCATCCAGCTCACGGCAGAGCTCCCCTTTCCAAAACTCAATAGCATTCACACGTCCTCCCAGGCTTTTGGTGCTTTCTGCTTGTGTTTTCTTTGTCTGCTGGTATTTATGCTCAATCATGCGGGTGGTATCAACTCTCAGAGCCTCCGCATTGTGCCGGGAAGTCTCTGACTCTTTGTACTTGGTCAGGTTGGACCTGTACCAGTCGTCAGGGGTGTAGCGGGTGAAGAGGGTTGTTCTGTTGGAAATGTAAGGGAGCTTCTCGCTGGTGGTCATCCCCTGGGAAGTTTTGGAAAAGGGAGCCAAAGCTGGTTTGATGGCATCTCTTTTAGAGTAGGTGCTGGGCATCCAGGGGAGGCTGGAGCTCTGAGGCAACGGGTAGTACGGGAAACGGTCCTTATAGCTGGCAGTCATGGTGTTGATGGCAGGCAGAACCTTGGCACGTCTTGCCGTTAAGGGAAAGCCGACAGCCTCCATTCCTGACCACTGCTCTTCAAGTACTTGTCCTGCACAGAGGAGGAGATAGAAGACAACTTCCCTCAGTCAGCTCCTGCACTTGCCTTCCTTCTTACAGCAACACATGCAGCTTCTAACACAAACAGCAACGCACACAGCACCCACTGGTCACCTGTACAGGCCTAAAACTCTTGAAAGCAAATGCCTTCTCACAGCACCCCAAGCATTTGTATCTGGAAAGGGATTTGAATTTGTTTAGTATCTAGCCTCAAGTATTGAAATGCGGAGAAAAGCAAAGCATGGCTGCTCAGGAGAATGACAGATATTAGCCTTCATTCTCCTCAAATCTGTCAATCCCGTGAAAGTGTAGCTGGTGATTGTCTTGTGTTCATTGGCTTCTTTTGGTTGGCGTATGTGCTGATCTTCTAGTACTCCAGATGTCCTTTTCTCTTTCAAAGTGCCCTTTCCAGCCCCGATAGCTGCGCCCCTTTGGACCAACCCAGTGTGATTGGTGGGTCAGGGACTCAATCCTCACCCCCCACCTTCACTTGCATTGATGCTTTGCAGATCTATATCCAAATTTGACCCCCCTCCAGCTATTTCAGTCTCAAGAGAACAGCCCTCTCTTGACTTGCAAAGGAAGAAAAATGCCTACGCCTCACCTGACGTAAAATCGATGCACTTGGAAAGGAGAAATCCCAGACAGTCTTTTCAGAGGGGTGTGTAAATAGCAGCCTTGCAGGAGCCCTAGGAGGAATGGCCACACGTGAAGATTTTGCTACCGAGAACTGCATACGGCATTGTGGGTGCTACTGCTCTTTTCAGATTCAGGGTATCAGTCAGTTGTTGTCAGAAACATCATGCAGAGGGCCAGCAAATGTCCCTAACACACCGCATCTGAGGCCAAACCCTCAGGAGGGGACTCAGGAGGTACCCCATCCCCTCCCCACGGCTCCCAGCCTGGCTCAGAGCCCAGTGAAAGGTGAGGACACTGGTGTGCTGCAACAAGATGCCTGGGTGGGAGTGGGGTTTGACACAAAGCATGTGCTCAATCCCATCTGTTACAGCGTGAAAGCCACTTGAGTCCTTCAAAAATGGTAAGTTTGCATAAAAAATACTTTCCCATAATGGTACATACTCACCCGAAACCTCCAGAGGCTTGGGAGTGCCCGGGAGGGCGGCTACTCACTGCTGTGCTGTGGGGTTCGGTGGCAGCACTGCCAGACACTGCAGCGTCCCCAGTGCCCTGTGTGACACAGAACCAGGGCAGGGTTGCCAGGGGCGCAGGGCGCTCAGGGACCGGGTTCTGCCCGGGCAGCTCCCTGCAGCCGCTATGGCAACCTGATGCAGCCCTTTGGTGCCCGGTGCTCTTGATGGGCAACCCGAGGCCACCCGTGGGCAGCTCAGTGCAGACTCTGGGCAACCAGACTGCCTTTGCTGGGACAATTGATCCCGTCCCTGGACAGCTCCCGCTGCCATCCATGGGCAACCCAGTACAGCCTTTGGGCGTCTGCTCCGGCCAATCAAGGGGACTTGTCTCCAACTTTTGATAACACCCATCAGGCCAACTGTCAGCACCCCTGTGCCCCATAGTCCCCAGAAGAAACATTTTCATTTCCTTCATGTTACCACTTGAGGTTAACTGTGAGCTATGTATATGGCTCATCAAATACTCAGGCTGATACAGCTGTCTTCTCATTGCCGCCTTTGGTTTCCTCCCGTTTTCCCAGCTATTGCAGCTGCACACTGAGACCGGACCAAATGTTTTACAGCTTCTCAGGGGTGCAGTGACACCCTGCCCCACCGCTCCTGCTTTCTGTGCACACATACACACGGAGCCGGCCTCCATGAGAAAGCAATGCCTCTGCTGCCAAAGATCTGAGATAGAGAAGAACTCCAACTGTTTTCTGTATACAAAGGTTAGCACACTTTGATTTCACTTTAAATACATGTCTTGCTTTAGTCGGGTTAAAATCGACTTCATGGCACAGGGAAACCAGTCAAATTCACAAGCTACGGGACTGTCGTGGTTTAGGCCAAAATCCACTACTGGGGACCTGAGGCACCCCAGATGGCACCGACAGATGCTCCCCTCTACCCCTCTTCAAAGAGAGAGGCAGAGGAGGAAAAAGAGACTTATGAGTTTAGAAGGAACTAAAGTACTTTAATGAAGTATTAATAATAAAAGAAAAGAAAAAATGAAAAATAGACACAAAACCCTATCAAGCTCCCGAGATGACAATGACGTCACCGGCTGGCACTGGGGCAGTCCCAGGCTGGACGCAGTGACGGACGGGAACTGGATTCCGGATCTGGATTCAGAATCGGGATCACAGGCAGATGAACAGAGTCCTCCTCAGACGTCGGCCGTTGAAGGAAGAGCTGCCCCTTTGATCCCTCAGCTTTTATACTGAGCATGAGGCAGATGGGATGGAATACCCTGTTGGTGAGTTTTGGGTCACCTGTCCTGTCCGCTTCTCCCTGCAGGTGGGACTCTACTATGCTTTTCCGCTTCCGACCCTCCAACGGGGCAAATAACAAAGTTGGTTGGCCTTGGGGGTTATAGCAATAAGTATAAGCAGGAGCCTCTCTGCATACCATGTCTGGGCATCAGCTACAAACAAGTGGTCTTATCACTCTGAGAGAGTGAACGCTGTCTGCACAATATGCAGTTAATTTCAGTAGTTAGAAGAGGCCCAGCTAACAAGCGAAGTTACTGAACAAAATTGGTTCTGTTTTACCTCAAACCAGGACATTCCACCCCTTATTCCATACCATTTGCATCTTGCTCAGATTACTATTACTTTTATCTATCAAATTTACACACACACAGATTATATATATGAGATGGATACATGCAGGTCACTCATCTATGGTTTACATTTACCTACAAAAGTTATATGCAAAAGTCCATTTAGTTCATGATTGCAGGATCTCATCTCAGGGCAGGAAAGATGGTACGAAATTCACTCTGGTTTGTGCCCACGGATAGCATGTTCATCTTGAAGAGCTTGCTGGATGCCACTTGATGAAGCTATCTCAGGTTTCATCACCTCTCTATTATCCTGAAAAGCACGTATGGAACACTGTTAGTATTATGTAGTGATCAGCATCATACTGCTCAGGATTGAGTATTCTCACCAAGGGTTAAATTCCCTTGAGGTACACATTGACCTTCTCCATCCTTCAGCATCACCCACCAAGTACATCCAGGTCCTTGAGCAAAAACAGTCCCACGAATGGGTTTGCTTTTGCCTGAAGCAGGAAAAACCCAAACAGTTTTCCCTAACAAATTCCTTCCATGCACCACAGGGACTTGATCCCCTTCTACAGTATGTAAAAGGTCTGATTGAGCAGGACCAGCTCGATTGATGGATCCCCTGGTGTTAACTAGCCGGGTAGCTTGCTCTAAATGCTTGTCCCAATTTTTAAAGGTTCCACCCCTCCTATTGCTTTTAGGGTGGTTTTTAACAGTCCATTGTATCGCTCAATCTTCCCAGAAGCTGGTGCATGATAGGGGATAGGATATATCCACTCTACGCCATCTTCTTTTGCCCAATTACTTATAAGATTGTTTTCAAAATGAGTCCCGTTGTCTGACTCAATTCTTTCTGGGCCGCCATGTCGCCACACGACTTGCTTTTCAAGGCCCAGGATAGTATTCCGGGCAGTGGCATGGGGTACGGCAGAGCTTTCCAACCATCCGGTGCTTGCTTCCACCATTGTAAGCACATAGCGCTTACCCTGGCGAGTTTGAGGGAGCGTGATGTAATCAGTTTGCCAAGCCTCCCCATACCTATATTTCAGCCACTGTCCCCCATACCACAAAGGTTTTAACCATTTAGCTTGCTTGATTTCGGCGCATGTTTCACAGTCGCGGATAACCTGCGCAATAGTGTCCATGGTTAAATCCACCCCTCGGTCATGGGCCCATTTATATGTTGCATCCCTTCCTTGATGACCGGAAGTGTCACGGGCCCACTGAGCTAAGAATAGTTCACCTTTATGTTCCCAGTCCAAGTCTGTCTGGAAAATTTGAGCAGCCTGATCCGCTTGCTGATTGTTTTGATGTTCCTCGGTGGCCCGACTCATGGGTACGTGGGCATCTACGTGATGTACCTTTACGACTAGGTTCGCTAGCCGCTCAGCAATGTCTTGCCACAGCTCAGCAGCCCAGACGGGTTTATCTCTGCACTGCCAGTTGCTCTGCTTCCACTGCTTTACCCACCCCCACAGAGCATTTGCCACCATCCATGAGTCAGTATAGAGATAGAGTATTGGACACTTTTCTCGTTCAGCAACATCTAACGCCAGCTGGATGGCTTTTACCTCTGCAAATTGACTCGATTCACCTTGTCCTTCAGCAGCTTCCGTGACTTGTCGTGTAGGACTCCACACAGCAGCTTTCCACCTTCCATGTTTTCCTAGAATACGACAAGACCCATCAGTAAACAAGGCATACTGTTTCTCATTATCTGAGAGTTCATTATATGGTGCAGCTTCCTCAGCACGTGTCACCACCTCCTCTAGTGCCTTCCCCAAGTCTTTGCCTTCGGGCCAATTTGTGATGAATTCTACGATTCCTGGGCCATCTGGCTTTCCTATTCGAGCTCACTGCGTGATTAAGGCAACCCACTTACTCCAGGTAGCATCGGCGGCATGATGAGTAGAAGGAACTTTACCCTTGAACATCCAGCCCAGTACTGGTAATCGGGGCGCCAGGAGGAGCTGTGCCTCAGTACCAATTACTTCTGAAGCAGCTCTAACTCCTTCATATGCTGCCAAGATTTCTTTCTCAGTTGGAGCATAGTTGGCCTCGGAGCCTTTATATCCTCCACTCCAGAATCCTAGGGGTCGACCTCGAGTCTCCCCTGGTGCTTTCTGCCAGAGGCTCCAGGTAGGGCCATTGTCCCCGGCTGCAGTGTAGAGTGCATTTCTAATGTCCCGTCCAGTTTGGACTGCTCCAAGGGCTACTGCATGCACAATCTCTTGTTTAATTTGCTCAAAGGCTTGTCATTGCTCAGGGCCCCACAGAAACTCATTTTTCTTTCGAGCCACTTCATAGAGAGGTTTCACAATCTGGCTATAACCTGGAATATGCATTCTCCAGAAACCCACAACACCTAAAAAGGCTTGTCTTTCCTTTTTGTTAGTAGGTGGGGACATAGATGTTATTCCGTTAATCATATCCGTTGGGATCTGGTGACGGCCATCTTGCCACTTAATTCCCAAGAACTGGAGTTCTCGTGCAGGTCCCTTGACCTTACCTCCTTTAATGGCAAAACCTGCTTTCAGAAGAATCTTAATTATTTTCCTACCTTTGTGGAAAACTTCTTCCACCGAATTACCCCACACAATGATGTCATCGATTTATTGTAGGTGTTCTGGAGCTCCACCCTTCTCCAGTGCGGTCTGGATCAGTCCATGGCAAACAGTAGGGCTGTGTTTCCACCCCTGGGGCAGTCGATTCCAGGTGTACTGGACACCCCTCCAGGTGAAAGCAAACTGTGGCCTGCACTCTGCTGCTAAAGGAATAGAGAAAAAGGCATTAGCAATGTCAATTGTAGCATACCATTGGGCTGCCTTTGACTCCAGTTCATACTGAAGTTGTAGCATGTCTGGCACAGCAGCACTCAGTGGTGGTGTGACTTCATTCAGGCCACGACAGTCTACTGTTAATCTCCAGTCCCCCGTCAGACTTTCGCACTGGCCATAGAGGGCTGTTAAAGGGTGAGCGAGTTTTGCTGATCACTCCTTGGCTCTCTAGCCGGCGAATCAGGGGATGGATGGGAATCAGGGAGTCTCGGTTGGTGCGATACTGTCGTCGATGCACCGTGGCAGTAGCAATTGGCACCTGCTGATCTTCAACCCTCAGCAGTCCCACAACAGAAGGGTCATCTGAAAGACCGGGTAAGGTAGACAGCTGTGTAACATCCTCAGTGTCTACAGCTGCTATACCAAAAGCCCACCGATACCCTTTTTGGTCTTTAAAACACCCTCTCTTGAGGTAGTCTATGCCAAGGATGCACGGAGCATCTGGACCAGTAACAATGGGGTGTTTCTCCCATTTATTCCCAGGTAGGCTCACTTCAGCCTCTAATACAGTCAGTTCTTGAGATCCGCCTGTCACTCCAGACATGGTGACAGTTTCTGTCCCTTTATGATTCAAGGGCAATAGGGTACACTGTGCACCAGTGTCCACCAGGGCTTTATACTTTTGTGGCTCTGATGTGCCAGGCCATCGAATCCACACAGTCCAATAAATTCGGTTGTCCCTCTCCTCCTCCTGGCCGGAGGCAGGGCACCTCTAACGTTGACCGTAGTACCTACGATTATCAGATCGGTTCCTACCTGGTCCGTAGGATCGCCTACCGTAGGTCAGAGCAGCCTTCCTCCTGTAAGAATCCTTTCTTCTATCTGCTTCATTTTGCAACTCAAGCACCCGTGCCTGTAGGGCTGACGTAGGTTCTTCATCCCGTTTCTTCATGTCTTCTCCATATTCACAGAGGCAAAACCACAGGATATCTCGTATCGGGTTTGATTTCTCTTGAGTCAGAGGGTGTTTTTTCTCTTGAGTAGGAGGGCGTTTCTTCTTAGCAGCTGCAACATGGGTCTGTGCAGGGAAAGAAGGAGTTTTTCCTCCACCTTGGTTAGTTTATCAAACAGTTTATCAGTTTGCTCAACTCATCGGTTTGCTCATCAGTTTGCAGAAGGAGAGAACTCAAGGGATAAGGGGGAGTGGAGTCAGATCCCTCCTCGGAGAGGCAAGCGAAACCCCTCACAGCCCCCCTCACCATCCCAATTGCCCTTGCATAATAGGTATGGGGCTTTGGAAATCGAGGACCAGGCGATTGAGGATGGAAAGGATGATCCCTCCAGTGAGATGCCCAGTGCTGGGCACCCACCCCCACGCCTCAGGACTTCCTCAACCAAGAAAGAAAGCAAGGTAATTGTAGTAGGTGACTCCCTTCTGAGGGGAACAGAGGGCCCTATCTGTAGACCGGAGACATCCCACAGGGAAGTCAGCTGCCTGCCTGGCGCCAGAATTAAGGACATACAGAGAAAACTCCCTTCCCTGGTTAAGACATCAGCTTACTACCCACTATTGATATTTCAGGTAGGTGGTGATGAGGAAGGTACCAGAAGGAGGCAGTTGGCTTTCTGGGCTGTGAGCGCACATTGCCGCCTCATGCTAAGCAGGTTCCCACCAGCCAGCACCCCCAAGTCCTTCTCGGCGAGGCTGCTCTCAATCCATTCTCCACCCAGCCTGTATTTGTGCATGGGATTGCCCTGATCCACGTGCAGGACCTTGCACTTGGCCTTGTTGTACATCACGAGCTCGGCACGGGCCCGCCTCTCCAGCCTGTCCAGGTCCCTCTGGATGGCATCCCTTCCCTCCAGCGTGTCGACTGCAACACGCAGCTGGGTGCCATTGGCAAACTTGCCGAGGGTGCGCTCCATCCCAACACCCATGTCACCGGCAAAGACGCTAAACAGCGCCAGTCCCAATAGCGACGCCTGAAGAATGCCGCTCCTCACTGGTCTCTACTTGGACATTGATCAGTTGACCGCAACTCTTTGAGTGCAGCCACCCAGCCAATTCCTTCTCCACCGAGTAGTCCATCCGTGGAACCCATGTCTCTCCAACTGGGAGACGTGAACGTTGTGTGTGACAGCGTCAAATCCTTTCCGGGTAGGTGATAGTTGCTCTTCCCTTATCCACCAACGCTGTAATGCTACATTCACCGGTCTGTTCTCTCAAGCACTAGAGAAAACGTGGGCCCATTGCTGAACCCCAAACAAGACGCAGTGCCCAGATGAGGCCTGATGGGTGCTGAGCAGAGGTGATCAGCCTTGCGCCCTCTGGCTAGGGGAGAAAAATTGGAAAAACTCCCTGCAAGAGAGCCAAGTGCTGCCCCTGACTCCCCGTGGGGGGAACCAGGGGAGCCCAAGAGGGCTGGCCAGCAGTGCTGAAGCGTGGGGAGAGACTGTGAGACTTTGCTTGCTGGCTTGTTTTTCTTGTCTTTGTTGGTTGCTTTGTGACCACGTGCACAGCAGGTTATAACTATACCATCAAATTAGAGGACAGCTTCTGATAGTGCAAGGCATTCACTCTTTTTTCTATATGTTTCCCCATGCGGAAACGTATATCACGTTAGAACGTGAGGCAACATATGTTAGAATGTCAGACTCAAATAAAGAACCTGGGGATATAGAAACAGGTAGAGGCCATGCTTTGCTTCCAGACTCCCTATAGCACACTGTATTCATTTAGAAATGGAATGATTTTAACTCCTGAAGAGCAATGTGCCCCCTAAACCGCACTGTGAGCGAGGAGAAGGGCCATGCAATATGGTAAGTAATCTTATCCTTGAATTGTTTTGATCAGGTTGCATCACTGGTCTCCACGCAGAGTTTGTGAGCATTCCCTGGGGTATTCAGGGCATCCCAGATAAAATCCTCTGTTGTAAACAGGAGCAACAAATCTCAAAAATTTTGCAAAGTTCAAAGCAAGGCGGGGAGGAAGATTTTTATTTCAAAATAGAATTGATTTCACCCATTCCCGTGTATGGTGTCATAGGCGCATATTTCTCAGCAGCTGAACATGTCTTTCCACCCAGTCTGGAAAAGAATTCCTGGAGGTGAGGCAGAGGACGAGAGGCACAGCCTTTGGAGGCCTCTTCCCCTCTTTCTATTTGTCCTTAGGCGCTGGTTCTTCGATGTGCTGTGGGAGGAAGCAGGGGAGCCCAAAGGGCTGGCCAACAGTCCTGGAGTACGTGGACAGCCTGTGGGACGTTGTCCTGCAGCCTCCCAGGGAGGCATGGGACATTATCAAATGAACCCTCTTGCTGTATGTGCCTGGAGATATGTACCACGGCCACCGGAACCTGACGGGACCCTGGGAAGACACAGCCAAGACCTCACTGGCATGAAACACTGACGCCGAGCACGGGACCAGAGGTGGCAGACGGAATGAGCAGTGGCGTTGCGGTAACCCCCGAGGCATGTGCTGGGTCCGCAGCACTGCCAGGGCAAGCGCCGTGGGCAAGGACAGCCCATTGCCATGTCCCCGAGGAAGGGACAGTGACATCACTGAGCGATGGGTTCTGGTTTTCCCCGGCCCTGCCAGGTTCGGGCAGCCGGGGCAGCCAGGAGGCGTGCTTGCAGCAGCAGAGGTGAGCTGTACGGGGAAACCTCACCCTGGGGAACTGGGAGGGTTTCCCTCTTGAGGGGCCTGGGCATTTCCTCCACCCCTGCCCAGGCCAGCCAATGAGCATGGCCTCGCTTCCTTTTCTAGTGCGACATCTGCTGCTGCGAGGACCAGTGAGAGGGAGCAGCTTGTGATCGCTGTCTCTCCCCAGCCCACCTCCCCAGATAGACAGCATGGCCACAGAGCTGGACGACCACTGTCCCATATGCCTGGACAGCTGGGAGGAAGCCAGCTATGTGTTGCCATGCTGCCACCACTTCTGTCTCGTCTGCTTCTGGCGGTGGGCTGAGATAAAGCCCGAGTACCCCCTCTGCAAGAGGGAGGTGGATGCCGTCATACCTTCAGTGCAGACGGACTATTACTTCCCACAGTATCCCGTCAGACCACCTCCAGCATCACTAGCCGTCCCGTACCAGGCCCCCCACAGCCCTGCAGCTTCTCCACCACGGGCTGCTGGACAGCTGACCATGGCTGTAGTGGACAGGCTCGAGGCTCACGAATGGGCAAGCCTTTTCGCGGAGTACTCGCTTCTCCTGCAACACTTGCTGCCCTGGCTGCGCCAGGTGCTGGAGCTGATGTTTGAGGACCACCATCAGCAGGCGTCCATCGCAGAGGACATTATCTTGTCCTGCCTCGTCAGCTTTGGACCGGACAAAGATCTCCTGGTCTGGCTCCTGCGGCTCCTGCTACGTAAGCGCACAGCGATGTTTGTGAACGATCTTGTCAACGCTGTGACACGAATGTGCGGCAGGGGGGCCCACCATGTGCTGGAGCTGAAGGGCATCCATGCTCCTGGGGGGTGGGAGGGCAGCCCTGTTGCCTCCCGGGGAGGGTCTCCTGCACCCAGCCCAGCCCCCTCCGGCAGCCCTGCCACACACAACGTGGGCCAGCTCCCCAGCACCCCCACAGCTGCCCTTGCTGGGGATGCCGGCAGCTCCGCCTCTCCAGCTTGCCCAGGCCGTTATGACTTTAAACTACTCTTTCGAGCTGTTCACTTTCAGTGGTAGACAACACAGACCTCCTGTGCCCTGAGGGCTGTTTCAAGTCTAATTTGTAGGTGGCCACTGGGTGTCACTGTTGCTGCTCTTCAGAGAGACCTGTTCCCCTCACTCTCAAAAGAGGAGGCCTGAGGATTAATTTGGGGAAAAGAGGAACTCGCATTGATTTCGAGGTCTGCTTTTTCCTTTTTGCAGCGTGGAAAAGAGTAAGACAGAGAGACAAGACAGCACTGACCGATATCAGTAAAGGAGAAGAGCCACAGTAACTGCGATGTCGTTTCCATAGATAGTCTGCAAGGTCCGATCTGTATAGGTAAACGGAACTGCTCTGGGACGATATTGACAAAATTATGACAAAGTTTTCCATTAAGGAACAAATGTCCATTTAAGTTAAATCGAAAGTTGGTTTGATTGTTAAGGGAATAAAGGAGGACGCTGTCACGTTGCAGTTCTTAAAATAAAGACAGAGTTTGGCGTAAAAAAGAGATGCAGTGAAAATCCCCAAACTGTAAAGCAGCGTTAAAGTTAAACTTCCAACTCTGTACACGCTCATTAATGAAGGAGTGTTTGCCGTCCCCAACAAGCACAGCAAGTGGCCTGTGGACCTTGAAAGGCTGATCTATTTCATCCTGCTGTCAGAATTAAGTGTGGACTCATCTTGGCTTGCAAATAAGCCTCCGATACTACAACATAAGCACGTGGGCTTCCAATCCTTACCTTTAGGCTCATCTGTATTGGCAGGCTCTTCACCTGCTCAGAGGCACACTGACTTTCACAGGACTCGGTTCAACAATCTGTTTGTGTGGAAACGCCCCAGGTTCAAAATACATAGTGTAGGTCAGGAAGAATGCAATATCCTTTGCGCCTGAGAAATCAAATCAACTGTGTAGGCCATAAATATCTGTGAAACAGACACAAAGTGTTTCTAAAAATGGATGTGGTTCGACTGTGTTTAATGCACCTTGTGCTTAAGCATCTTTTGTCCGAAATAAGAACTTTCTATAGGAGCTTTTTTTCTTGCTAGGAGCAAACTTTTAGCAGAGAAGATCAACACTATAATTGTGTCCTGTGTTTTAGATCAAAGACTTGAAATTCGTGTATAACTAACATTATCCATTTGCAAGGTATTAAGTTGTTTGTAGGCTTCAGTGACCTGGCTTTTTCTGGATCATTTCTATTTTTAATGTTTTCCTCTTCCTTTCATTTTCCCTAGTCTTGCTTTTATTACCGACATACCTGTAGAAGCTTTTCTTGTTGCCCTTGACCTCTCTGGCAAGATTTAATTCTTTCAGGCCTTTAGCTTTCCTAACCTGGTCCCTGGCTGCTTGAAGGACCCTCTCCTGGATCTACTCTAGAAGGGCCTTCTCCTGGATCTCCTTCAGAACTCCCTCCCAAGCTGTCTTGGGACAGCTGGTCCTTGTCGTGAGCGACAGGGGAACGATCTGACTGCTTTCTCTTCTTCCTGGTTACTGGGGCAGCTTGTACCGATTTTGATGGAGATTGAGTAGTTTTGGTACTGCTCGTGTTATAAGTTGATCTCACAAAATTGACGTGAGACAGAGTCAATTAAAATTTGGAGTATTTATTAGCAAGCGGCAGCAAGCAAAACAGCGCTGGGCGGCCCGGGAGTCTCACTCCACCGACGGCGCGCACTCAATGCAGCGGCTTTCTCAAATATATATGGTACTTTTTACATAATCATAAGATCTCTTAATACGGCTATACATATGCATAACCTATCCCCGCTTCGTATTAAAATTAGCTTTAAGAAGTCATTTTCATAAACTCCTCCTAACTGCGCTTGCGCAATGCTTTGTGGTGGTGGTCGCTGAGGGTCTTGAGGATGAAGGCTGCAAATTCTTCTTCATCACTTCAAGTAACCTTTTGTCCCTGCGCAGACTCAGTTTTTCTTTTTGGTCTCTGTCCAGACTGCAGGGTTGGTTTCAGCCGCCTTTCAAGGCCTTCTTTTATTTGTTATCAGGAGCTGTCCTTGGCAATGCCTCAAGACTTCTTGCTTCGTCCATTTTTTATCAGGCCTGTCTTTTAGGTTATGAATTACTACTAGTTAATTAGTACTATATCTTTGACTTAGTCCCCCCCCTTTTTCTAAAGAGTTAGTAAATTCTATAAGGATTCTTCATCTAACATTTTCTCAAAGTATTTATCTAAGTGCTATAGGTATCTCTAAAACTCTGGCAGTACTAAACGAACACCTTTAAAATTACACAAATTAACATCTTAAACACTAGTATTGCCAGTGGTCTTGGGGTGAAGGTTTCTTTCCTTCAAGTCTTTTCACAATTTATTATACTTTGTCTACATAACTTGACCCTGCAGCTTAGTTTTGCCTGCACAATCATGCATATCTTGTTTACACAGTAAAATGTTGGCCATCTTGCCACCTCTTGTTAAGCAGTTGCCTTCTTGTGGAAATGTAAGTTTTTAGGTTTGGTGAACAAACGATACTGAGTTTATCACACTCGTAGTGGCTGGAGTAGCTTGTGCCGGGACAGGCGGCGGCGTGGCTTGTGCCGCTGCAGGGCGGGGGCAGGGCTTGCGCCGGGAAGGGCGGCGGAGGCGCCTGTGCCGTTGCGGTGTGTGTGTGGGGGGTCGGCTGCCGGTGGTACCGGTGCCGCTGCAGGCGGCGGAGGCGCCTGTGCCGTTGCGGTGTGCGTGTGGGGGGGGGTCGGCTGCCGGTGGTACCGGTGCCGCTGCAGGCGGCGGCGGCGCGGCGGTGCAGGCGCCTGTGCCGTTGCGGTGGGGGGGGGCGGCTGCGGCCGGGCCGGGCGGGGCCGCGGTTTGCGCCGCTGCAGATCGCCGAGCGGCTGCGCGGGTCTGAGTGGCGGCAGCGCCCGGTCCCCCTACTGCTCTCCCTGCACCGGTGTTTCACATGAAACCACCCCTGCATCACATTCAGGAAAACTGACAACAAAAGCACGGTCTTAACAGGGCACCAATCCTTATCCTCAGAGCCCAGAAGGTTGCCGTGCCCCACCTCTGATGGTGTCACATTAGCATAATTATCAAAGGGCGAAGTAAACATTCCCCAGGTAGAACCGAAAGTATAATTAATAACAGAATCCATCACGAGAGGCCCGAGATATACAGGTAGAGCCCTTACCCAACTCATCATGTTATACATCGGAATTGCGAACCACACCAAAACAGCACCTTTAAACCTTCGCATAAAAAGCCAAAGAATAAATGAACTTTGAAACACATTTGGCAGGTTAAACCAAGCTGACTGCATTAAGGTCGAACAAAGCTGCTTAAAGGCATGATACAAGATTTCGTCTAAGAATGACATGATGCAAGCTGTCTGTTCTAATCTCTGAGCAAGCTGGAACTCAAACTATTTGGGCAATTTATCACAGGTCTGATCGAGCACTGCTCGGGCCCCACGTTGGGCGCCAATTAATCTGTCGTGGTTTAGGCCAAAATCCACTACTGGGGACCTGAGGCACCCCAGATGGCACCGACAGGTGCTCCCCTCTACCCTTCTTCAAAGAGAGAGGCAGAGGAGGAAAAAGAGACTTATGAGTTTAGAAGGAACTAAAGTACTTTGATGAAATATTATTAATAATATAAAAAGAAATAATGAAAAATATATACAAAACCGTATCAAGCTCCCGAGGTGACAATCACATTACCTGCTGGCACTGGGGCAGTTCCAGGCTGGATGGGAACTGGTTTCTGGATCTGGATTCAGGATCGGGATCACAGGCAGACAAACAGAGTCCTCCTCAGACGTCAGCCATTGAAGGAAGAGACCTGCCCCTTTGATCCCTCAGCTTTTATACTGAGCATGAGGCAGATGGGATGGAATACCCTGTTGGTGAGTTTTGGGTCACCTGTCCCGTCAGCTCCTCCCTGCAGGTGGGACTCCACTATGCTTTTCCACTTCTGACCCTCCAACGGGGCAAATAACAAAGTTGGTTGGCCTTGGGGGTTATAGCAATAAGTATAAACAGGATCTTCTCTGCATACCATGTCTGGGCATCAGCTACAAACAATTGGTCTTATCACTTTGAGAGTGAACATTGTCTGCACAATATGCAGTTAATTTCAGTAGTTAGAAGAGGCCCAGCTAAGAAGTGAAGTTACTGAACAAAATTGTTTCTGTTTTACCTCAAACCAGGACAGTGACTCTCCAGCACGAAGTTCTCAACTACACCCAGTAGTAAGTGGTCCCCAAATCCCTCGTGCTCTGGGGACCACACCAAAGTCAGTAGACTACTCGCATGCTCTCCCTTTATGCAAGTAATTAAACTCCTTCCTTAATTTTGACTACAGCTCCAACAGCAGCAAATTCACTAAAATTACAAAACTACCACTCCCAGTTGTGCTAAGGCATGTCCAGTTTTGATAGACATGGGAGGAGACAGTTTGTCCCAAAGCCTCGACCATTTTAGCTCACCAAAAAAGAAACCATGGGTGCAAACGTGCGGCAGATACTAAGCAGGGGCGCCAATTTTCTGCACATCGGCCCAGGTCTGCCTAGTTATCGAAACTACTTAGTTCAAGTAGTACTTCTCTAAGTATCTCCCTGAGAATCTAACTACTTAGAAACCTAAGCACAAAATTGACTGCCAAAAGCTGTCCATCTTTCTGTTGCAGCGCTACGTTCTTGCTGTCTGTTACTACAGGATTACACTGGCTCATAAGCTGCCCTTCTGAAAATACCCCGATCCAGATCTTTTATAGCATCCGTCATGAGTCTACACGTACCCATAACATTGCCAAGTCGCCGTTTTCATGCCACTTTTGAATATTGCTCTCTCTCCTGTAAACACTCTACCTGCCTCTCATGGTTTGGGCCAAAACGGCCACAAGGCAAGTGACAGATGCTCCCCGCTCCCTCTCTTCAGTAAAAAAAAAAAGAGAGGCAGGAGAGAGAGAGAGAGAGAGAGACATACGAGTTTAGAAGGAACTAAACGGCTTTAATGAAATATTAATAGAAAAGTAAAAAGGAAATAATGAAATGTATAGAAAAACGTATCGAGCTCCCAGGATGACAGTCACCTCGATAGCTGGCCCTGGGAAAGTCCCAGACCGGAATCATAGACGGATGGGAACTGGATTCCAGAGCTGCATTCAGGATCGAGACCAAACGCACACGAACAGACGGAGTCCTCCTCAGGCGTCGGCCATCGAAGAAAGAGGGCTGACCCTTTGATCCCTCAGCTTTTCTACTGCGCGTGAGGCAGATGGGATGGAATCCCCTGTTGGGCAATTTTGGGTCACCTGTCTAGTCCGCTCCTCCCCGCAGGTGCGACCCCTCTGCGCTTTTCCGCTTCCCACCCTCCAACGGGGCAAATAACCACGTTATCTGCCCTTGGGTGTTATAGCCCTAAGTCTAAGCAAGAGCCTCTCTGCATACCATGCCTGGCATCAACTATCAACACAGGTCTCGTCACTCTGAGAGTGAACGGTTTCTGCATAATAGGCTGCTCTCTGCAGTAGTTAGAAGAGGCTTAGCTAAAAAGTGAAGTGACTGAAGAGAGAATCGGTTCCGTTTTACTTCAAACAAGGACAGATGCTATTTGTCCCATGATGTCATTGGTGGAGTACATCATGTCTGTTAAAATGACAGAAAACAGGAACGGTCTGGGTGGGGAAGGCTGGAGAGGTTACCCCTTTTGTGGTGCAGGATAGGTCATACGCGTTTCTGCCAGGGCGTCATAAGTTATCTTTTGCAGTTGGGCACACAGCACAAGTTCCCACAACTCCAGTAAGTTTAACTCTCTGAGGGAGAGGATGAGAGAGAAAAGAGACTTACACGTTTAAAAAAGAAATTAAATGACTTTAATGAAAACCTCAACCAAAAAAAAGAGAGAAACTAAAGACACATGCACACTATATCCACAACTGTATTAAGAGAGAAAAGATCCTTTTATTGTGAACATGGCGTGCGGGAGCCCAGGAGTCACAGGGGTTCAGGCACTAACAGGAAACAGGCACCTACAAGGACAGAGTCAGAAAACACTGGTAAAGCCCAAAGGCAGGACGAGACAGGACTTGGTTCCCCTTCCTTTGGGAAACACAGCCGGCAAGGAAGGGTTTCTAGCCCAGCTGGCATTGAGCAGGGGGTGGCTCTGGCGCCTTGTCCCCATGGGGAACGCCCTTTGAGACTGTGCGTCTGCAGGGATGCACAGTGCGCCTGTGCCACGCAGCAGGGCTCCATCGGGAGCCCCTGGGGAGCTGCCATGGACTTCTTCCCAAAGCCTGCACGGCACCATCCCTGGCCGACCCTTGCCAGCCCCTTGGACTGACTTAGCGCAGTTTAAGGAGTTGGGAAAGATGGGCAGCAGAGCCTGGGACTCACCTGGGCTTCTTCACCATCTGGACCTTTCTTTTTCTCTTCAGTCGCAGTCTTCTTCCTCTCTTCCTTCTTTTCTCTTCTTGTTTACATTCCATCTCCTCTTCCCAGGCCTCTGGTCTCTTCCTTTTGCTTTGGTTTTCGGTTTCCTGGAGGGAGCCTGCAAACCTTTCCATCCCACAGTGGATTGGAGAGGTAAAGCCAGGATCAACTGGATCAATCAGTTCTCCATTTAACCCAAGCTCACTCCTTTTACCTTTGTGCCTTTGAAAGGTTCTTTTGATCTTCTGCACATCGCAGGGACTCTGTCGTGGTCTCGGGGGTGGTTGGAGGAAAAGTGGTCGTGTCCTAAACCAGAAATGTTGGCGTTAGCAGGTGGCAAGGGATGCCCTGGAGGAGTAAGCGACTTTTTGGCAAATTGCTCCCTTAGCTCTCTAGAGAAGGTGCCTTGGGCTGGTTGGCATTAGCCCTTTCTTCCAAGGGCCTCACTTTCGAACACAACGTTCTCACAGGTGTGTGACACTCTGCTAATTTGCAGGGGCCATTCAGCAGACACCCTGCGGTCCCCTGCGGGCAAGAAAAGTCTTGCCCACTTCTTTCTCCTGCCGTTTCTTCTGCCCTCCCGAGACAGAACTCTGCAGATACCCCTTTGGTGCAACACCCCCTTCTGCGGTGGCAGGCTTTGCTTTTGGAGTCTGTCCTTGGCAGGTATTTTGTAGGTATTTCCTTTGACTAAGCACATTCCTAACACATTGGAGAAACCACCTTTCCACTTTCACTTACACTGCCCTGTTCTGGGGGATAAAAAAAACCCACACAAAGCCAGAAGGCAATGAATGCTGGGAAGAGGCACAGCAGCTCCTTGGACTCATTAAGACATACCCTCCTCCACGAGACACATTGTTGCAGTGTTTGTGGACCTGCCATACCTCTGCTATTTCCAATCCTGCCTCCGTATCTGCCACTTCTACTTCCTTGAGGACTAGCAGAGAGGGTGGTGCCTCCAGGAAAGCTTTTGCCTGGTGCACCACGGCTGCTACCCCTGTACCTGGGGGAAGGGCAGCCCCCTCCTCCTCCTGCTGCTGCTGCTCCCTCCCGCTGCAAAGGAAAACAGAGTAAGAGCCCGTCAATGGAGACCACCAGCCCAGCGCTCCCAGAGCCTGCCCTGCCCTGCCCTGCCTGCAGCGTGGTGCGATGGGGCAGGACGGGCAGGGGGCCAGCAGCTGGAACCGCGGCTCTGGCTCAGCAGTTCCAGCTGGGATGCTCCTGAGAGCCGGCATGCCACCACGACAGCCCTGCCCAGCCCTCGCCCTGCCCTCCTCCTCCAAGCTGTGGGCAGCAGCAGAGGCTCCGTGTCCCCGCAGAACCAGGTCCAGCAGCCGCTGCCCAGCGGGTCCCCTTGCTCCTCCAGGTGACATCCTCCCTTGGGCTGCCACACCTGCATAGGGACACTCAAGGGACAAGTGAGCATGGCTCCTCCCGGCTCTGGCCGAGGAGCAGAGGTCAATTTAGTTCTGGGGACGGAGTGAAGCAGGAAGCACCTCAAGCGCTCCGCAATGTCGAAGGGTACCAAGGGCTGAGCTCTCTCCTGCTGCAGCGTGATGGGCACAGACTTCCTCCGGGTGAAGGGCAGCAGCATCCTCAATTCTGCAGACGTGCCGCTTGCAGGAGGACAAAAGGCCCTCCCTGCCTTTCTTTCCAAAACTTACCTGAGCGGTGATGTCCTCCTTTATTGACAGATGGGGCAAGCAGCGGTGCTTGCTTGGGATCATCCTACAAGAATCAGAGAGCGGTTAGAGAGCAGCCTCACAGCAGAAAGGGCCACTGGCAAGCTGCCAGGCGGCACCAGCAGCCTGAGAGCATTAGCGGTGGGACCCTCTGCCTTCCGGGGCTCACCCCACTCACCACACATCCTGCACAGCCATGGGTGGGGGAAAGGCCATTCTCACCTCTGCCTGGACCTCTAGCAGCTTCTCCAGGCTCCTGGGATTGAATGTCCTCCACTGGGCAAGAAGGAGTGGAAGAAGGTGAGCAGCGATGCATCTGCTGCTCGGCTGGAGGAGCGGTTGTTAGGGACAGAAACACTCACAGCGTGGCAGTGGCTCAGCTCCTTCTCCAGGTGCTTGATGGATGGGAGGCAGCTCACCCGGGCTCTCTTGTCTCCTTCTGGTGTCCTGTGCACCAGGAAGGGACAGGGAGGGAGCTGGGTCAAGCCCAAGCTGCCTCTTCTCCCTTTCTCTTGGCATTGCAGCTTCTTCTGCCCTTCCCTTCTGGGCACCAAAAGGTGACCAGGGGATTCAGGATGTAGAAATGCCCCTATTCCTTTGTGCCAGCGTGCTGCCTGTTCCCTGCCCAGGCTCTGCTCGGAGGGCAGAGGCCATTCACAGGATGCTATGGGCCCAGTTGGGAACCTCTCCTGCCCAGTCATGGGACGTGGCACCATGACTCACCTGAAAGTGGCAACACAGGAGCTGCTGGGCCAGGAGAGGATGATGGAGGTCCCATCCTCATCACTTCCTTCCTTTTCTGCTCTTGCTGCCTCCTTGTCAGCACTCAGCACCCACAGCTGGTCCAGGGCCAGGCAGAGCCGTGGGCGCAGGGTGGTGCCACATCTGAAGAGCGGAGAGGCAGGCAGGGAGCTGGAGGTGGAGCCTGCCGGAGCCCTGTCCCCCGCCTGCTGTTGGGGCAGACATGGGTGCATCCAGCAGCAAGGTGTCCCCGGGGGCTGAGGCTGGTGCCAGGGTGTCCCTGCCCTGCTGCCAGGGACAGGCCTGGGGGAAAGGCGGCTGGGCTTGCAGGCACTTACTGCAACTTGGCAATGAGCAGCTTCTGCTGGAGGAGGCAAAGGCACCTCTGGCTTCTCTTGCAGCCCTGGCTCAACCACTCATCCACGCTCAGCACCGCCGTGCCCTTGCTGAGAGCCTCCCTGCAGAGCAGAGAGCGGTGGGTATGTGAAAGGCTGCTGCTGTGGGGCCCGGCCATGCCCGCGTGTCCCCGAGCCCCAGGGAGAGCCCACCTAGAGCCACAGCAGCAGTTGGCCTGGCCCATTCCACCCGGGACTGGAGGACCCTGGCCGTGCCCAAAGGACACGGCCCAGGCAGCCACAGTAAGGATGGGATGCAGGGTGCTGCTGCTGGTGCTGCTTTGGGCCAGCACAGCTCCATCCTGCTGTCTCTGGTGGCTCTTGGCTGCAACTGACAAACACTGGGAGCTCAACGGAAGCTGGCTGGTTACCGGGAGGCACCGGGGCATGGCTTTTCTCCACTAGGGCCATCTCTGTCTGGCACGGGGGAACCCAGAGCAGGACACAGCAGAGGGCACCCATCACCTCCCTCCACCCGCTGCCCACTTACAGCTAGTGTCGTCTGCGCGGCTGGCGCCGCTTGTTGCGCTGTGGCTGTCCCTGGCAGCCCGCGAGGGTCCTGCGGCGCTTTGGACAGCGTGCTGCTGGAGGCAGCCTGGCCGTGGTGGTGGTGTGCCCCACCAGGCCTGCGGGAGATGGATCCACCTCCATGGGCTCTGTGTCATCTGCGGGGGGATCCACCTCCATGGGCTCTTCCTCATCCCTCTTCTCTGGCGGGTCGACCTCCATGGGCTCATCTCTCTGGGCAGGGCTGCTGCTGCTGGCGCCAGCCCACTGGCGTTTCCTGGGCTGGGGAGGCATCCTCAGGGCTTCCAATGAGCCTCTTGTCCCTGGGCCCACTCAATGTAGGCACTGGTGCCACCCACTGTGGGCACTCGCCTCCCTTGGCCGCCTCCTCCTCTCGCAAGCAGGCTTGGCGTGAGTGTGCCTGGCTGCTGAGCGAGCTGTGGGCCAGCCACAGGGCTGCCTGCTTGCCTAACGGCCAGCCGGTGATGTCACCAACGGACGTTGCTGTGGCTGGGAGGGGGGCCCCTGAGGCCCTGAAGGCCCCATTGAGGGCGGCCCTTTTGCTTCCAGAGAGAAAGGCTGCCCCTGGAGCAGTGGGTCTGCCCTCCATGTCCCCTGGTGTGCCCTGGGCTCCAGCCCCCTCCTTGTGCCAGGCCTCAACAGGACAGCGGCCACAGTGTCAGAGGGCCTGGCCTGGTGCATGCTGCTGCGCAGGGGCGACAGGAGGAGTCCATTGTAGGGCCACCGAGGTCCTTGGGGCCTGGAGGAGGGGTGTTCAGTCTGCGGACGGGAAGGCCCATGGCGGGTTGCTGTCCCCGGCCGGTTCTTGCCTCAGCTACCCAATGGGTGGTTGAAGATGACGCCAGACCCACCCTGGTGTTGCACAGAGAAGATCTGCTGCTTGGTGGGGACTCTCTGTGCCTTCAGAGTTGAGGAAGAGACCTCAAGCACAGAGCTCGTTGCCTCAGTGATGTCATGTCATGTTCTTCATCAGCTGAATCAGTGCTTTATGGCTTAAAGAGAGACCTGGTGACATCCAATAAATTAAAAAAAAAAAAAAACAAAACCAAAACCAACCCCCTGACCGTTCCAATATTTCCGTTTCATTTTGATAAGATTTAACTTTGTGCTTTCTAGTTGTGGTGTGAGCAATTCTCTGTGTCGTTGCTTTCTTATGTAGAGCCTTAGTGCTTAGGTAGGTGTGTGACTTATTGAACCAGTACCAGAAAAATGATTCCTTAGAAACACCTTATATGCAGCCTGGTTTTCTGCATTGTTCAGGAGAGGCAGCTTCATGATGGAGTGTGGTGAACTGCTTGAGAATTCTTCATTGGAGTGCCTGCCTTTAGAGCAGCAGCTCTCTTAAATGACGGAGCTGTGCGGACCCTTCTGAGGCCACAAACAAGTGCAGGCTCAAGCGATGGAAATGCTGTATCTACGTAGTTCTTAGTATTCCACGCTTCGGTCTTGGAAGGCTGAGACACCTGGAAGAGCAGGTGCTCTTTCCTATAAAATACCCCCAAACCCCTCACCTACTGACAGCCTTTTTCTTTATGAACTTGATTGATGATGTACTGTGATCTTGGGTTGATTCCCCTATGTGGAATGACTAAAACATGCGGCTTGTATTTGAAGGGCTGGAATCTGAGCACAATTTGCTGCAAGTCTGAAGTGCCCCTGAGCAAAGGGAGCCACAGAAGTCAGGGCTGCAGCACAGGAGGGAATCCACGGAGCATCAGTGGGTGGGTGGCAGCAAAATTTTTACTGGTGTGCTGAACCCCCACCCAGAGATTTGCAAGCTACAGCTGGCTTGTGGACTGGATAGTCTGGCACTACTTGACTGCCGGTTAAGATAGCAGACCCTCTAAGCAGTTGTCGACCTCTGAGTAGGCAGGTGGGTAACATGCCAGCAAGAGTGTTTGGGGGAGAAGAGAGCTGCTGCATGCACGCCTCTGGGATTCGGCTGCCCGTGGCAGGATATGCGTGAAGTTGGGTGTGTGTGCTGTCACGGGCAGATGCTCAAGGGCAGCTAAGAGCGAGCTGGAGCGCTCTGCTTTCACCCGGGAGAGAAAGGCTGCTGCTGAAAGCACAGGCTGGCAGGATCCTGACGGAGCCAAGGAGCAGAAAGGAAGGATTTAAACAATGGGGGAGTGCTCCTTTCAGCAGGGATGGCTATACCTTGGCACTTGGTGAGCTTGGTTTCATTCCTTTTTCCTCCATTGTCTCTCTCCTCCTTCTTTCCTTTCTGTTGTTGCAGCTCCTGGAAGTAGAGGGAAAAGACAGCTGTTGAGGATTGCCTTGGAGCCTTATCTCAGGAAAGCCTGAGCATCAGGTTTGCAGGTTTCCAAGCTGCTAGCCGTGCTTCCTTCCCATGAGCCCAGGACACAAGCCTTGGGGAGCCGCGGCTTTGCTTCCAGTATTTCTTTGTTCCCTGAGCACGCGTTTGCAAATTCTGTAACCTTTTGCCCTTGTCCCTCCGCAGGTTAAGGTGCAACAGGCTGACTTTTGATCTGCCCATCTTAATCTCTCTCCTTCTCAGCAGCATTCCTGATAGTCTTATTTCCACAGGTTGTGCCAGTCTGGAGGAGAAACGTTTCCTTTTTGAGCTCAGGCACATGATCTGAGGACGCTCACCATTTCTGACTGTGCCTAATGATTTAGGTTCTTCCTGAAGACACCAAGAGGATTGCTGTGTTTGTCGCTCTGTGTGTCTTCATTGCTACTCGTACTCACAAAACAACTGGACCAAATTTGGGATCTGATGACTCAGGTTTCGACTTGCAGCTTCTTCTGCTTCTTCGGACCCTTGTTGCATAGGAGTTCCTGTGCTTTTGCCTTCTATTTGGTGCACACAAGCAGCGTATTGGCTTTGTGATCTGGGCATTATTGAGCATTTATTGTTCCATGTGGGCAAGCGTGACTCCCAGGGCCGTGCACACTTGGAAAACATGCTATGCAGTATTACCTGCAGGGTGTGGCAGACTGACCCAAATGATTCATGGTTTTGTTAATCCTTATACCTAGGAAAACAAATGTATGCAAAAGAAGGCCAGCAACACCAGAGTGTGAGGGATGGCCTTAAACGTGTGTTTTCCCATGAGATGTGACTTCTGTGTAGGCACCTAGTTCCAGGTACTGCAAATTTGTGTAGAATTTCTTGGGAAATGGCTGAGCTGCTGCATCTGCTCTTGAAGTGTCAGCTGGGAGAAAAGGCTGATACTCTTGAGGAACACCGAGTAATATCAGGTTGAGACCAATGAGTTTCCATTTGTGTGGGAAAAATAATACTTTGCATTGATTGAGCAGTTAGAAAGCTGCTAAGAAAGGACAATCTCCAGAGTGTTTTGAAAAATCATCACTTAGAATGCAGCTTAATGAAAATTGTCATGGGAGACCTGGGCTTAGGCCCACAAAAGTATGTAGGTATTGAAGAAGGCTGGTGCAAGAAGCGTTCCTTGCTGGTGGGTTGCCGTTAGCCTTGCGTCTGTGGAGGTGGTCGGCATGCGTTCACACAGCAACGCAAGCCAGAGCAGCTTCTCGACTGCTCTAATTCTCCCCTGGGTTGCCTCCAGCGCTGGGGGTGGGACAGGAGAGCTGTGGGCACTCCGCACTTCCCAAGGACTTCAGAGAGGCCTGCGGAAGAAAGGGCTCTGCCAGAGCAGAAAGGCAAATGTATGGCAATACTCGATAGCTTTCTTCTGTAGGAAGAAAGGAGGCAGTGGCAAATCCCGTTGCTCCAGTTACCACCCTTTCAACAGAGACCCTGAGGAGGACTGAAGTGTGCTGCTCTGTGCCAGTGAGGATTTGCCTGCAGTTTTGGATTTTCTGCTTTTACAGGCAGTATGTGCCTCATACATTTATTGTTACAGATGAGAGTTCTGCTGCGACTCTGGTGTTACTGGAGAGGGGGGATGTGGCACTGAAACACTTAGTGGTGCTCCTGGGCCCTGTTTTGAACTAGTTCCTAAAAAATGTGTTTTTCTTACCTCTGCTGGAGTTTGTCATGTTGAGTTCACTACTGAAATCCCACTTCAACATCCCTTTCAATGTCACAGGTAGAAGAGCCCAAGCAGTTCTCGCTGGTCCCTCCGGCAGTTGACTTCAGAAACAGGTCCTGTGTTTTGGTGAAAGAAAGTGTTGCTTGAGGAGGTGCGTGCGCTGTGTTGGTGTGAGTTGGGGTGGGGAAGATGGGAAGCAAAGTAGAGATTGAGCTGGGCTTTCTTAGGAGAAGGAGAAATGCCTTCAGCTCTGTGTTGGGTGCTAAACTCTTAAAGAAGATGCTGCTGTGGATTTGAAAAATCTTGAAAGGCTGTCCATTAGGAGTGGCCTAGAGAGGAATGGTATTTTGTAAATGACTCTGGAAAGAAGCCAGAGGAATAAGAACAGTGTCATGGTTTTGCTGCATTTTGATAGAGATTTACTTTAGTTCTGCCCTTAGTTGCTTATAATCAAAAATGCCGTTCTGACTGAAAGCACAGCGGCATGATAAGGTGCTGAGAAGTCTCTGGCTAATTCTGCAGGTGGGTCGCTGGTAGCCTTCCTTCAAAGGAGGTGTGGGAGAAATGTCTGTCTGTGGGGTCGGTGCGCTTTTGGGGAGGGGAGAAGATACCTCTGCCTGTGCAAGAGCACCGTCCCTGGCAAAGAGGTGCAGGGAGAGTGCCTGACCACCGCTCCTGCTGTGGACTGTAGCGTCTCCTTGTCTTTGTACCTACGCTGTGTGTCATTTTTCAGATTGAGAAATAAAACTCTCAAGTTCTGAGAGCTTTTTTCTCTGCCTGCATGACAAAGTCGTGTTTCAGCTTGAAACTCATCTGGTCTGTGTCTGCTCTGCCTGAAAAGACACCTGAAAGGAGTCTGCAGAGTTGGCGTGCCCATGGGGGAGATACCCAGCTGGCCCTTTGTGTGGGGTGGATGGTGGCGGATGCCCAGAGCAGTGGGCAGCAGCAATTCCTGCTGTTGGTACTTAACTGGGAACCGCTTTGGTAAAGGGGTGGAGATGGTGCTTTCTGTGGCATCTCTGGGGTCTCAGTCTTGCAGCGACACCTTTGACGTTGGAGGGGTGGGCTGCTATAAGCTAAGTAAGCAACCTCTGACAAGACTGCAGGGGTAGTCCTTGTGTGGCAAAAAGCCTGGCAGTGTTTTCATGGAGCTCTGCCCACTTGCTTCTGTGGTCTAGGTTATCAGTGCTACCCACAGTGCTGTTTCCCTCCCCCATGAAAACGGGCGTTCTGCAGGACAGGATGTTTTACCTGCTGCGGTGTGTGATGCCTGGCCCTGGAAAGATGAGGCCAGATAGAATTTCCCCGGAACAAAACTGGACTGGGTCTGCAAAACTTGCTCTGTGTCAATAAAAACTGAGAGGACTAAATAGCTGGTAAGGTTTGATTATGAGCTGTAGCACAGAGTTGATACTGGAGGTATGATTCTCTATGGCTGTTGTGGTTTGGGCCGGATTGGCCACTGGGTGGCAGGACAGATGCTCTCGTCAACGTGTCTTCAAAGAGAGGCAGGAGAGAGAAAGAGAGACTCAGGATTTCAGAAGGAACTGAACTACTTGACTAAAACGTTAAGAATAAAATAAAAAGGAAATAATGAAATATATACAAAACTGTATCGAGCTCCCAGAATGGTTTTACGTGTAATAGTGGAAGTAGAGATGTGTGATTTTGTTGCTGTTGTTTTTTTTATCCTTGAGGACAGGCATAACAGTGGGAAATACTCAAAGTAAGGTGAAGAAAACTGAGCAGTTTCCACTAAACTAAAAATTGCAAGATCAGCAGAAGAGAGAGGAAATATTTCTTCTATAGCATAATTGTTATGGGTCTTTCTTAGCAGCCCTAGATTACAGTCCTTTTATTCAGCAGCAGAACCTGCACCTGTGTCATACATCTGGTACGTGTCCTGAGGATGGCAACTAAGTATAAGCACAGCAGAATTGTACCCCATGTCGGGGTCACGCTGACTGAGCTGAGGCAGTCTTCCAGAACATATAAGTGAATTTGGGGACGTCCCTGCGTGTTGGAACTTCACAGTATTAATGATTCGATCAATAGAGTTTGAGGAACGTCAGCAAGTTTGTACTACTTTCTTTTCTTTATTGACTTTATAGAACAGCACTGAAGTTATTCATATAGATTCTTTAGGCAATTCAAATACTTTCACTGAATGACAGAAAGGCTGAGGTTGGAAGGGACCTCTGGATGTCATCTTGTGACGGCCGCCTGCTGCAGCAGAGACAGCCAGCGCCGCTCAGCCAGGGTCTGGCTCCATCTTCTCTGCAGCCTCCCATCAGGCTTTTTATGCATTGATCAATTCCCCTGCGAGCCTTCTCTTCACCAGGCTAAGCGGTGCCAGCTCGCTCAGCCTTTCCTCAGAGGAGAGATGCTGCAGTGCCTTTATCATCTTCACACTCCTTTGCCAGACTCTCTCTCCAGTCCAGCCCAGGACACCATCAGTGCTCCTGGTGGCAAGGGCACACTGTTGGCTCATGATCAGCTGGGTGGCCACCAGGACCTGCAGGGCTTTTTACGCCAAGCTGCTTTCCAGCCGAGCAGCGCGCCAAATGTGCTGGTTCCTGGGGTTGTCCCTCGCCAGGTTCTGGACTTCACTTCTTTCTCCTGTTGAACTTCTTGTGGCTCCTGCCTTGGCAGGGTGTGAGCATGGGGTGATGCAGAGGGCAGAGCCAAGTGGTGCAGACTCTGAGCAGGAGGAAGGATTTGGGTGCCAGTGTTGCAGGGCATGACGGGGCAGTAGAGGCTGGTAGGAGAGCAGATCCCCGGGACGTGGGGGCAGATGATGTGGTGAGGAGGAGACCAGGCATGGGACGATTAGCAGTGGGGCATGGTCCAGCCCTGGAGTCCCCCTTCTGACTGAACCATTGGCCGGCATGTGTCCCAGCTGCTGGCCTGGCCCTGGTTTTGGCAGCTCCTGGGGCCTTGTTCTAGTTGTGCCGGCGGGGTGGCCTCTTGGGTGGCTGAAGTGAATGTCGGGAGCTGCTGGCCCTCCTCTTCAGGCCTCGCCGTGGCCCCCCACGGGAGAGGTCCCTGCTGCGGCTGGGAGTAGAGGGACCTGCGGCAACCTCCCCTGGATCCTCATGCAGCTCCTCCTGTTCCCCGTTGGTTGGAACGGGGGCATCGGGGGAGCTGCCGGGAGCCCCATGAAGAGCAGCGGTGGAGGTGTTGGGTCGCTCCTCTTCATCGTCTGCAGCAGGGCTGCGGGAGGTGGCTTGGCCAGGGCCAGGAGACCCCCTTCTGGAGGCAGCAGGAGGAGGGACAGCCACGGGGCTGCCCTCCCGCTCCTCGGCAGCATGGCTGTCCTCGAGGCCCAGCAGACGGTGGGCCTCCGCGCTGCAGCGTTGCACGGCGACGTTGATAAGCTGCTGTACAAATGTCGCCGCGCGATCCTGGAGGCTGACCTGCAGCAGCCGGACCAGGACCTCTTCGTCCAGACCAAAGAAGCCCAGGACGGCCAAGATGAGGTCCTCCATCACAACGGCTGCTGAAGGCTCCTCGGCAAAGATCAGCCCCAGCTGCTGTTGGAGCCAGGGCAGAAAGCGTTGGAGGAGAGCCGGGTGGTCGTCAAAGAGGAACGCCCAGGTATGGGGCTGGAGGCCGCCCACCAGAGCCCTGGGCACCGACTCCACTGCCAGCGGCTGAGGTGTTACAGAGCGGCGAGGGGGGCTGTGGGTGTCTGGGTGCCTGGGCGCTCCTCCGGCCTGCCGGGTGCCAACTGGTGCGGGGGCTGAGGCAGATGACGCGATGGGAACCTCTTCGAAGTCATTGTCTGCCCTCACCGAGTGCACGATGGATCGCACTCTCCTCTTGCAGAGAGGGCACTCGGGCTTGCTGTTAGCCCAGCGCAGGATGCACTGGTAACAGAATTGGTGGAGGCATGGCATGGCATAGGCGGCATCGTCCCAGCTGTCCAGGCACACTGGGCAGTGGTTGTACAGGTCCATTGCCATGCTCTCCACTCGCTGCATCGTGCTAGGGGCAGCTGGGGGTGACCAAGTGCTCCCTCCCTGTGGCGCTGCAGCAGCCGGTGTCAGGCTGGAAAAGGAAGAGAGGCCACGGTCACTGGCTGGCCTGAGGAGGGCTGGAAGAAATGCCCAGGTCCCTCAAGAAAGAAACCCTCCCAGCTCCCCAGGGTGCGGTGTCCCCACACAGCTCACCTCTGCTGCTGCGAGCGTGCCTCCTGACTGCCCCGGCTGCCTGAAGCTGACAGGGCCAGGGAAAATCCTTTGCGGGCTCTGGGGCACAGATGGAGAGCTGCCGCGAGCAACTAACTCCCCAGTCAGGACACCAGCGCCAAGGCTTGGCTCAACACTCCAGCCTCGCCAACTGCTCAGCTGGAATGCGGGTATGAACCAGCTGGATGGGACTCGGCGCCCGGATTTAAGCAGCGAGGGGCACGTGTTCACAATCCGTTGCTTGGTGACATCAGAGCCCATCCCTCGGTGACAACAGAACCCATCACTTGGAACGTCTTGCCAGCACTGCCTGGTGGCATCTCCTGAAAGTGGAGAGGTTCAGGCTGGAGAGCAGGAATCCAGAAGAAAATCCTTGTGAGACTCATAAAGCAGTGGAGTGGGTTGCCAGAGAGGCTGTGGGATCCCTGAGCCTGGAGGTCAATCCGTCCAGACCTGCGATGCCACACTCCAGAGCATCCAGGTCTATATTCCTTGTTGACCCTTCCCTGAGCCGTCTCTGAGTTGCACAAGAGGCCTCTTCCAGTAGGGGCACTTGAGTGGTTTGGTTGTTGGTATAACCCAGTGTGAAGGGGCAGATGTGAGCGTTGTTCACCCAGGCAGGGACCATCCGGGAGATATGCAGAGGCCTCCCAAAGCTGTGTCTCTTGTCCTCTGTATCGGCTCGGGGAATTGTGTCCAGGCTGGGTGGAAATACACATTTAGCTGCTGGGAGGATAGGACAGCATGCACATGAAGGGGTGAAATCACTTTTATCTTGAAATAAAAATCTTCCTCCCCTCCTTGCTTTGAACTTTGCCACATTCTTGAGATTTGTTCCTACAGTTTGCACCAGAGGTTTTGGGCTCTATTGAATTTTATGGGAGCTGTGATAAAAATTTTGATTCTTTTCAAAACCATCATCATCCTTGCATGGCTGTTCATAGTGGATGCAATCTCACCTAACAGTATTATTGCAACTTCCTGCCTCGTCATGAACTAAACCCTCTTTCAGTGGAAAGACGCGTGCCTCTGTGCGTCAAGTCAAAATCTGTTAAAACCAATGTCTGAAGTCACTGGAACTGTATCAAAGAAGTGCTATTTCTGCCCATTGATTAGGAGGGGAAGCAGATCATGAACTCAGAGGTCAGGGTTTGCAGTGCACCCGCCTCAACAAAGCTTCAGATCACCTTCACTGTTTTGTGTAATTGCTCTTCCAAAGAGAAACAATCGTCTGCTAATACCAAATCAGCATTGATACTAGCCCAGATGGCTTCAGCTGTCCAGACTTGGCCTGGTCCTTTCCAAACCTTTACATAATCACGGGGTGTATTTTAGACTAATGTAAATATGTTGATAGCAACACACAATGAGCAGTGCCTCTTCAGCTGCTTCCAGTAGCTACTGTGTGCCCAGGAGAAGAGCAGAGGAGCTGAGGACAAGAGCTCGGCTTTCAAAACCTGACAAGATAGCTGCCTTAAAGACTGTGCTTAATGACTAAAAACTCTGACTGTGTTTTTCGTGAACTCAGTGAGCAGCTGTGAAACTGAGGGCTTATGGGACATAGGGCCACCAGGCCTGAGTGCTCTGCACTTTGAATTGCAGTCATTTTGCATGAGGTTATGCAAAGAGAAGAATATGCTCTCCTGCGATGCAAAACTATGTTATAGTGTGTCCTGCTTTGAGCGACACAGGACTAACTTCTCTTCTAATAGTTGGGAAGCCTGCACTTTTAGAAGACTCCAGTGTCTGAACTTGTGAAAATATGTACTTTATAGCTGGCTATGGTGTGTGGGTTTCAAGGTCTCAGAGATTTTGAGCTTGCCAGGCGCAGGGATGAGGAGGAGTGAGACGTGAGCACTTGACCCAAGCTGGCCGGCAAGATTATTTCATACCATACAAGATTATTTTCATACCATGAACATGAATGACATAAATTGGTCCAAACCCTTATTCTTCCGATGGGATGTCTGCTTCCTCCCTGGGCCCCAGCTTAAGGATATCACTAGGAAACTTCCAAGCCTGGTACGGCCCTCCGACTATTACCCATTATTGCTCTTCCGTGTGTGTGGTGGTGAAGCTGCAACATGTCCTCCTATGGCGATCAAAAGAGACTTCAGGGCCTTGGGACGGTTGGTAAGGGGATGTGGGGCACAGGTTATTCTTTCCTCTTTCCTTCCAGTTACAGGCAGCGACATTGGAAGAAACATACAGACAAGCCCAGTCTATTAATAGGTGGCTCCATGGCTGGTGTGACCAACAGAATTTTGTTTTTTTTGATAAGGGGATGGCCTACACAGCACCAGGCTTGCCGGCGTCAGATGGGATTCACTTGTCTCAAAGGGGGAAGAAGGTCTTTGCTCACCAGCTATCAGGGCTCCCTGACAGCGCTTAAAACGAGGCTTGAAGGGAGAGGGGGACAATATCAGGCTTACCCGTGACAAGCTGTGAGATGACACGCCAAGGTTAGAGGGACAGGGTGCTAGCGAGGGCCCACAGGCTGTTGCTCTGAGATGTGCTGGCTACGCTGCAGGACACCTGAAGTCTTCCAGCGATGAGGAAAGAAGGAAACACCAAGGAATGAAAGGGTGTTCCTCTAAGAAGGTGATAAGAAGGTGCCTCAAAAGGAGGCAGACACGACAGTTCTTCTCCTAAAATCACGGACTGAGAGGGTAGGACCGAATCCCCGTGGGTGGATTTACTCTTAGTCACATACAAAGTATTTTCAGTGACTTTCTGGCACACCATGAAAGTACAGTGGAAAGAGAAAAACCAAAGGCAAAAAAAATACCGGTAGACCGTATAACACACAAACAGATCATTTAATTTCTACTCATGGCTTTCAGCAGGAAGTGAAACTCTAATCAAGTATTTCCAAAGCATCTTAGCCAAACTGGGAATCCCTCCCACAACAGATTCAGTGAGTTCAGCTGAGCCTAAATGGAACCCAGCAGCCGCACAGTGCTGGGAAAGGTCTTGCGCATGCCCATGCACTTCTCCTCATCAATGAAGAGTGTGTTGGCTTTGACGGCCAGGTCATGCTGCAAGACCGACTTGGTATGAACCAGCATTTGCAGGGTGTCCTCGGTGTCTCTCAGGCGCTGCTGGAGGCTCTGGACCGTCTCGTTGATTTTGTGGACCTCGTTGACAAGGCTGGAAAACAGCAAGAAACCCTGGTTAACAGTGCCATCGTGGGGGTGGTTTCTAGCGTGGCATTGCTGAAGGGCCCCTTGGTCACAGGATTACCCCCTTCAGCGTGCTCAGACTAACTCAGACCCCCCGTTTCTGGCAGACGCATGGGAAAGCTGAGGGCAGAGTTCCTCCAGACCTCAGCGGGGAGGCATGGTTAAGTCTGCTCAAAGGCTTTGGCAATGCGCAGCCGCCTCTCCCAGAGCAGCTCGGGCCAGCAAGAAGAGGGATGAGCAGGTGTGGTTTCCTGTTCCTGCTTGGTTTGGGGGGTTTGTTGGCTCCCCCTCCTGGATTTCCCTGTGCAGGCATCCTCCCCATGCCCACAGATGCACACAAAGAAAACAGGACATCTGGGAGAGGCTAAAAGTGAATGTGAAACAAGGGGAGGATGGAAAAAACCCTTGTTGTACGAGATGCTGCAAAGGCTGTGGGGCTGGGTTTCAATTGCTCTGAAAAGGCTTCAGCTGGAGTCTTGCCCAACGGGCTCCCAGGAGGGGTGAACTTTGGGGTGCCTCAGAGGGGGTGCTGCTGGGCGCTCAGGCCAGCCTACTCCTCCACAGCTCCTCGGCGTGCAATCCCAAACAGACCACTGTGTCCTTGAAAGGATTTCCAGTGTCCTCGGAGAAGGTGAGGACAGCCCTTTCTGCTTCTCCATAGGGGGCACCCTTCCTTGCAGTTCCCCAAAAGGAAGGGCCTAAGGGATCTCAGCGCGATCCTGTTGGAGAGTAAAGGGCTCGTCCTTCAAAACTGAGCACATCCAACTGCCGGGAAGCAGGCTGGAGAGAAGATGGGGCTTACCCAAGCGGGAAGAATCCATCCCCTCATGGGGTGCCATCAGGCTATACCCGGCCATGGTGTACAGCCTCCTTTGTGGGCGCAGAGCTCTCCCAGCACCCAAAGGCTGCAATACCTGCTCATTGCTTTTGATTATAGCAGTGCGCTTATGGAAGGACTGTTGAAAGAAAAGCCCATGCTTAATTTTTCATGCAGTGCTACCCCCGGGTGCTACCAGCCGTAACTCCTCAAGGAGCCCACCAGACCCACACTTCTGCCTTACCGCAGCTGGGCAGTGTCCCGGCACAGCTCCACGTTTGGTCTGCGTGTGCGCTCGTCCAGCCGGCTCTGAGCCACTTTTAAGGGAGGCCCTTGGTCCCTAATGGCCTTTTGGATGGCTTCCATGGTCTTCTCCACCTGGAAGATTTCCTGCAGCGTCTGGCGTAAAAAAGAAACCCATGCACAAATTAAAAAGTATCTTCTCAAGTGACAACATAATTACCCTTTCCTCTTGTCCATCTGCAGAACAATACAAGTTCAATAAGCAGACCCTGGGCTCAGACCCCTGTCATTCTGCTACACATCAAGGCGCAGAGCCAAGAGTAATTTTTCTTCAGGGAAAAACCTCTCTTGGCTCTTGCTGTCACATCAGAGGAGGTTTTGGAGCACTGATGGACCTATTGAATTCCCAGCTTCCCAAAATTACCGCTTGCTGGAACTAATCATCCATCAACAGTAACTCAGAGAGGGAAGGTTCTTCATGGATCCTCACTGAAAGACGTGGCATCAGCTCGCAGTGCTGCAAGCCCCGTCTTCCCTCAGTTACTCAATACAGTGTCGGGCCCGTTTCAGGAAGCTTTCTATGAGACCCACAGCTCTGAGGCAGGTGTCCATCACTGATTTCCACTGACTCTGCTTGGCAAAGCAAATACACGCATGCCCATGCAGCAGCCCCAGAGCATGGAGAGTGAAAGCACGTCCTTGGAGGAGAAGCAAGCCTGCAACCCCCCCAGCAGGCAGCCCAGCAGAGGCCCAGCAAGGCCGTTCTGGAGGGCAGCCAGCGCTTCTGAAGGAACTACCAGGAGATGCAACCAGCATTGGCATTTTCTGCTGGCAATCCCTGTGCTCCCAGGCTGCCAGTGAGGATGCCCTAGCAAAAACAGATCCCTTGAGATGAAATTACGGTGCCAACTCCTAAGGGTCCCACCTCAGGGGTGTCACTAGGAAGTGACAGTGACACACCGAAAGGGAGGGGTTCCGACTACCTTGGCCAGGTGGGTCCGGATCTTGCTCTTGGCATCGGCTGTCTCGCTGATGCGTTTGGTGAAGGCGATGTTCACCCTGTTGAACTGGCTCCGCATCTCGTTTGCCACCACCACCAGCAGGTTCTCGATGTTGTCCCGCAGCTTGGAGGAGGCCGCCCGTTGGCTCTGTGAGCGGAGGATGTTGTCGTCTGTGATCTTGGCCCAAGAGTCCGGCACCGAGATCCTTCAGGAGGTGAGGGGGAAGAAGAGGCCCCGGTAAGCCCGTAGTGCTGAAGCTGGACGTGGGCAGGCATGAAGCCTGCCTGGGAGCAGCACTGATTAAATATATCTGAAATCTCTGTCTTTAATTTGAGCATAGGTTGTGGTTTAACTCTGGCCAGCAGCTAGGACCACACAGCCACTCTCAATGGAGGGGAAAGAGAAAGAACAGGACTCACGGGTGGAGATAGAGACAGTTTAATAGAACAACAACAGAAAATAGGAATGAGAAGAAGAGTATGAGTAAGGGTAAGTATAAAGTTAAGGTTAACAATAACAATAACAGTAAGAATAACAATAAGCAGAGAGAAACGGTCCCACTCAGGCAGCTGTCTCCAGGCGGGATGGACGTGCCTTGACAGTGGGCTGGGGACAAGCAGCTCCCTGCCAGGGAGAGGCACCGTGCATCCCGGGCACAGCTTGCTGCTGGCGTGCCACCCAGCGTGCACTCACGTGGCATCGACCCGCTCCACCGCTGGGTAGTAGCTGATGCCGTGGGAGGTGCTCCTCAGGTGGTGACACTTGTCATCGATGCGGTGGGCCGCCTGCTTGTGGGCCAGGTCCCTCTCCAGCTCGTGCTGGGCCACCCTGTTGGACCTTCAACATGCAAACAACAGCCATCGCTGGGGATGTTCAGGTGGAAGGGCTTCCTCCTCGCTCCAGTTCCCCGCAGCTCCCTCCCACGCAGCTCTGTCCTCCCATGAGCATCACTGCCCACTTCCCGGGGAGCCCGCCTGGCTTTTCCATCTGCAGGGTGTGGGGAGAGGTCGGGGTCTGCTGGGGGTCCACATCACAACTGCAAATGCACATCAGCCCTACGGCATGACATAAGGAGCTCCTCCTTACGCGAGCTGGGCTTTGGCTTCATCCAGGTACCGCTGCATCTTCTCCTGGCACGACCTGATGACATTGACTTCCTGGGTAAAGGACACATGGCCCCATCATCAGTGTCTGTACTCAGTTGTCCTGATGCCACTCGTCCCCTAAGACCTCCCCAACCCTGCACACAGCAAGAACTTGCCTGCTTGTCTTTCTGCCCAGAGTAAACAGGCAGGGAGTGGAGAAAGTGCCCCCAAACTGCGTGCATGTCTTTAGTGCAATACTCCCTGAAGAGGGACACAGAACCCCCACACGCTACACAAACACGCAGCTGCTCTTCAGCTATTCCTTCCTCTGTACGGCCAAGTCATACCCACACGGCGTGGGCATGCTGCTGCCTGGGGGAACCCCATCCCCTGGCCCAGCAGGTTTTGGGGGGTTGAAGAGCTGAGCACCTCCCCAGCGGTAAGGAGCCAGGTAGGGAAGAAGGCTGCAAAGCCTCTGTAGGGCAGTTTAGGTAAAACTGGCTTTAATACATGATCTGGGTGGCCCAACTTACCGTGAAGAGCTGTTTCTCCACATCATCATGGACGAGGTCAATGCCCATCCTCTTCTCCCGCTGAAGCAAGCACTGCTGAGCGACCTGTTGGGGACATGCCATCACTGTCGGGTGCAGAGGCAGGATTCTCTATAGAGAGAGTCCCCATCTCAAGAAATGGAAGAAAAGAAATTCTAGGCGGGCACAGAGGGGACACCAGGGGAACAAAGTGCCCAGGGCGGCTGCTTCAGCTGACAACAAGCAACCGAACTGCACCATACGCATCAAATCAACATGAGGGAGCACACATGTCCCGGCTGCAACCAGAGCTGTGGCACAGGCACCTGTGTCAGCCTTGATGCTGACCTCCCCAGGGTGTTGTAGGAAGACATGGGCTTCTGTCTCCCAGTCCAGGAATTTGGATGTTCCGCCTACACAAATATTTGGTTAAGCAAATGGAGTTGTGATGAGCTCATAACGGGCTGATAGGGGATGCAGCAGATGGGAAGACATTGCAAACTTAACTTATGGTCTCTTCATAAAAACTCTCTAGGTCTTGCGGAGCTGCAGTGGAACTTAGTTAGACATTTGAATGGCTGCAGTTGTTCCGGCAGTAGGCTACAGCTTGCAGCCCACTGGACAGAGTGCTTACCTGGAGAGGGGCCTCCGTCTCGGCCAAGGCTCTCTCCAGTCTCTTCTTCATGTCTGTGAGCGTGTTGGTCTCCCCGATCATCTCATCCAGCTCACGGCAGAGCTCCCCTTTCCAAAACTCAATAGCATTCACACGTCCTCCCAGGCTTTTGGTGCTTTCTGCTTGTGTTTTCTTTGTCTGCTGGTATTTATGCTCAATCATGCGGGTGGTATCAACTCTCAGAGCCTCCGCATTGTGCCGGGAAGTCTCTGACTCTTTGTACTTGGTCAGGTTGGACCTGTACCAGTCGTCAGGGGTGTAGCGGGTGAAGAGGGTTGTTCTGTTGGAAATGTAAGGGAGCTTCTCGCTGGTGGTCATCCCCTGGGAAGTTTTGGAAAAGGGAGCCAAAGCTGGTTTGATGGCATCTCTTTTAGAGTAGGTGCTGGGCATCCAGGGGAGGCTGGAGCTCTGAGGCAACGGGTAGTACGGGAAACGGTCTTTATAGCTGGCAGTCATGGTGTTGATGGCAGGCAGAACCTTGGCACGTCTTGCCGTTAAGGGAAAGCCGACAGCCTCCATTCCTGACCACTGCTCTTCAAGTACTTGTCCTGCACAGAGGAGGAGATAGAAGACAACTTCCCTCAGTCAGCTCCTGCACTTGCCTTCCTTCTTACAGCAACACATGCAGCTTCTAACACAAACAGCAACGCACACAGCACCCACAGGTCACCTGTACAGGCCTAAAACTCTTGAAAGCAAATGCCTTCTCACAGCACCCCAAGCATTTGTATCTGGAAAGGGATTTGAATTTGTTGTTAGTATCTAGCCTCAAGTATTGAAATGCGGAGAAAAGCAAAGCATGGCTGCTCAGGAGAATGACAGATATTAGCCTTCATTCTCCTCAAATCTGTCAATCCCGTGAAAGTGTAGCTGGTGATTGTCTTCTGTTCATTGGCTTCTTTGGTTGGCGTATGTGCTGATCTTCTAGTACTCCAGATGTCCTTTTCTCTTTCAAAGTGCCCTTTCCAGCCCCGATAGCTGCACCCCTTTGGACCAACCCAGTGTGATTGGTGGGTCAGGGACTCAATCCTCACCCCCCACCTTCACTTGCATTGATGCTTTGCAGATCTATATCCAAATTTGACCCCCCTCCAGCTATTTCAGTCTCAAGAGAACAGCCCTCTCTTGACTTGCAAAGGAAGAAAAATGCCTACGCCTCACCTGACGTAAAATCGATGCACTTGGAAAGGAGAAATCCCAGACAGTCTTTTCAGAGGGGTGTGTAAACAGCAGCCTTGCAGGAGCCCTAGGAGGAATGGCCACACGTGAAGATTTTGCTACCGAGAACTGCATACGGCATTGTGGGTGCTACTGCTCTTTTCAGATTCAGGGTATCAGTCAGTTGTTGTCAGAAACATCATGCAGAGGGCCAGCAAATGTCCCTAACACACCGCATCTGAGGCCAAACCCTCAGGAGGCGACTCAGGAGGTACCCCATCCCCTCCCCACAGCTCCCAGCCTGGCTCAGAGCCCAGTGAAAGGTGAGGACACTGGTGTGCTGCAACAAGATGCCTGGGTGGGAGTGGGGTTTGACACAAAGCATGTGCTCAATCCCATCTGTTACAGCGTGAAAGCCACTTGAGTCCTTCAAAAATGGGAAGTTTGCATAAAAAAACCTTTCCCATAATGGTACATACTCACCCGAAACCTCCAGAGGCTTGGGAGTGCCCGGGAGGGCGGCTACTCCCTGCTGTGCTGTGGGGTTCGGTGGCAGCACTGCCAGACACTGCAGCGTCCCCAGTGCCCTGTGTGACACAGAACCAGGGCAGCGTTGCCAGGGGCGCAGGGCGCTCAGGGACCGGGTTCTGCCCGGGCAGCTCCCTGCAGCCGCTATGGCAACCTGATGCAGCCCTTTGGTGCCCGGTGCTCTTGATGGGCAACCCGAGGCCACCCGTGGGCAGCTCAGTGCAGACTCTGGGCAACCAGACTGCCTTTGCTGGGACAATTGATCCCGTCCCTGGACAGCTCCCGCTGCCATCCATGGGCAACCCAGTACAGCCTTTGGGCGTCTGCTCCGGCCAATCAAGGGGACTTGTCTCCAACTTTTGATAACACCCATCAGGCCAACTGTCAGCACCCCTGTGCCCCATTGTCCCCAGAAGAAACATTTTCATTTCCTTCATGTTACCACTTGAGGTTAACTGTGAGCTATGTATATGGCTCATCAAATACTCAGGCTGATACAGCTGTCTTCTCATTGCCGCCTTTGGTTTCCTCCCGTTTTCCCAGCTATTGCAGCTGCGCACTGAGACCGGACCAAATGTTTTACAGCTTCTCAGGAGTGCACTGACACCCTGCCCCACCGCTCCTCCTTTCTGTGCACACGTACACACGGAGCCGGCCTCCATGAGAAAGCAATGCCTCTGCTGCCAAAGATCTGAGATAGAGAAGAACTCCAACTGTTTTCTGTATACAAAGGTTAGCACACTTTGATTTCACTTTAAATACATGTCTTGCTTTAGTCGGGTTAAAATCGACTTCATGGCACCGGGAAACCAGTCAAATTCACAAGCTACGGGACTGTCGTGGTTTAGGCCAAAATCCACTACTGGGGACCTGTGGCACCCCAGATGGCACCGACAGATGCTCCCCTCTACCCTTCTTCAAAGAGAGAGGCAGAGGAGGAAAAAGAGACTTATGAGTTTAGAAGGAACTAAAGTACTTTAATGAAGTATTAATAATAAAAGAAAAGAAAAAATGAAAAATAGACACAAAACCCTATCAAGCTCCCGAGATGACAATGACGTCACCGGCTGGCACTGGGGCAGTCCCAGGCTGGACGCAGTGACGGACGGGAACTGGATTCCGGATCTGGATTCAGGATCGGGATCACAGGCAGATGAACAGAGTCCTCCTCAGACGTCGGCCGTTGAAGGAAGAGCTGACCCTTTGATCCCTCAGCTTTTATACTGAGCATGAGGCAGATGGGATGGAATACCCTGTTGGTGAGTTTTGGGTCACCTGTCCTGTCCGCTCCTCCCTGCAGGTGGGACTCCACTATGCTTTTCCGCTTCCGACCCTCCAACGGGGCAAATAACAAAGTTGGTTGGCCTTGGGGGTTATAGCAATAAGTATAAGCAGGAGCCTCTCTGCATACCATGTCTGGGCATCAGCTACAAACAAGTGGTCTTATCACTCTGAGAGAGTGAACGCTGTCTGCACAATATGCAGTTAATTTCAGTAGTTAGAAGAGGCCCAGCTAACAAGCGAAGTTACTGAACAAAATTGGTTCTGTTTTACCTCAAACCAGGACATTCCACCCCTTATTCCATACCATTTGCATCTTGCTCAGGTTACTATTACTTTTATCTATCAAATTTACACACTCACAGATTATATATATGAGATGGATACATGCAGGTCACTCATCTATGGTTTACATTTATCTACAAAAGTTATATGCAAAAGTCCGTTTAGTTCATGATTGCAGGATCTCATCTCAGGGCAGGAAAGATGGTACGAAATTCACTCTGGTTTGTGCCCACGGATAGCATGTTCATCTTGAAGAGCTTGCTGGATGCCACTTGATGAAGCTATCTCAGGTTTCATCACCTCTCTATTATCCTGAAAAGCACGTATGGAACACTGTTAGTATTATGTAGTGATCAGCATCATACTGCTCAGGATTGAGTATTCTCACCAAGGGTTAAATTCCCTTGAGGTACACATTGACCTTCTCCATCCTTCAGCATCACCCACCAAGTACATCCAGGTCCTTGAGCAAAAACAGTCCCACGAATGGGTTTGCTTTTGCCTGAAGCAGGAAAAACCCAAACAGCTTTCCCTAACAAATTCCTTCCATGCACCACAGGGACTTTATCCCCTTCTACAGTATGTAAAAGGTCTGATTGAGCAGGACCAGCTCGATTGATGGATCCCCTGGTGTTAACTAGCCGGGTAGCTTGCTCTAAATGCTTGTCCCAATTTTTAAAAGTTCCACCCCTCCTATTACTTTTAGGGTGGTTTTTAACAGTCCATTGTATCGCTCAATCTTCCCAGAAGCTGGTGCATGATAGGGGATAGGATATATCCACTCTACGCCATCTTCTTTTGCCCAATTACTTATAAGATTGTTTTCAAAATGAGTCCCGTTGTCTGACTCAATTCTTTCTGGGCCGCCATGTCGCCACACGACTTGCTTTTCAAGGCCCAGGATAGTATTCCGGGCAGTGGCATGGGGTACGGCAGAGCTTTCCAACCATCCAGTGCTTGCTTCCACCATTGTAAGCACATAGCGCTTACCCTGGCGAGTTTGAGGGAGCGTGATGTAATCAGTTTGCCAAGCCTCCCCATACTTATATTTCAGCCACTGTCCCCCATACCACAAAGGTTTTAACCATTTAGCTTGCTTGATTTCGGCGCATGTTTCACAGTCGCGGATAACCTGCGCAATAGTGTCCATGGTTAAATCCACCCCTCGGTCATGGGCCCATTTATATGTTGCATCCCTTCCTTGATGACCGGAAGTGTCACGGGCCCACTGAGCTAAGAATAGTTCACCTTTATGTTCCCAGTCCAAGTCTGTCTGGAAAATTTGAGCAGCCTGATCCGCTTGTTGATTGTTTTGATGTTCCTCGGTGGCCCGACTCATGGGTACGTGGGCATCTACGTGATGTACCTTTACGACTAGGTTCGCTAGCCGCTCAGCAATGTCTTGCCACAGCTCAGCAGCCCAGACGGGTTTATCTCTGCGCTGCCAGTTGCTCTGCTTCCACTGCTTTACCCACCCCCACAGAGCATTTGCCACCATCCATGAGTCAGTATAGAGATAGAGTATTGGACACTTTTCTCGTTCAGCAACATCTAACGCCAGCTGGATGGCTTTTACCTCTGCAAATTGACTCGATTCACCTTGTCCTTCAGCAGCTTCCGTGACTTGTCGTGTAGGACTCCACACAGCAGCTTTCCACCTTCCATGTTTTCCTAGAATACGACAAGACCCATCAGTAAACAAGGCATACTGTTTCTCATTATCTGACAGTTCATTATATGGTGCCGCTTCCTCAGCACGTGTCACCACCTCCTCTAGTGCCTTCCCCAAGTCTTTGCCTTCGGGCCAATTTGTGATGACTTCTACGATTCCTGGGCCATCTGGCTTTCCTATTCGAGCTCACTGCGTGATTAAGGCAACCCACTTACTCCAGGTAGCATCGGCGGCATGATGAGTAGAAGGAACTTTACCCTTGAACATCCAGCCCAGTACTGGTAATCGGGGCGCCAGGAGGAGCTGTGCCTCAGTACCAATTACTTCTGAAGCAGCTCTAACTCCTTCATATGCTGCCAAGATTTCTTTCTCAGTTGGAGCATAGTTGGCCTCGGAGCCTTTATATCCTCCACTCCAGAATCCTAGGGGTCGACCTCGAGTCTCCCCTGGTGCTTTCTGCCAGAGGCTCCAGGTAGGGCCATTGTCCCCGGCTGCAGTGTAGAGCGCATTTCTAATGTCCCGTCCAGTTTGGACTGCTCCAAGGGCTACTGCATGCACAATCTCTTGTTTAATTTGCTCAAAGGCTTGTCATTGCTCAGGGCCCCACAGAAACTCATTTTTCTTTCGAGCCACTTCATAGAGAGGTTTCACAATCTGGCTATAACCTGGGATATGCATTCTCCAGAAACCCACAACACCTAAAAAGGCTTGTCTTTCCGTTTTGTTAGTAGGTGGGGACATAGATGTTATTCCGTTAATCATATCCGTTGGGATCTGGTGACGGCCATCTTGCCACTTAATTCCCAAGAACCGGAGTTCTCGTGCAGGTCCCTTGACCTTACCTCCTTTAATGGCAAAACCTGCTTTCAGAAGAATCTTAATTATTTTCCTACCTTTGTGGAAAACTTCTTCCACCAAATTACCCCACAGAATGATGTCATCGATGTATTGTAGGTGTTCTGGAGCTCCACCCTTCTCCAGTGCGGTCTGGATCAGTCCATGGCAAACAGTAGGGCAGTGTTTCCACCCCTGGGGCAGTCGATTCCAGGTGTACTGGACACCCCTCCAGGTGAAAGCAAACTGTGGCCTGCACTCTGCTGCTAAAGGAATAGAGAAAAAGGCATTAGCAATGACAATTGTAGCATACCATTGGGCTGCTTTTGACTCCAGTTCATACTGAAGTTGTAGCATGTCTGGCACAGCAGCACTCAGTGGTGGTGTGACTTCATTCAGGCCACGACAGTCTACTGTTAATCTCCAGTCCCCCGTCAGACTTTCGCACTGGCCATAGAGGGCTGTTAAAGGGTGAGCGAGTTTTGCTGATCACTCCTTGGCTCTCTAGCCGGCGAATCAGGGGATGGATGGGAATCAGGGAGTCTCGGTTGGTGCGATACTGTCGTCGATGCACCGTGGCAGTAGCAATTGGCACCTGCTGATCTTCAACCCTCAGCAGCCCCACAACAGAAGGGTCATCTGAAAGACCGGGTAAGGTAGACAGCTGTGTAACATCCTCAGTGTCTACAGCTGCTATACCAAAAGCCCACCGATACCCTTTTTGGTCTTTAAAACACCCTCTCTTGAGGTAGTCTATGCCAAGGATGCACGGAGCATCTGGACCAGTAACAATGGGGTGTTTCTCCCATTTATTCCCAGGTAGGCTCACTTCAGCCTCTAATACAGTCAGTTCTTGAGATCCGCCTGTCACTCCAGACATGGTGACAGTTTCTGCCCCTTTATGATTCAAGGGCAATAGGGTACACTGTGCACCAGTGTCCACCAGGGCTTTATACTTTTGTGGCTCTGATGTGCCAGGCCATCGAATCCACACAGTCCAATAAATTCGGTTGTCCCTCTCCTCCTCCTGGCCGGAGGCAGGGCACCTCTAACGTTGACCGTAGTACCTACGATTATCAGATCGGTTCCTACCTGGTCCGTAGGATCGCCTACCGTAGGTCAGAGCAGCCTTCCTCCTGTAAGAATCCTTTCTTCTATCTGCTTCATTTTGCAACTCAAGCACCCGTGCCTGTAGGGCTGACGTAGGTTCTTCATCCCGTTTCTTCATGTCTTCTCCATATTCACAGAGGCAAAACCACAGGATATCTCGTATCGGGTTTGATTTCTCTTGAGTCAGAGGGTGTTTTTTCTCTTGAGTAGGAGGGCGTTTCTTCTTAGCAGCTGCAACATGGGTCTGTGCAGGGAAAGAAGGAGTTTTTCCTCCACCTTGGTTAGTTTATCAAACAGTTTATCAGTTTGCTCAACTCATCGGTTTGCTCATCAGTTTGCAGAAGGAGAGAACTCAAGGGATAAGGGGGAGTGGAGTCAGATCCCTCCTCGGAGAGGCAAGCGAAACCCCTCACAGCCCCCCTCACCATCCCAATTGCCCTTGCATAATAGGTATGGGGCTTTGGAAATCGAGGACCAGGCGATTGAGGATGGAAAGGATGATCCCTCCAGTGAGATGCCCAGTGCTGGGCACCCACCCCCACGCCTCAGGACTTCCTCAACCAAGAAAGAAAGCAAGGTAATTGTAGTAGGTGACTCCCTTCTGAGGGGAACAGAGGGCCCTATCTGTAGACCGGAGCCATCCCACAGGGAAGTCAGCTGCCTGCCTGGCGCCAGAATTAAGGACATACGGAGAAAACTCCCTTCCCTGGTTAAGACATCAGCTTACTACCCACTACTGATATTTCAGGTAGGTGGTGATGAGGAAGGTACCAGAAGGAGGCAGTTGGCTTTCTGGGCTGTGAGCGCACATTGCCGCCTCATGCTAAGCAGGTTCCCACCAGCCAGCACCCCCAAGTCCTTCTCGGCGAGGCTGCTCTCAATCCATTCTCCACCCAGCCTGTATTTGTGCATGGGATTGCCCTGATCCACGTGCAGGACCTTGCACTTGGCCTTGTTGTACATCACGAGCTCGGCACGGGCCCGCCTCTCCAGCCTGTCCAGGTCCCTCTGGATGGCATCCCTTCCCTCCAGCGTGTCGACTGCAACACGCAGCTGGGTGCCATTGGCAAACTTGCCGAGGGTGCGCTCCATCCCAACACCCATGTCACCGGCAAAGACGCTAAACAGCGCCAGTCCCAATAGCGACGCCTGAAGAATGCCGCTCACCACTGGTCTCCACTTGGACATTGATCAGTTGACCGCAACTCTTTGAGTGCAGCCACCCAGCCAATTCCTTCTCCACTGAGTAGTCCATCCGTGGAACCCATGTCTCTCCAACTGGGAGATGTGAACGTTGTGTGTGACAGCGTCAAATCCTTTTCGGGTAGGTGATAGTTGCTCTTCCCTTATCCACCAACGCTGTAATGCTACATTCACCGGTCTGTTCTCTCAAGCACTAGAGAAAACGTGGGCCCATTGCTGAACCCCAAACAAGACGCAGTGCCCAGATGAGGCCTGATGGGTGCTGAGCAGAGGTGATCAGCCTTGCGCCCTCTGGCTAGGGGAGAAAAATTGGAAAAACTCCCTGCAAGAGAGCCAAGTGCTGCCCCTGACTCCCCGTGGGGGGAACCAGGGGAGCCCAAGAGGGCTGGCCAGCAGTGCTGAAGCGTGGGGAGAGACTGTGAGACTTTGCTTGCTGGCTTGTTTTTCTTGTCTTTGTTGGTTGCTTTGTGACCACGTGCACAGCAGGTTATAACTATACCATCAAATTAGAGGACAGCTTCTGATAGTGCAAGGCATTCGCTCTTTTTTCTATATGTTTCCCCATGCGGAAACGTATATCACGTTAGAACGTGAGGCAACATATGTTAGAATGTCAGACTCAAATAAAGAACCTGGGGATATAGAAACAGGTAGAGGCCATGCTTTGCTTCCAGACTCCCTATAGCACACTGTATTCATTTAGAAATGGAATGATTTTAACTCCTGAAGAGCAATGTGCCCCCTAAACCGCACTGTGAGTGAGGAGAAGTGCCATGCAATATGGTAAGTAATCTTATCCTTGAATTGTTTTGATCAAGTTGCATCACTGGTCTCCACGCAGAGTTTGTGAGCATTCCCTGGGGTATTCAGGGCATCCCAGATAAAATCCTCTGTTGTAAACAGGAGCAACAAATCTCAAAAATTTTGCAAAGTTCAAAGCAAGGCGGGGAGGAAGATTTTTATTTCAAAACAGAATTGATTTCACCCATTCCCGTGTATGGTGTCATAGGCGCATATTTCTCAGCAGCTGAACATGTCTTTCCACCCAGTCTGGAAAAGAATTCCTGGAGGTGAGGCAGAGGACGAGAGGCACAGCCTTTGGAGGCCTCTTCCCCTCTTTCTATTTGTCCTTAGGCGCTGGTTCTTCGATGTGCTGTGGGAGGAAGCAGGGGAGCCCAAAGGGCTGGCCAACAGTCCTGGAGTACGTGGACAGCCTGTGGGACGTTGTCCTGCAGCCTCCCAGGGAGGCATGGGACATTATCAAATGAACCCTCTTGCTGTATGTGCCTGGAGATATGTACCACGGCCACCGGAACCTGACAGGACCCTGGGAAGACACAGCCAAGACCTCACTGACTGGCATGAAACACTGACGCCGAGCACGGGACCAGAGGTGGCAGACGGAATGAGCAGTGGCGTTGCGGTAACCCCCGAGGCATTTGCTGGGTCCGCAGCACTGCCAGGGCAAGCGCCGTGGGCAAGGACAGCCCATTGCCATGTCCCCGAGGAAGGGACAGTGACATCACTGAGCGATGGGTTCTGGTTTTCCCTGGCCCTGCCAGGTTCGGGCAGCCGGGGCAGCCCACCATGTGCTGGAGCTGGAGGGCATCCATGCTCCTGGGGGGTGGGAGGGCAGCCCTGTTGCCTCCCGGTGAGGGTCTCCTGCACCCAGCCCAGCCCCCTCCGGAAGCCCTGCCACACACAATGTGGGCCAGCTCCCCAGCACCCCCACAGCTGCCCTTGCTGGGGATGCCGGCAGCTCCGCCTCTGCCCCCATTCCCATCCCAGAGGAGCAAGAAGAGCCGCAGGAGGAGCCAGAGGACACTGCGCCAGGTCCCTCCACTTCCAGCCAGGGCAGGGAACGCTCCCCTGGGGAGACACAGCGACCCGCAAAGAGGAGGGCTGGCAGCCCTGAGGACTCTTCACCACCCAGCAAGAGGCCAGCCCACCAGCAACGCTAGAAGAACGACCCAGGAGCTGCTGAAACCAGGGCTGGGCCATCATCTGGGGCATGTGCCAGCCCCCAGGAAGATCAGAAGCCTCTCCTTAGTAGTCTGGATGTAGTGATCAGAGAGAGGAATAAAGGCACGAAAGCTCCAGAAACAGTCTCCGTGTTCCTAACAATGCAGGTGGCGTTGCTATCCTCACCCGTGCTGTCTTTTCCCGGTGCTATACCCGCTGTTTCCTCTCTGTGTTCTTAGAAGAGCAGCACGGGGCTTCCCCCTCTGGTCTGGCACAACCTCGTTACCCTGCTTGGACTACCCCAGGGTAGTTACTCCCCTGTTACTCTCAGAGTGCATCTCTCCCCAGAGCACAGCCCCCTGGGTCTTGGCCCTCTGCTCTTGCAGGGCCCATTTCCCTTGAGCACAGTGCCATGGCACCCGGCCCCGTGCTCTTGCAGTGGCCCTACTTGAATTCCATCTCATGGATTTTTCTGGGTTGTTTTTTTTTTTTTTTCAAGTGAGTCTGCCAGTCTGAGGAAATGAAAATGCAAGTTTTCTAGTAGGGTATATTCAGACTACCCATGCATGTTTGATTAATTGTGATGAGTTGCTTTCTCTTACTATGGAATGGTAACAACAGTATTAGTTCATTTACTTATTTCAATGTGAAAATTGCATAAAGTTTTCAAGATAAATGGGAGACAAAGGCAGTCAAGTAAAGTAGGTCTAGAGACACTCATCTTTCTTTTTTTCTATTAGGAAATAACTGTTATGTGGTCACAAACCAGTTTGGGCTACTTGCCATCAGTGCTAAACATTGCAAACTCGATCACAGCTGATTATCACATCTCAGAATTTGGATCCAAGATCCCAGAGTGACCGAGGTTGGCAGAGACCTCCGGTCATTGCGTACTCCAACCCTCTGCTCAAGCAGGGTCACCTACAACAGGTTGCCCAGGACGTTGTGACTTTAAACTACTCTTTCGAGCTGTTCACTTTCAGTGGTAGACAACACAGACCTCCTGTGCCCTGAGGGCTGTTTCAAGTCTAATTTGTAGGTGGCCATTGGGTGTCACTGTTGCTGCTCTTCAGAGAGACCTGTTCCCCTCATTCTCAAAAGAGGAGGCCTGAGGATTAATTTGGGGAAAAGAGGAACTCGCATTGATTTCGAGGTCTGCTTTTTCCTTTTTGCAGCATGGAAAAGAGTAAGACAGAGAGACAAGACAGCACTGACCGATATCAGTAAAGGAGAAGAGCCACAGTAACTGAGATGTCGTTTCCATAGATAGTCTGCAAGGTCCGATCTGTATAGGTAAACGGAACTGCTCTGGGACGATATTGACAAAATTATGATAAAGTTTTCCATTAAGGAACAAATGTCCATTTAAGTTAAATCGAAAGTTGGTTTGATTGTTAAGGGAATAAAGGAGGACGCTGTCACGTTGCAGTTCTTAAAATAAAGACAGAGTTTGGCGTAAAAAAGAGATGCAGTGAAAATCCCCAAACTGTAAAGCAGCGGTAAACTTCCAACTCTGTACACGTTCATTAATGAAGGAGTGTTTGCCGTCCCCAACAAGCACAGCAAGTGGCCTGTGGACCTTGAAAGGCTGATCTATTTCATCCTGCTGTCAGAATTAAGTGTGGACTCGGCTTGCAAATAAGCCTCCGATACTACAACATAAGCACGTGGGCTTCCAATCCTTACCTTTAGGCTCATCTGTATTGGCAGGCTCTTCACCTGCTCAGAGGCACACTGACTTTCACAGGACTCGGTTCAACAATCTGTTTGTGTGGAAACGCCCCAGGTTCAAAATACATAGTGTAGGTCAGGAAGAATGCAATATCCTTTGCGCCTGAGAAATCAAATCAACTGTGTAGGCCATAAATATCTGTGAAACAGACACGAAGTGTTTCTAAAAATGGATGTGGTTCGACTGTGTTTAATGCACCTTGTGCTTAAGCATCTTTTGTCCGAAATAAGAACTTTCTATAGGAGCTTTTTTTCTTGCTAGGAGCAAACTTTTAGCAGAGAAGATCAACACTATAATTGTGTCCTGTGTTTTAGATCAAAGACTTGAAATTCGTGTATAACTAACATTATCCATTTGCAAGGTATTAAGTTGTTTGTAGGCTTCAGTGACCTGGCTTTTTCTGGATCATTTCTATTTTTAATGTTTTCCTCTTCCTTTCATTTTCCCTAGTCTTGCTTTTATTACCGACATACCTGTAGAAGCTTTTCTTGTTGCCCTTGACCTCTCTGGCAAGATTTAATTCTTTCAGGCCTTTAGCTTTCCTAACCTGGTCCCTGGCTGCTTGAAGGACCCTCTCCTGGATCTACTCTAGAAGGGCCTTCTCCTGGATCTCCTTCAGAACTCCCTCCCAAGCTGTCTTGGGACAGCTGGTCCTTGTCGTGAGCGACAGGGGAACGATCTGACTGCTTTCTCTTCTTCCTGGTTACTGGGGCAGCTTGTACCGATTTTGATGGAGATTGAGTAGTTTTGGTACTGCTCGTGTTATAAGTTGATCTCACAAAATTGACGTGAGACAGAGTCAATTAAAATTTGGAGTATTTATTAGCAAGCGGCAGCAAGCAAAACAGCGCTGGGCGGCCCGGGAGTCTCACTCCACCGACGGCGCGCACTCAATGCAGCGGCTTTCTCAAATATATATGGTACTTTTTACATAATCATAAGATCTCTTAATACGGCTATACATATGCATAACCTATCCCCGCTTCGTATTAAAATTAGCTTTAAGAAGTCATTTTCATAAACTCCTCCTAACTGCGCTTGCGCAATGCTTTGTGGTGGTGGTCGCTGAGGGTCTTGAGGATGAAGGCTGCAAATTCTTCTTCATCACTTCAAGTAACCTTTTGTCCCTGCGCAGACTCAGTTTTTCTTTTTGGTCTCTGTCCAGACTGCAGGGTTGGTTTCAGCCGCCTTTCAAGGCCTTCTTTTATTTGTTATCAGGAGCTGTCCTTGGCAATGCCTCAAGACTTCTTGCTTCGTCCATTTTTTATCAGGCCTGTCTTTTAGGTTATGAATTACTACTAGTTAATTAGTACTATATCTTTGACTTAGTCCCCCCCCTTTTTTCTAAAGAGTTAGTAAATTCTATAAGGATTCTTCATCTAACATTTTCTCAAAGTATTTATCTAAGTGCTATAGGTATCTCTAAAACTCTGGCAGTACTAAACGAACACCTTTAAAATTACACAAATTAACATCTTAAACACTAGTATTGCCAGTGGTCTTGGGGTGAAGGTTTCTTTCCTTCAAGTCTTTTCACAATTTATTATACATTGTCTACATAACTTGACCCTGCAGCTTAGTTTTGCCTGCACAATCATGCATATCTTGTTTACACAGTAAAATGTTGGCCATCTTGCCACTTCTTGTTAAGCAGTTGCCTTCTTGTGGAAATGTGAGTTTTTAGGTTTGTTGAACAAACGATACTGAGTTTATCACACTCGTAGTGGCTGGAGTAGCTTGTGCCGGGACAGGCGGCGGCGTGGCTTGTGCCGCTGCAGGGCGGGGGCAGGGCTTGCGCCGGGAAGGGCGGCGGAGGCGCCTGTGCCGTTGCGGTGTGTGTGGGGGGGGTCGGCTGCCGGTGGTACCGGTGCCGCTGCAGGCGGCGAAGGCGCCTGTGCCGTTGCGGTGTGTGTGTGGGGGGTCGGCTGCCGGTGGTACCGGTGCCGCTGCAGGCGGCGGAGGCGCCTGTGCCGTTGCGGTGTGTGTGTGGGGGGGGTCGGCTGCCGGTGGTACCGGTGCCGCTGCAGGCGGCGGAGGCGCCTGTGCCGTTGCGGTGTGCGTGTGGGGGGGGGTCGGCTGCCGGTGGTACCGGTGCCGCTGCAGGCGGCGGCGGCGCGGCGGTGCAGGCGCCTGTGCCGTTGCGGTGGGGGGGGCGGCTGCGGCCGGGCCGGGCGGGGCCGCGGTTTGCGCCGCTGCAGATCGCCGAGCGGCTGCGCGGGTCTGAGTGGCGGCAGCGCCCGGTCCCCCTACTGCTCTCCCTGCACCGGTGTTTCACATGAAACCACCCCTGCATCACATTCAGGAAAACTGACAACAAAAGCACGGTCTTAACAGGGCACCAATCCTTATCCTCCGAGCCCAGAAGGTTGCCGTGCCCCACCTCTGATGGTGTCACATTAGCATAATTATCAAAGGGCGAAGTAAACATTCCCCAGGTAGAACCGAAAGTATAATTAATCACAGAATCCATCACGAGAGGCCCGAGATATACAGGTAGAGCCCTTACCCAACTCATCGTGTTATACATCTGAATTGCGAACCACACCAAAACAGCACCTTTAAACCTTCGCATAAAAAGCCAAAGAATAAATGAACTTTGAAACACATTTGGCAGGTTAAACCAAGCTGACTGCATTAAGGTCGAACAAAGCTGCTTAAAGGCATGATACAAGATTTCGTCTAAGAATGACACGATGCAAGCTGTCTGTTCTAATCTCTGAGCAAGCTGGAACTCAAACTATTTGGGCAATTTATCACAGGTCTGATCGAGCACTGCTCGGGCCCCACGTTGGGCGCCAATTAATCTGTCGTGGTTTAGGCCAAAATCCACTACTGGGGACCTGAGGCACCCCAGATGGCACCGACAGGTGCTCCCCTCTACCCTTCTTCAAAGAGAGGCAGAGGAGGAAAAAGAGACTTATGAGTTTAGAAGGAACTAAAGTACTTTGATGAAATATTATTAATAATATAAAAATAAATAATGAAAAATATATACAAAACCGTATCAAGCTCCCGAGGTGACAATCACATCACCTGCTGGCACTGGGGCAGTCCCAGGCTGGACGCAGTGACAGACGGGAACTGGATTCTGGGTCTGGATTCAGGATCGGGATCACAGGCAGACAAACAGAGTCCTCCTCAAACGTCAGCCATTGAAGGAAGAGCTGACCCTTTGATCCCTCAGCTTTTATACTGAGCATGAGGCAGATGGGATGGAATACCCTGTTGGTGAGTTTTGGGTCACCTGTCCTGTCCGCTCTTCCCTGCAGGTGGGACTCCACTATGCTTTTCCATTTCTGACCCTCCAACGGGGCAAATAACAAAGTTGGTTGGCCTTGGGGGTTATAGCAATAAGTATAAACAGGAGCCTCTCTGCATACCATGTCTGGGCATCAGCTACAAACAATTGGTCTTATCACTCTGAGAGTGAACATTGTCTGCACAATATGCAGTTAATTTCAGTAGTTAGAAGAGGCCCAGCTAAGAAGTGAAGTTACTGAACAAAATTGTTTCTGTTTTACCTCAAACCAGGACAGTGACTCTCCAGCACGAAGTTCTCAACTACACCCAGTAGTAAGTGGTCCCCAAATCCCTCGTGCTCTGGGGACCACACCAAAGTCAGTAGACTACTCGCATGCTCTCCCTTTATGCAAGTAATTAAACTCCTTCCTTAATTTTGACTACAGCTCCAACAGCAGCAAATTCACTAAAATTACAAAACTACCACTCCCAGTTGTGCTAAGGCATGTCCAGTTTTGATAGACATGGGAGGAGACAGTTTGTCCCAAAGCCTCGACCATTTTAGCTCACCAAAAAAGAAACCATGGGTGCAAACGTGCGGCAGATACTAAGCAGGGGCGCCAATTTTCTGCACATCGGCCCAGGTCTGCCTAGTTATCGAAACTACTTAGTTCAAGTAGTACTTCTCTAAGTATCTCCCTGAGAATCTAACTACTTAGACACCTAAGCACAAAATTGACTGCCAAAAGCTGTCCATCTTTCTGTTGCAGCGCTACGTTCTTGCTGTCCGTTACTACAGGATTACACTGGCTCATAAGCTGCCCTTCTGAAAATACCCCGATCCAGATCTTTTATAGCATCCGTCATGAGTCTACACGTACCCATAACATTGCCAAGTCGCCGTTTTCATGCAACTTTTGAATATTGCTCTCTCTCCTTTAAGCACTCTACCTGCCTCTCATGGTTTGGGCCAAAACGGCCACAAGGCAAGTGACAGATGCTCCCCGCTCCCTCTCTTCAGTAAAAAAAAAAAGAGAGGCAGGAGAGAGAGAGAGAGAGAGAGACATACGAGTTTAGAAGGAACTAAACGGCTTTAATGAAATATTAATAGAAAAGTAAAAAGGAAATAATGAAATGTATAGAAAACCGTATCGAGCTCCCAGGATGACAGTCACCTCGCCAGCTGGCCCTGGGGAAGCCCCAGACTGGACTCAGTGACGGATGGGAACTGGATTCCGGAGCTGCATTCAGGATCGAGACCAAATGCACACGAACAGACAGAGTCCTCCTCAGGCGTCGACCATCGAAGAAAGAGGGCTGACCCTTTGATCCCTCAGCTTTTCTACTGCGCGTGAGGCAGATGGGATGGAATCCCCTGTTGGGCAATTTTGGGTCACCTGTCTAGTCCGCTCCTCCCCGCAGGTGCGACCCCTCTGCGCTTTTCCGCTTCCCACCCTCCAACGGGGCAAATAGCCACGTTATCTGCCCTTGGGTGTTATAGCCCTAATCTAAGCAAGAGCCTCTCTGCATACCATGCCTGGCATCAACTATCAACACAGGTCTCGTCACTCTGAGAGTGAACGGTTTCTGCATAATAGGCTGCTCACTGCAGTAGTTAGAAGAGGCTTAGCTAAAAAGTGAAGTGACTGAAGAGAGAATCGGTTCCGTTTTACTTCAAACAAGGACAGATGCTATTTGTCCCATGATGTCATTGGTGGAGTACATCATGTCTGTTAAAAAGACAGAAAACAGGAACGGTCTGGGTGGGGAAGGCCGGACAGGTTACCCCTTTTGTGGTGCAGGATATGTCATACGCGTTTCTGCCAGGGCGTCATAAGTTATCTTTTGCAGTTGGGCACACAGCACAAGTTCCCACAACTCCAGTAAGTTTAACTCTCTGAGGGAGAGGATGAGAGAGAAAAGAGACTTACACGTTTAAAAAAGAAATTAAATTACTTTAATGAAAACCTCAACCAAAAAAAAGAGAGAAACTAAAGACACATGCACACTATATCCACAACTGTATTAAGAGAGAAAAGATCCTTTTATTGTGAACATGGCGTGCGGGAGCCCAGGAGTCACAGGGGTTCAGGCACTAACAGGAAACAGGCACCTACAAGGACAGAGTCAGAAAACACTGGTAAAGCCCAAAGGCAGGACGAGACAGGACTTGGTTCCCCTTCCTTTGGGAAACACAGCCGGCAAGGAAGGGTTTCTAGCCCAGCTGGCATTGAGCAGGGGGTGGCTCTGGCGCCTTGTCTCCATGGGGAACGCCCTTTGAGACTGTGCGTCTGCAGGGATGCACAGTGCGCCTGTGCCACGCAGCAGGGCTCCATCGGGAGCCCCTGGGGAGCTGCCATGGACTTCTTCCCAAAGCCTGCACGGCACCATCCCTGGCCGACCCTTGCCAGCCCCTTGGACTGACTTAGCGCAGTTTAAGGAGTTGGGAAAGATGGGCAGCAGAGCCTGGGACTCACCTGGGCTTCTTCACCATCTGGACCTTTCTTCTTCTCTTCAGTCGCAGTCTTCTTCCTCTCTTCCTTCTTTTCTCTTCTTGTTTACATTCCATCTCCTCTTCCCAGGCCTCTGGTCTCTTCCTTTTGCTTTGGTTTTCGGTTTCCTGGAGGGAGCCTGCAAACCTTTCCATCCCACAGTGGATTGGAGAGGTAAAGCCAGGATCAACTGGATCAATCAGTTCTCCATTTAACCCAAGCTCACTCCTTTTACCTTTGTGCCTTTGAAAGGTTCTTTTGATCTTCTGCACATCGCAGGGACTCTGTCGTGGTCTCGGGGGCGGTTGGAGGAAAAGTGGTGGTTGCCTAAACCAGAAATGTTGGCGTTAGCAGGTGGCAAGGGATGCCCTGGAGGAGTAAGCAATTTTTTGGCAAATTGCTCCCTTAGCTCTCTAGAGAAGGTGCCTTGGGCTGGTTGGCATTAGCCCTTTCTTCCAAGGGCCTCACTTTCGAACACAACGTTCTCACAGGTGTGTGACACTCTGCTAATTTGCAGGGGCCATTCAGCAGACACCCTGCGGTCCCCTGCGGGCAAGAAAAGGCTTGCCCACTTCTTTCTCCTGCCGTTTCTTCTGCCCTCCCGAGACAGAACTCTGCAGATACCCCTTTGGTGCAACACCCCCTTCTGCGGTGGCAGGCTTTGCTTTTGGAGTCTGTCCTTCTGCAGGTATTTTGTAGGTATTTCCTTTGAATAAGCACATTCCTAACACATTGGAGAAACCACCTTTCCACTTTCACTTACACTGCCCTGTTCTGGGGGATAAAAAAAAACCATACAAAGCCACATGGCAATGAATGCTGGGAAGAGGCACAGCAGCTCCTTGGACTCATTAAGACATACCCTCCTCCACGAGACACATTGTTGCAGTGTTTGTGGACCTGCCATACCTCTGCTATTTCCAATCCTGCCTCCGTATCTGCCACTTCTACTTTCTTGAGGACTAGCAGAGAGGGTGGTGCCTCCAGGAAAGCTTTTGCCTGGTGCACCACGTCTGCTACCCCTGTACCTGGGGGAAGGGCAGCCCCCTCCTCCTCCTGCTGCTGCTGCTCCCTCCCGCTGCAAAGGAAAACAGAGTAAGAGCCCGTCAATGGAGACCACCAGCCCAGCGCTCCCAGAGCCTGCCCTGCCCTGCCCTGCCTGCAGCGTGGTGCGATGGGGCAGGACGGGCAGGGGGCCAGCAGCTGGAACCGCGGCTCTGGCTCAGCAGTTCCAGCTGGGATGCTCCTGAGAGCCGGCATGCCACCATGACAGCCCTGCCCAGCCCTTGCCCTGCCCTCCTCCTCCAAGCTGTGGGCAGCAGCAGAGGCTCCGTGTCCCCGCAGAACCAGGTCCAGCAGCCGCTGCCCAGCGGGTCCCCTTGCTCCTCCAGGTGATGTCCTCCCTTGGGCTGCCACACCTGCATAGGGACACTCAAGGGACAAGTGAGCATGGCTCCTCCCGGCTCTGGCTGAGGAGCAGAGGTCAATTTAGTTCTGGGGACGGAGTGAAGCAGGAAGCACCTTAAGCGCTCCGCAATGTCGAAGGGTACCAAGGGCTGAGCTCTCTCCTGCTGCAGCGTGATGGGCACAGAATTCCTCCGGGTGAAGGGCAGCAGCATCCTCAATTCTGCAGACGTGCCGCTTGCAGGAGGACAAAAGGCCCTCCCTGCCTTTCTTTCCAAAACTTACCTGAGCGGTGATGTCCTCCTTTATTGACAGATGGGGCAAGCAGCGGTGCTTGCTTGGGATCATCCTACAAGAATCAGAGAGCGGTTAGAGAGCAGCCTCGCAGCAGAAAGGGCCACTGGCAAGCTGCCAGGTGGCACCAGCAGCCTGAGAGCATTAGTGGTGGGACCCTCTGCCTTCTGGGGCTCACCCCACTCACCACACATCCTGGCACAGCCATGGGTGGGGGAAAGGCCATTCTCACCTCTGCCTGGACCTCTAGCAGCTTCTCCAGGCTCCTGGGATTGAATGTCCTCCACTGGGCAAGAAGGAGTGGAAGAAGCTGAGCAGCGATGCATCTGCTGCTCGGCTGGAAGAGCAGTGCTCAGGGACAGAAACACTCACAGCGTGGCAGCGGCTCAGCTCCTTCTCCAGGTGCTTGATAGATGGGAGGCAGCTCACCCGGGCTCTCTTGTCTCCTTCTGGTGTCCTGTGCACCAGGAAGGGACAGGGAGGGAGCTGGGTCAAGCCCAAGCTGCCTCTTCTCCCTTCTCTTGGCATTGCAGCTTCTTCTGCCCTTCCCTTCTGGGCACCAAAAGGTGACCAGGGGATTCAGGATGTAGAAATGCCCCTATTCCTATGTGCCAGCATGCTGCCTGTTCCCTGCCCAGGCTCTGCTCGGAGGGCAGAGGCCATTCACAGGATGCCATGGGCCCAGTTGGGAACCTCTCCTGCCCAGTCATGGGACGTGGCACCATGACTCACCTGAAAGTGGCAACACAGGAGCTGCTGGGCCAGGAGAGGATGATGGAGGTCCCATCCTCATCACTTCCTTCCTTTTCTGCTCTTGCTGCCTCCTTGTCAGCACTCAGCACCCACAGCTGGTCCAGGGCCAGGCAGAGCCGTGGGCGCAGGGTGGTGCCACATCTGAAGAGCGGAGAGGCAGGCAGGGAGCTGGAGGTGGAGCCTGCCGGAGCCCTGTCCCCCGCCTGCCGTTGGGGCAGACATGGGTGCATCCAGCAGCAAGGTGCCCCCGGGGGCTGAGGCTGGTGCCAGGGTGTCCCTGCCCTGCTGCCAGGGACAGGGCTGGGGGAAAGGCGGCTGGGCTTGCAGGCACTTACTGCAACTTGGCAATGAGCAGCTTCTGCTGGAGGAGTCAAAGGCACCTCTGGCTTCTCTTGCAGCCCTGGCTCAACCACACATCCACGCTCAGCACCGCCGTGCCCTTTCTGAGAGGCTCCCTGCAGAGCAGAGAGTGGTGGGTATGTGAAAGGCTGCTGCTGTGGGGCCCGGCCATGCCCGCGTGTCCCCGAGCCCCAGGGAGAGCCCACCTAGAGCCACAGCAGCAGTTGGCCTGGCCCATTCCACCCGGGACTGGAGGACCCTGGCCGTGCCCAAAGGACACGGCCCAGTCAGCCACAGTAAGGATGGGATGCGGGGTGCTGCTGCTGGTGCTGCTTTGGGCCAGCACAGCTCCATCCTGCTGTCTCTGGTGGCTCTTGGCTGCAACTGACAAACACTGGGAGCTCAACGGAAGCTGGGTGGTTACCGGGAGGCACCGGGGCATGGCTTTTCTCCACTATGGCCATCTCTGTCTGGCACGGGGGAGCCCAGAGCAGGACACAGCAGAGGGCACCCATCACCTCCCTCCATCCGCTGCCCACTTACGGCTAGCGTCGTCTGCGCGGCTGGCGCCGCTTGTTGCGCTGTGGTTGTCCCTGGCAGCCCGCGAGGGTCCTGCGGCGCTTTGGACAGCGTGCTGCTGGAGGCAGCCTGGCCGTGGTGGTGGTGTGCCCCACCAGGCCTGCGGGAGATGGATCCACCTCCATGGGCTCTGTGTCATCTGCGGGGGGATCCACCTCCATGGGCTCTTCCTCATCCCTCTTCTCTGGTGGGTCGACCTCCATGGGCTCATCTCTCTGGGCAGGGCTGCTGCTGCTGGCGCCAGCCCACTGGCGTTTCCTGGGCTGGGGAGGCATCCTCAGGGCTTCCAATGAGCCTCTTGTCCCTGGGCCCACTCAATGTAGGCACTGGTGCCACCCACTGTGGGCACTTGCCTCCCTTGGCCGCCTCCTCCTCTCGCAAGCAGGCTTGGCGTGAGTGTGTCTGGCTGCTGAGCGAGCTGTGGGCCAGCCACAGGGCTGCCTGCTTGCCTAACGGCCAGCCGGTGATGTCACCAACGGACGTTGCTGTGGCTGGGAGGGGGGCCCCTGAGGCCCTGAAGGCCCCATTGCGGGCGGCCCTTTTGCTTCCAGAGAGAAAGGCTGCCCCTGGAGCAGTGGGTCTGCCCTCCATGTCCCCTGGTGTGCCCTGGGCTCCAGCCCCCTCCTTGTGCCAGGCCTCAACAGGACAGCGGCCACAGTGTCAGAGGGCCTGGCCTGGTACATGCTGCTGCGCAGGGGCGACAGGAGGAGTCCATTGTAGGGCCACCGAGGTCCTTGGGGCCTGGAGGAGGGGTGTTCAGTCTGCGGACGGGAAGGCCCATTGCGGGTTTCTGTCCCCAGACGGTTCTTGCCTCAGCTACCCAATGGGTGGTTGAAGATGACGCCAGACCCACCCTGGTGTTGCACAGAGAAGATCTGCTGCTTGGTGGGGACTCTCTGTGCCTTCAGAGTTGAGGAAGAGACCTCAAGCACAGAGCTCGTTGCCTCAGTGATGTCATGTCATGTTCTTCATCAGCTGAATCAGTGCTTTATGGCTTAAAGAGAGACCTGGTGACATCCAATAAATTTAAAAAAAAAAAAAAACAAAACCAAAACCAACCCCCTGACCGTTCCAATATTTCCGTTTCATTTTGATAAGATTTAACTTTGTGCTTTCTAGTTGTGGTGTGAGCAATTCTCTGTGTCGTTGCTTTCTTATGCAGAGCCTTAGTGCTTAGGTAGGTGTGTGACTTATTGAACCAGTACCAGAAAAATGATTCCTTAGAAACACCTTATATGCAGCCTGGTTTTCTGCATTGTTCAGGAGAGGCAGCTTCATGATGGAGTGTGGTGAACTGCTTGAGAATTCTTCATTGGAGTGCCTGCCTTTAGAGCAGCAGCTCTCTTAAATGACGGAGCTGTGCGGACCCTTCTGAGGCCACAAACAAGTGCAGGCTCAAGCGATGGAAATGCTGTATCTACGTAGTTCTTAGTATTCCACGCTTCGGTCTTGGAAGGCTGAGACACCTGGAAGAGCAGGTGCTCTTTCCTATAAAATACCCCCAAACCCCTCACCTACTAACAGCCTTTTTCTTTATGAACTTGATTGATGATGTACTGTGATCTTGGGTTGATTCCCCTATGTGGAATGACTAAAACATGCAGCTTGTATTTGAAGGGCTGGAATCTGAGCACAATTTGCTGCAAGTCTGAAGTGCCCCTGAGCAAAGGGAGCCACAGAAGTCAGGGCTGCAGCACAGGAGGGAATCCACGGAGCATCAGTGGGTGGGTGGCAGCAAAAGTTTTACTTGTGTGCTGAACCCCCACCCAGAGATTTGCGAGCTACAGCTGGCTTGTGGACTGGATAGTCTGGCACTACTTGACTGCCGGTTAAGATAGCAGACCCTCTAAGCAGTTGTCGACCTCTGAGTAGGCAGGTGGGTAACATGCCAGCAAGAGTGTTTGGGGGAGAAGAGAGCTGCTGCATGCACGCCTCTGGGATTCGGCTGCCCGTGGCAGGAGATGCGTGAAGTTGGGTGTGTGTGCTGTCACGGGCAGATGCTCAAGGGCAGCTAAGAGCGAGCTGGAGCGCTCTGCTTTCACCCGGGAGAGAAAGGCTGCTGCTGAAAGCACAGGCTGGCAGGATCCTGACGGAGCCAAGGAGCAGAAAGGAAGGATTTAAACAATGGGGGAGTGCTCCTTTCAGCAGGGATGGCTATACCTTGGCACTTGGTGGGCTTGGTTTCATTCCTCTTTCCCCCATTGTCTCTCTCCTCCTTCTTTCCTCTCTGTTGTTGCAGCTCCTGGAAGTAGAGGGAAAAGACAGCTGTTGAGGATTGCCTTGGAGCCTTATCTCAGGAAAGCCTGAGCATCAGGTTTGCAGGTTTCCAAGCTGCTAGCCGTGCTTCCTTCCCATGAGCCCAGGACACAAGCCTTGGGGAGCCGCGGCTTTGCTTCCAGTATTTCTTTGTTCCCTGAGCACGCGTTTGCAAATTCTGTAACCTTTTGCCCTTGTCCCTCCGCAGGTTAAGGTGCAACATGCTGACTTTTGATCTGCCCATCTTAATCTCTCTCCTTCTCAGCAGCATTCCTGATAGTCTTATTTCCACAGGTTGTGCCAGTCTGGAGGAGAAACGTTTCCTTTTTGAGCTCAGGCACATGATCTGAGGACGCTCACCATTTCTGACTGTGCCTAATGATTTAGGTTCTTCCTGAAGACACCAAGAGGATTGCTGTGTTTGTCGCTCTGTGTGTCTTCATTGCTACTCGTACTCACAAAACAACTGGACCAAATTTGGGATCTGATGACTCAGGTTTCGACTTGCAGCTTCTTCTGCTTCTTCGGACCCTTGTTGCATAGGAGTTCCTGTGCTTTTGCCTTCTATTTGGTGCACACAAGCAGCGTATTGGCTTTGTGATCTGGGCATTATTGAGCATTTATTGTTCCATGTGGGCAAGCGTGACTCCCAGGGCCGTGCACACTTGGAAAACATGCTATGCAGTATTACCTGCAGGGTGTGGCAGACTGACCCAAATGATTCATGGTTTTGTTAATCCTTATACCTAGGAAAACAAATGTATGCAAAAGAAGGCCAGCAACACCAGAGTGTGAGGGATGGCCTTAAACGTGTGTTTTCCCATGAGATGTGACTTCTGTGTAGGCACCTAGTTCCAGGTACTGCAAATTTGTGTAGAATTTCTTGGGAAATGGCTGAGCTGCTGCATCTGCTCTTGAAGTGTCAGCTGGGAGAAAAGGCTGATACTCTTGAGGAACACCGAGTAATATCAGGTTGAGACCAATGAGTTTCCATTTGTGTGGGAAAAATAATACTTTGCATTGATTGAGCAGTTAGAAAGCTGCTAAGAAAGGACAATCTCCAGAGTGTTTTGAAAAATCATCACTTAGAATGCAGCTTAATGAAAATTGTCATGGGAGACCTGGGCTTAGGCCCACGAAAGTATGTAGGTATTGAAGAAGGCTGGTGCAAGAAGCGTTCCTTGCTGGTGGGTTGCCGTTAGCCTTGCGTCTGTGGAGGTGGTCGGCATGCGTTCACACAGCAACGCAAGCCAGAGCAGCTTCTCGACTGCTCTAATTCTCCCCTGGGTTGCCTCCAGCGCTGGGGGTGGGACAGGAGAGCTGTGGGCACTCCGCACTTCCCAAGGACTTCAGAGAGGCCTGCGGAAGAAAGGGCTCTGCCAGAGCAGAAAGGCAAATGTATGGCAATACTCGATAGCTTTCTTCTGTAGGAAGAAAGGAGGCAGTGGCAAATCCCGTTGCTCCAGTTACCACCCTTTCAACAGAGACCCTGAGGAGGACTGAAGTGTGCTGCTCTGTGCCAGTGAGGATTTGCCTGCAGTTTTGGATATTCTGCTTTTACAGGCAGTATGTGCCTCATACGTTTATTGTTACAGATTAGAGTTCTGCTGCGACTCTGGTGTTACTGGAGAGGGGGGATGTGGCACTGAAACACTTAGTGGTGCTCCTGGGCCCTGTTTTGAACTAGTTCCTAAAAAATGTGTTTTTCTTACCTCTGCTGGAGTTTGTCATGTTGAGTTCACTACTGAAATCCCACTTCAACATCCCTTTCAATGTCACAGGTAGAAGAGCCCAAGCAGTTCTCGCTGGTCCCTCCGGCAGTTGACTTCAGAAACAGGTCCTGTGTTTTGGTGAAAGAAAGTGTTGCTTGAGGAGGTGCGTGCGCTGTGTTGGTGTGAGTTGGGGTGGGGAAGATGGGAAGCAAAGTAGAGATTGAGCTGGGCTTTCTTAGGAGAAGGAGAAATGCCTTCAGCTCTGTGTTGGGTGCTAAACTCTTAAAGAAGATGCTGCTGTGGATTTGAAAAATCTTGAAAGGCTGTCCATTAGGAGTGGCCTAGAGAGGAATGGTATTTTGTAAATGACTCTGGAAAGAAGCCAGAGGAATAAGAACAGTGTCATGGTTTTGCTGCATTTTGATGGAGATTTACTTTAGTTCTGCCCTTAGTTGCTTATAATCAAAAATGCCGTTCTGACTGAAAGCACAGCGGCATGATAAGGTGCTGAGAAGTCTCTGGCTAATTCTGCAGGTGGGACGCTGGTAGCCTTCCTTCAGAGGAGGTGTGGGAGAAATGTCTGTCTGTGGGGTCAGTGCGCTTTTGGGGAGGGGAGAAGATACCTCTGCCTGTGCAAGAGCACCGTCCCTGGCAAAGAGGTGCAGGGAGAGTGCCTGACCACCGCTCCTGCTGTGGACTGTAGCGTCTCCTTGTCTTTGTACCTACGCTGTGTGTCATTTTTCAGATTGTGAAATAAAACTCTCAAGTTCTGAGAGCTTTTTTCTCTGCCTGCATGATAAAGTCGTGTTTCAGCTTGAAACTCATCTGGTCTGTGTCTGCTCTGCCTGAAAAGACACCTGAAAGGAGTCTGCAGAGTTGGCGTGCCCATGGGGGAGATACCCAGCTGGCCCTTTGTGTGGGGTGGATGGTGGCGGATGCCCAGAGCAGTGGGCAGCAGCAATTCCTGCTGTTGGTACTTAACCGGGAACCGCTTTGGTAAAGGGGTGGAGATGGTGCTTTCTGTGGCATCTCTGGGGTCTCAGTCTTGCAGCGACACCTTTGACGTTGGAGGGGTGGACTGCTATAAGCTAAGTAAGCAACCTCTGACAAGACTGCAGGGGTAGTCCTTGTGTGGCAAAAAGCCTGGCAGTGTTTTCATGGAGCTCTGCCCGCTTGCTTCTGTGGTCTAGGTTATCAGTGCTACCCGCAGTGCTGTTTCCCTCCCCCATGAAAACGGGCGTTCTGCAGGACAGGATGTTTTACCTGCTGCGGTGTGTGATGCCTGGCCCTGGAAAGATGAGGCCAGATAGAATTTCCCCGGAACAAAACTGGACTGGGTCTGCAAAACTTGCTCTGTGTCAATAAAAACTGAGAGGACTAAATAGCTGGTAAGGTTTGATTATGAGCTGTAGCACAGAGTTGATACTGGAGGTATGATTCTCTATGGCTGTTGTGGTTTGGGCCGGATTGGCCACTGGGTGGCAGGACAGATGCTCTTGTCAATGTGTCTTCAAAGAGAGGCAGGAGAGAGAAAGAGAGACTCAGGATTTCAGAAGGAACTGAACTACTTGACTAAAACGTTAAGAATAAAATAAAAAGGAAATAATGAATATATACAAAACTGTATTGAGCTCCCAGAATGGTTTTACGTGTAATAGTGGAAGTAGAGATGTGTGATTTTGTTGCTGTTGTTTTTTTTATCCTTGAGGACAGGCATAACAGTGGGAAATACTCAAAGTAAGGTGAAGAAAACTGAGCAGTTTCCACTAAACTAAAAATTGCAAGATCAGCAGAAGAGAGAGGAAATATTTCTTCTATAGCATAATTGTTATGGGTCTTTCTTAGCAGCCCTAGATTACAGTCCTTTTATTCAGCAGCAGAACCTGCACCTGTGTCATACATCTGGTACGTGTCCTGAGGATGGCAACTAAGTATAAGCACAGCAGAATTGTACCCCATGTCGGGGTCACGCTGACTGAGCTGAGGCAGTCTTCCAGAACATATAAGTGAATTTGGGGACGTCCCTGCGTGTTGGAACTTCACAGTATTAATGATTCGATCAATAGAGTTTGAGGAACGTCAGCAAGTTTGTACTACTTTCTTTTCTTTATTGACTTTATAGAACAGCACTGAAGTTATTCATATAGATTCTTTAGGCAATTCAAATACTTTCACTGAATGACAGAAAGGCTGAGGTTGGAAGGGACCTCTGGATGTCATCTTGCGATAGCCGCCTGCTACAGCAGAGACAGCCAGCGCCGCTCAGCCAGGGTCTGGCTCCATCTTCTCTGCAGCCTCCCATCAGGCTTTTTATGCATTGATCAATTCCCCTGCGAGCCTTCTCTTCACCAGGCTAAGCGGTGCCAGCTCGCTCAGCCCTTCCTCAGAGGAGAGATGCTGCAGTGCCTTTATCATCTTCACACTCCTTTGCCAGACTCTCTCTCCAGACTCTCTCTCCAGTCCAGCCCAGGACACCATCAGTGCTCCTGGTGGCAAGGGCACACTGTTGGCTCATGATCAGCTGGGTGGCCACCAGGACCTGCAGGGCTTTTTACGCCAAGCTGCTTTCCAGCCGAGCAGCGCGCCAAATGTGCTGGTTCCTGGGGTTGTCCCTCGCCAGGTTCTGGACTTCACTTCTTTCTCCTGTTGAACTTCTTGTGGCTCCTGCCTTGGCAGGGTGTGAGCATGGGGTGATGCAGAGGGCAGAGCCAAGTGGTGCAGACTCTGAGCAGGAGGAAAGATTTGGGTGCCAGTGTTGCAGGGCATGACGGGGCAGTAGAGGCTGGTAGGAGAGCAGATCCCCGGGAGGTGGGGGCAGATGATGTGGTGAGGAGGAGACCAGGCATGGGACGTTTAGCAGTGGGGCATGGTCCAGCCCTGGAGTCCCCCTTCTGACTGAACCGTTGGCCGGCATGTGTCCCAGCTGCTGGCCTGGCCCTGGTTTTGGCAGCTCCTGGGGCCTTGTTCTAGTTGTTCCGGCGGGGTGGCCTCTTGGGTGGCTGAGGTGAATGTTGGGAGCTGCTGGCCCTCCTCTTCGGGCCTCGCCGTGGACCCCCACGGGAGAGGTCCCTGCTGCGGCTGGGAGTAGAGGGACCTGCGGCAACCTCCCCTGGATCCTCATGCAGCTCCTCCTGTTCCCCGTTGGTTGGAACAGGGGCATCGGGGGAGCTGCCGGGAGCCCCATGAAGAGCAGCGGTGGAGGTGTTGGGTCGCTCCTCTTCATTGTCTGCAGCAGGGCTGCGGGAGGTGCCTTGGCCAGGGCCAGGAGACCCCCTTCTGGAGGCAGCAGGAGGAGGGACAGCCATGGGGCTGCCCTCCCGCTCCTCGGCAGCATGGCTGTCCTCGAGGCCCAGCAGACGGTGGGCCTCCGCGCTGCAGCGTTGCATGGCGACGTTGATAAGCTGCTGTACAAATGTCGCCGCGTGATCCTGGAGGCTGACCTGCAGCAGCCGGACCAGGACCTCTTCGTCCAGACCAAAGAAGCCCAGGACGGCCAGGATGAGGTCCTCCATCACAACGGCTGCTGAAGGCTCCTCGGCAAAGATCAGCCCCAGCTGCTGTTGGAGCCAGGGCAGAAAGCGTTGGAGGAGAGCTGGGTGGTCGTCAAAGAGGAACGCCCAGGTATGGGGCTGGAGGCCGCCCACCAGAGCCCTGGGCACCAACTCCACTGCCAGCGGCTGAGGTGTTACAGAGCGGCGAGGGGGGCTGTGGGTGTCTGGGTGCCTGGGCGCTCCTCCGGCCTGCCGGGTGCCAACTGGTGCGGGGGCTGAGGCAGATGACGCGATGGGAACCTCTTCGAAGTCATTGTCTGCCCTCACCGAGTGCACGATGGATCGCACTCTCCTCTTGCAGAGAGGGCACTCGGGCTTGCTGTTAGCCCAGCGCAGGATGCACTGGTAACAGAATTGGTGGAGGCATGGCATGGCATAGGCGGCATCGTCCCAGCTGTCCAGGCACACTGGGCAGTGGTTGTCCAGGTCCATTGCCATGCTCTCCACTCGCTGCATCGTGCTAGGGGGAGCTGGGGGTGACCAAGTGCTCCCTCCCTGTGGCGCTGCAGCAGCCGGTGTCAGGCTGGAAAAGGAAGAGAGGCTACGGTCACTGGCTGGCCTGAGGAGGGCTGGAAGAAATGCCCAGGTCCCTCAAGAAAGAAACCCTCCCAGCTCCCCAGGGTGCGGTGTCCCCACACAGCTCACCTCTGCTGCTGCGAGCGTGCCTCCTGACTGCCCCGGCTGCCTGAAGCTGACAGGGCCAGGGAAAATCCTTTGCGGGCTCTGGGGCACAGATGGAGAGCTGCCGCGAGCAACTAACTCCCCAGTCAGGACACCAGCGCCAAGGCTTGGCTCAACACTCCAGCCTCGCCAACTGCTCAGCTGGAATGCGGGTATGAACCAGCTGGATGGGACTCGGCGCCCGGATTTAAGCAGCGAGGGGCACGTGTTCACAATCCGTTGCTTGGTGACATCAGAGCCCATCCCTCGGTGACAACAGAACCCATCACTTGGAACGTCTTGCCAGCACTGCCTGGTGGCATCTCCTGAAAGTGGAGAGGTTCAGGCTGAAGAGCAGGAATCCAGAAGAAAATCCTTGTGAGACTCATAAAGCAGTGGAGTGGGTTGCCAGAGAGGCTGTGGGATCCCTGAGCCTGGAGGTCAATCCGTCCAGACCTGCGATGCCACACTCTAGAGCATCCAGGTCTATATTCCTTGTTGACCCTTCCCTGAGCCGTCTCCGAGTTGCACAAGAGGCCTCTTCCAGTAGGGGCACTTGAGTGGTTTGGTTGTTGGTATAACCCAGTGTGAAGGGGCAGATGTGAGCGTTGTTCACCCAGGCAGGGACCATCCGGGAGATATGCAGAGGCCTCCCAAAGCTGTGTCTTTTGTCCTCTGTCTCGGCTCGGGGAATTGTGTCCAGGCTGGGTGGAAATACACATTTAGCTGCTGGGAGGATAGGACAGCATGCACATGAAGGGGTGAAATCACTTTTATCTTGAAATAAAAATCTTCCTCCCCTCCTTGCTTTGAACTTTGCCACATTCTTGAGATTTGTTCCTACAGTTTGCACCAGAGGTTTTGGGCTCTATTGAATTTTATGGGAGCTGTGATAAAAATTTTGATTCTTTTCAAAACCATCATCATCCTTGCATGGCTGTTCATAGTGGATGCAATCTCACCTAACAGTATTATTGCAACTTCCTGTCTCGTCATGAACTAAACCCTCTTTCAGTGGAAAGACGCGTGCCTCTGTGCGTCAAGTCAAAATCTGTTAAAACCAATGTCTGAAGTCACTGGAACTGTATCAAAGAAGTGCTATTTCTGCCCATTGATTAGGAGGAGAAGCAGATCATGAACTCAGAGGTCAGGGTTTGCAGTGCACCCGCCTCAACAAAGCTTCAGATCACCTTCACTGTTTTGTGTAATTGCTCTTCCAAAGAGAAACAATCGTCTGCTAATACCAAATCAGCATTGATACTAGCCCAGATGGCCTCAGCTGTCCCGACTTGGCCTGGTCCTTTCCAAACCTTTACATAATCACGGGGTGTATTTTAGACTAATGTAAATATGTTGATAGCAACACACAATGAGCAGTGCCTCTTCAGCTGCTTCCAGTAGCTACTGTGTGCCCAGGAGAAGAGCAGAGGAGCTGAGGACAAGAGCTCGGCTTTCAAAACCTGACAAGATAGCTGCCTTAAAGACTGTGCTTAATGACTAAAAACTCTGACTGTGTTTTTCGTGAACTCAGTGAGCAGCTGTGAAACTGAGGGCTTATGGGACATAGGGCCACCAGGCCTGAGTGCTCTGCACTTTGAATTGCAGTCATTTTGCATGAGGTTATGCAAAGAGAAGAATATGCTCTCCTGCGATGCAAAACTATGTTATAGTGTGTCCTGCTTTGAGCGACACAGGACTAACTTCTCTTCTAATAGTTGGGAAGCCTGCACTTTTAGAAGACTCCAGTGTCTGAACTTGTGAAAATATGTACTTTATAGCTGGCTATGGTGTGTGGGTTTCAAGGTCTCAGAGATTTTGAGCTTGCCAGGCGCAGGGATGAGGAGGAGTGAGACGTGAGCACTTGACCCAAGCTGGCCGGCAAGATTATTTCATACCATACAAGATTATTTTCATATCATGAACATGAATGACATAAATTGGTCCAAACCCTTATTCTTCCGATGGGATGTCTGCTTCCTCCCTGGGCCCCAGCTTAAGGATATTACTAGGAAACTTCCAAGCCTGGTACGGCCCACCGACTATTACCCATTACTGCTCTTCCGTGTGTGTGGTGGTGAAGCTGCAACATGTCCTCCTATGGCGATCAAAGGGGGAAGAAGGTCTTTGCTCACTAGCTATCAGGGCTACCGGACAGCGCTTAAAACGAGGCTTGAAGGGAGAGGGGGACAATATCAGGCTTGCCCGTGACAAGCTGTGAGATGACACGCCAAGGTTAGAGGGACAGGGTGCTAGCGAGGGCCCACAGGCTGTTGCTCTGAGATGTGCTGGCTACGCTGCAGGACACCTGAAGTCTTCCAGCGATGAGGCAAGAAGGAAACACCATGGAATGAAAGGGTGTTCCTCTAAGAAGGTGATAAGAAGGTGCCTCAAAAGGAGGCAGACACGACAGTTTTTCTCCTAAAATCACCGACTGAGAGGGTAGGACTGAATCCCCGTGGGTGGATTTACTCTTAGTCGCATACAAAGTATTTTCAGTGACTTTCTGGCACACCGTGAAAGTACAGTGGAAAGAGAAAAACCAAAGGCAAAAAAAATACCGGTAGACCGTATAACACACAAACAGATCATTTAATTTCTACTCATGGCTTTCACCAGGAAGTGAAACTCTAATCAAGTATTTCCAAAGCATCTTAGCCAAACTGGGAATCCCTCACACAACAGATTCAGTGAGTTCAGCTGAGCCTAAATGGAACCCAGCAGCCGCACAGTGCTGGGAAAGGTCTTGCGCATGCCCATGCACTTCTCCTCATCAATGAAGAGTGTGTTGGCTTTGACGGCCAGGTCATGCTGCAAGACCGACTTGGTATGAACCAGCATTTGCAGGGTGTCCTCGGTGTCTCTCAGGCGCTGCTGGAGGCTCTGGACCGTCTCGTTGATTTTGTGGACCTCGTTGACAAGGCTGGAAAACAGCAAGAAACCCTGGTTAACAGTGCCATCGTGGGGGTGGTTTCTAGCGTGGCATTGCTGAAGGGCCCCTTGGTCACAGGATTTCCCCCTTCAGCGTGCTCAGACTAACTCAGACCCCCTGTTTCTGGCAGACGCATGGGAAAGCTGAGGGCAGAGTTCCTCCAGACCTCAGCGGGGAGGCATGGTTAAGTCTGCTCAAAGGCTTTGGCAATGCGCAGCCGCCTCTCCCAGAGCAGCTCAGGCCAGCAAGAAGAGGGATGAGCAGGTGTGGTTTCCTGTTCCTGCTTGGTTTGGGGGGTTTGTTGGCTCCCCCTCCTGGATTTCCCTGTGCAGGCATCCTCCCCATGCCCACAGATGCACACAAAGAAAACAGGACATCTGGGAGAGGCTAAAAGTGAATGTGAAACAAGGGGAGGATGGAAAAAACCCTTGTTGTACGAGATGCTGCAAAGGCTGTGGGGCTGGGTTTCAATTGCTCTGAAAAGGCTTCAGCTGGAGTCTTGCCCAACGGGCTCCCAGGAGGGGTGAACTTTGGGGTGCCTCAGAGGGGGTGCTGCTGGGCGCTCAGGCCAGCCTACTCCTCCACAGCTCCTCGGCGTGCAATCCCAAACAGACCACTGTGTCCTTGAAAGGATTTCCAGTGTCCTCGGAGAAGGTGAGGACAGCCCTTTCTGCTTCTCCATAGGGGGCACCCTTCCTTGCAGTTCCCCAAAAGGAAGGGCCTAAGGGATCTCAGCAGGATCCTGTTGGAGAGTAAAGGGCTCGTCCTTCAAAACTGAGCACATCCAACTGCCGGGAAGCAGGCTGGAGAGAAGATGGGGCTTACCCAAGCGGGAAGAATCCATCCCCTCATGGGGTGCCATCAGGCTATACCCGGCCATGGTGTACAGCCTCCTTTGTGGGCGCAGAGCTCTCCCAGCACCCAAAGGCTGCAATACCTGCTCATTGCTTTTGATTATAGCAGTGCGCTTATGGAAGGACTGTTGAAAGAAAAGCCCATGCTTAATTTTTCATGCAGTGCTACCCCCGGGTGCTACCAGCCGTAACTCCTCAAGGAGCCCACCAGACCCACGCTCCTGCCTTACCGCAGCTGGGCAGTGTCCCGGCACAGCTCCACGTTTGGTCTGCGTGTGCGCTCGTCCAGCTGGCTCTGAGCCACTTTTAAGGGAGGCCCTTGGTCCCTAATGGCCTTTTGGATGGCTTCCATGGTCTTCTCCACCTGGAAGATTTCCTGCAGCATCTGGCGTAAAAAAGAAACCCATGCACAAATTAAAAAGTATCTTCTCAAGTGACAACATAATTACCCTTTCCTCTTGTCCATCTGCAGAACAAAACAAGTTCAATAAGCAGACCCTGGGCTCAGACCCCTGTCATTCTGCTACACATCAAGGCGCAGAGCCAAGAGTAATTTTTCTTCAGGGAAAAACCTCTCTTGGCTCTTGCTGTCACATCAGAGGAGGTTTTGGAGCACTGATGGACCTATTGAATTCCCAGCTTCCCAAAATTACCGCTTGCTGGAACTAATCATCCATCAACAGTAACTCAGAGAGGGAAGGTTCTTCATGGATCCTCACTGAAAGACGTGGCATCAGCTCGCAGTGCTGCAAGCCCCGTCTTCCCTCAGTTACTCAATACAGTGTGGGGCCCATTTCAGGAAGCTTTCTATGAGACCCACAGCTCTGAGGCAGGTGTCCATCACTGATTTCCACTGACTCTGCTTGGCAAAGCAAACACACGCATGCCCGTGCAGCAGCCCCAGAGCACGGAGAGTGAAAGCACGTCCTTGGAGGAGAAGCAAGCCTGCAACCCCCCCAGCAGGCAGCCCAGCAGAGGCCCAGCAAGGCCGTTCTGGAGGGCAGCCAGCGCTTCTGAAGGAACTACCAGGAGATGCAACCAGCATTGGCATTTTCTGCTGGCAATCCCTGTGCTTCCAGGCTGCCAGTGAGGATGCCCTAGCAAAAACAGACCCCTTGAGATGAAATTACGGTGCCAACTCCTAAGGGTCCCACCTCAGGGGTGTCACTAGGAAGTGACAGTGACACACCGAAAGGGAGGGGTTCCGACTACCTTGGCCAGGTGGGTCCGGATCTTGCTCTTGGCATCGGCTGTCTCGCTGATGCGTTTGGTGAAGGCGATGTTCACCCTGTTGAACTGGCTCCGCATCTCGTTTGCCACCACCACCAGCAGGTTCTCGATGTTGTCCCGCAGCTTGGAGGAGGCCGCCCGTTGGCTCTGTGAGCGGAGGATGTTGTCGTCTGTGATCTTGGCCCAAGAGTCCGGCACCGAGATCCTTCAGGAGGTGAGGGGGAAGAAGAGGCCCCGGTAAGCCCGTAGTGCTGAAGCTGGACGTGGGCAGGCATGAAGCCTGCCTGGGAGCAGCACTGATTAAATGTATCTGAAATCTCCGTCTTTAATTTGAGCATAGGTTGTGGTTTAACTCTGGCCAGCAGCTAGGACCACACAGCCACTCTCAATGGAGGGGAAAGAGAAAGAACAGGACTCACGGGTGGAGATAGAGACAGTTTAATAGAACAACAACAGAAAATAAGAATGAGAAGAAGACTACGAGTAAGGGTAAGAATAAAGGTATGGTTAACAATAACAATAACAGTAAGAATAACAATAAGCAGAGAGAAACGGTCCCACTCAGGCAGCTGTCTCCAGGCGGGATGGACGTGCCTTGACAGTGGGCTGGGGACAAGCAGCTCCCTGCCAGGGAGAGGCACCGTGCATCCCGGGCACAGCTTGCTGCTGGCGTGCCGCCCAGCGTGCACTCACGTGGCATCAACCCGCTCCACCGCTGGGTAGTAGCTGATGCCGTGGGAGGTGCTCCTCAGGTGGTGACACTTGTCATCGATGCGGTGGGCCGCCTGCTTGTGGGCCAGGTCCCTCTCCAGCTCGTGCTGGGCCGCCCTGTTGGACCTTCAACATGCAAACAACAGCCATCGCTGGGGATGTTCAGGTGGAAGGGCTTCCTCCCCGCTCCAGTTCCCCGCAGCTCCCTCCCACGCAGCTCTGTCCTCCCATGAGCATCACTGCCCACTTCCCGGGGAGCCCGCCTGGCTTTTCCATCTGCAGGGTGTGGGGAGAGGTCGGGGTCTGCTGGGGGTCCACATCACAACTGCAAATGCACATCAGCCCTACAGCATGACATAAGGAGCTCCTCCTTACGCGAGCTGGGCTTTGGCTTCATCCAGGTACCGCTGCATCTTCTCCTGGCACGACCTGATGACATTGACTTCCTGGGTAAAGGACACATGGCCCCATCATCAGTGTCTGTACTCAGTTGTCCTGATGCCACTCGTCCCCTCAGACCTCCCCAACCCTGCACACAGCAAGAACTTGCCTGCTTGTCTTTCTGCCCAGAGTAAACAGGCAGGGAGTGGAGAAAGTGCCCCCAAACTGCGTGCATGTCTTTAGTGCACTACTCCCTGAAGATGGTCACAGAACCCCCACACGCTACCCAAACACGCAGCTACTCTTCAGCTATTCCTTCCTCTGTACGGCCAAGTCATACCCACACGGCGTGGGCATGCTGCTGCCTGGGGGAACCCCATCCCGTGGCCCAGCAGGTTTTGGGGGGGTTGAAGAGCTGAGCACCTCCCCAGCGGTAAGGAGCCAGGTAGGGAAGAAGGCTGCAAAGCCTCAGTAGGGCAGTTTAGGTAAAACTGGCTTTAACACATGATCTGGGTGGCCCAACTTACCGTGAAGAGCTCTTTCTCCACATCATCATGGACGAGGTCAATGCCCATCCTCTTCTCCCGCTGAAGCAAGCACTGCTGAGCGACCTGTTGGGGACATGCCATCACTGTTGGGTGCAGGGGCAGGATTCTCTATAGAGAGAGTCCCCGTCTCAAGAAATGGAAGAAAAGAAATTCTAGGCGGGCACAGAGGGGACACCAGGGGAACAAAGTGCCCAGGGCGGCTGCTTCAGCTGACAACAAGAAACCGAACTGCACCGTATGCATCAAATCAACATGAGGAAGCACGCGTGTCCCAGCTGCAACCAGAGCTGTGGCACAGGCACCTGTGTCAGCCTTGATGCTGACCTCCCCAGGGTGTTGTAGGAAGACATGGGCTTCTGTCTCCCAGTCCAGGAATTTGGATGTTCCGCCTACACAAATATTTGGTTAAGCAAATAGAATTGTGATGAGCTCATAACGGGCTGATAGGGGATGCAGCAGATGGGAAGACATTGCAAACTTAACTTATGGTCTCTTCATAAAAACTCTCTAGGTCTTGCGGAGCTGCAGTGGAACTTAGACATTTGAATGGCTGCAGTTGTTCCAGCAGTAGGCTACAGCTTGCAGCCCACTGGACAGAGTGCTTACCTGGAGAGGGGCCTCCGTCTCAGCCAAGGCCCTTTCTAGTCTCTTCTTCATGTCTGTGAGCGTGTTGGTCTCCCCGATCATCTCATCCAGCTCACGGCAGAGCTCCCCTTTCCAAAACTCAATAGCATTCACACGTCCTCCCAGGCTTTTGGTGCTTTCTTCTTGTGTTTTCTTTGTCTGCTGGTATTTATCCCCAATCATGCGGGTGGTATCAACTCTCAGAGCCTCCGCATTGTGCCGGGAAGTCTCTGACTCTTTGTACTTGGTCAGGTTGGACCTGTACCAGTCGTCAGGGGTGTAGCGGGTGAAGAGGGTTGTTCTGTTGGAAATGTAAGGGAGTTTCTCGCTGGTGGTCATCCCCTGGGAAGTTTTGGAAAAGGGAGCCAAAGCTGGTTTGATGGCATCTCTTTTAGAGTAGGTGCTGGGCATCCAGGGGAGGCTGGAGCTCTGAGGCAACGGGTAGTACGGGAAACGGTCCTTATAGCTGGCAGTCATGGTGTTGATGGCAGGCAGAACCTTGGCACGTCTTGCCGTTAAGCGAGAGCCGACAGCCTCCATTCCTGACCACTGCTCTTCAAGTACTTGTCCTGCACAGAGGAGGAGATAGAAGACAACTTCCCTCAGTCAGCACCTGCACTTGCCTTCCTTCTTACAGCAACACATGCAGCTTCTAACACAAACAGCAACGCACACAGCACCCACAGGTCACCTGTACAGGCCTAAAACTCTTGAAAGCAAATGCCTTCTCACAGCACCCCAAGCATTTGTATCTGGAAAGGGATTTGAATTTGTTTAGTATCTAGCCTCAAGTATTGAAATGCGGAGAAAAGCAAAGCATGGCTGCTCAGGAGAATGACAGATATTAGCCTTCATTCTCCTCAAATCTGTCAATCCCGTGAAAGTGTAGCTGGTGATTGTCTTGTATTCATTGGCTTCTTTGGCTGGCGTATGTGCTGATCTTCTAGTACTCCAGATGTCCTTTTCTCTTTCAAAGTGCCCTTTCCAGCCCCGATAGCTGCGCCCCTTTGGACCAACCCAGTGTGATTGGTGGGTCAGGGACTCAATCCTCACCCCCCACCTTCACTTGCATTGATGCTTTGCAGATCTATATCCAAATTTGACCCCCCTCCAGCTATTTCAGTCTCAAGAGAACAGCCCTCTCTTGACTTGCAAAGGAAGAAAAATGCCTACGCCTCACCTGACGTAAAATCGATGCACTTGGAAAGGAGAAATCCCAGACAGTCTTTTCAGAGGGGTGTGTAAACAGCAGCCTTGCAGGAGCCCTAGGAGGAATGGCCACACGTGAAGATTTTGCTACCGAGAACTGCATACGGCATTGTGGGTGCTACTGCTCTTTTCAGATTCAGGGTATCAGTCAGTTGTTGTCAGAAACATCATGCAGAGGGCCAGCAAATGTCCCTAACACACCGCATCTGAGGCCAAACCCTCAGGAGGCGACTCAGGAGGTACCCCATCCCCTCCCCACAGCTCCCAGCCTGGCTCAGAGCCCAGTGAAAGGTGAGGACACTGGTGTGCTGCAACAAGATGCCTGGGTGGGAGTGGGGTTTGACACAAAGCATGTGCTCAATCCCATCTGTTACAGCGTGAAAGCCACTTGAGTCCTTCAAAAATGGGAAGTTTGCATAAAAAATACTTTCCCATAATGGTACATACTCACCCGAAACCTCCAGAGGCTTGGGAGTGCCCGGGAGGGCGGCTACTCCCTGCTGTGCTGTGGGGTTCGGTGGCAGCACTGCCAGACACTGCAGCGTCCCCAGTGCCCTGTGTGACACAGAACCAGGGCAGCGTTGCCAGGGGCGCAGGGCGCTCAGGGACCGGGTTCTGCCTGGGCAGCTCCCTGCAGCCGCTATGGCAACCTGATGCAGCCCTTTGGTGCCCGGTGCTCTTGATGGGCAACCCGGGGCCACCCGTGGGCAGCTCAGTGCAGACTCCGGGCAACCAGACTGCCTTTGCTGGGACAATTGATCCCGTCCCTGGACAACTCCCGCTGCCATCCATGGGCAACCCAGTACAGCCTTTGGGCGTCTGCTCCGGCCAATCAAGGGGACTTGTCTCCAACTTTTGATAACACCCATCAGGCCAACTGTCAGCACCCCTGTGCCCCATTGTCCCCAGAAGAAACATTTTCATTTCCTTCATGTTACCACTTGAGGTTAACTGTGAGCTATGTATATGGCTCATCAAATACTCAGGCTGATACAGCTGTCTTCTCATTGCCGCCTTTGGTTTCCTCCTGTTTTCCCACCTATTGCAGCTGCACACTGAGACCGGACCAAATGTTTTACAGCTTCTCAGGGGTGCACTGACACCCTGCCCCACCGCTCCTGCTTTCTGTGCACACGTACACACGGAGCCGGCCTCCATGAGAAAGCAATGCCTCTGCTGCCAAAGATCTGAGATAGAGAAGAACTCCAACTGTTTTCTGTATACAAAGGTTAGCACACTTTGATTTCACTTTAAATACATGTCTTGCTTTAGTCGGGTTAAAATCGACTTCATGGCACAGGGAAACCAGTCAAATTCACAAGCTACGGGACTGTCGTGGTTTAGGCCAAAATCCACTACTGGGGACCTGTGGCACCCCAGATGGCACCGACAGATGCTCCCCTCTACCCCTCTTCAAAGAGAGAGGCAGAGGAGGAAAAAGAGACTTATGAGTTTAGAAGGAACTAAAGTACTTTAATGAAGTATTAATAATAAAAGAAAAGAAAAAATGAAAAATAGACACAAAACCCTATCAAGCTCCCGAGATGACAATGACGTCACCGGCTGGCACTGGGGCAGTCCCAGGCTGGACGCAGTGACGGACGGGAACTGGATTCCGGATCTGGATTCAGAATCGGGATCACAGGCAGATGAACAGAGTCCTCCTCAGACGTCGGCCGTTGAAGGAAGAGCTGCCCCTTTGATCCCTCAGCTTTTATACTGAGCATGAGGCAGATGGGATGGAATACCCTGTTGGTGAGTTTTGGGTCACCTGTCCTGTCCGCTTCTCCCTGCAGGTGGGACTCCACTATGCTTTTCCGCTTCCGACCCTCCAACGGGGCAAATAACAAAGTTGGTTGGCCTTGGGGGTTATAGCAATAAGTATAAGCAGGAGCCTCTCTGCATACCATGTCTGGGCATCAGCTACAAACAAGTGGTCTTATCACTCTGAGAGAGTGAACGCTGTCTGCACAATATGCAGTTAATTTCAGTAGTTAGAAGAGGCCCAGCTAACAAGCGAAGTTACTGAACAAAATTGGTTCTGTTTTACCTCAAACCAGGACATTCCACCCCTTATTCCATACCATTTGCATCTTGCTCAGATTACTATTACTTTTATCTATCAAATTTACACACACACAGATTATATATATGAGATGGATACATGCAGGTCACTCATCTATGGTTTACATTTACCTACAAAAGTTATATGCAAAAGTCCATTTAGTTCATGATTGCAGGATCTCATCTCAGGGCAGGAAAGATGGTACGAAATTCACTCTGGTTTGTGCCCACGGATAGCATGTTCATCTTGAAGAGCTTGCTGGATGCCACTTGATGAAGCTATCTCAGGTTTCATCACCTCTCTATTATCCTGAAAAGCACGTATGGAACACTGTTAGTATTATGTAGTGATCAGCATCATACTGCTCAGGATTGAGTATTCTCACCAAGGGTTAAATTCCCTTGAGGTACACATTGACCTTCTCCATCCTTCAGCATCACCCACCAAGTACATCCAGGTCCTTGAGCAAAAACAGTCCCACGAATGGGTTTGCTTTTGCCTGAAGCAGGAAAAACCCAAACAGTTTTCCCTAACAAATTCCTTCCATGCACCACAGGGACTTGATCCCCTTCTACAGTATGTAAAAGGTCTGATTGAGCAGGACCAGCTCGATTGATGGATCCCCTGGTGTTAACTAGCCGGGTAGCTTGCTCTAAATGCTTGTCCCAATTTTTAAAGGTTCCACCCCTCCTATTGCTTTTAGGGTGGTTTTTAACAGTCCATTGTATCGCTCAATCTTCCCAGAAGCTGGTGCATGATAGGGGATAGGATATATCCACTCTACGCCATCTTCTTTTGCCCAATTACTTATAAGATTGTTTTCAAAATGAGTCCCGTTGTCTGACTCAATTCTTTCTGGGCCGCCATGTCGCCACACGACTTGCTTTTCAAGGCCCAGGATAGTATTCCGGGCAGTGGCATGGGGTACGGCAGAGCTTTCCAACCATCCGGTGCTTGCTTCCACCATTGTAAGCACATAGCGCTTACCCTGGCGAGTTTGAGGGAGCGTGATGTAATCAGTTTGCCAAGCCTCCCCATACCTATATTTCAGCCACTGTCCCCCATACCACAAAGGTTTTAACCATTTAGCTTGCTTGATTTCGGCGCATGTTTCACAGTCGCGGATAACCTGCGCAATAGTGTCCATGGTTAAATCCACCCCTCGGTCATGGGCCCATTTATATGTTGCATCCCTTCCTTGATGACCGGAAGTGTCACGGGCCCACTGAGCTAAGAATAGTTCACATTTATGTTCCCAGTCCAAGTCTGAGCTAAGAATAGTTCACCTTTATGTTCCCAGTCCAAGTCTGTCTGGAAAATTTGAGCAGCCTGATCCGCTTGCTGATTGTTTTGATGTTCCTCGGTGGCCCGACTCATGGGTACGTGGGCATCTACGTGATGTACCTTTACGACTAGGTTCGCTAGCCGCTCAGCAATGTCTTGCCACAGCTCAGCAGCCCAGACGGGTTTATCTCTGCGCTGCCAGTTGCTCTGCTTCCACTGCTTTACCCACCCCCACAGAGCATTTGCCACCATCCATGAGTCAGTATAGAGATAGAGTATTGGACACTTTTCTCGTTCAGCAACATCTAACGCCAGCTGGATGGCTTTTACCTCTGCAAATTGACTCGATTCACCTTGTCCTTCAGCAGCTTCCGTGACTTGTCGTGTAGGACTCCACACAGCAGCTTTCCACCTTCCATGTTTTCCTAGAATACGACAAGACCCATCAGTAAACAAGGCATACTGTTTCTCATTATCTGACAGTTCATTATATGGTGCAGCTTCCTCAGCACGTGTCACCACCTCCTCTAGTGCCTTCCCCAAGTCTTTGCCTTCGGGCCAATTTGTGATGACTTCTACGATTCCTGGGCCATCTGGCTTTCCTATTCGAGCTCACTGCGTGATTAAGGCAACCCACTTACTCCAGGTAGCATCGGCGGCATGATGAGTAGAAGGAACTTTACCCTTGAACATCCAGCCCAGTACTGGTAATCGGGGCGCCAGGAGGAGCTGTGCCTCAGTACCAATTACTTCTGAAGCAGCTCTAACTCCTTCATATGCTGCCAAGATTTCTTTCTCAGTTGGAGCATAGTTGGCCTCGGAGCCTTTATATCCTCCACTCCAGAATCCTAGGGGTCGACCTCGAGTCTCCCCTGGTGCTTTCTGCCAGAGGCTCCAGGTAGGGCCATTGTCCCCGGCTGCAGTGTAGAGCGCATTTCTAATGTCCCGTCCAGTTTGGACTGCTCCAAGGGCTACTGCATGCACAATCTCTTGTTTAATTTGCTCAAAGGCTTGTCATTGCTCAGGGCCCCACAGAAACTCATTTTTCTTTCGAGCCACTTCATAGAGAGGTTTCACAATCTGGCTATAACCTGGAATATGCATTCTCCAGAAACCCACAACACCTAAAAAGGCTTGTCTTTCCTTTTTGTTAGTAGGTGGGGACATAGATGTTATTCCGTTAATCATATCCGTTGGGATCTGGTGACGGCCATCTTGCCACTTAATTCCCAAGAACTGGAGTTCTCGTGCAGGTCCCTTGACCTTACCTCCTTTAATGGCAAAACCTGCTTTCAGAAGAATCTTAATTATTTTCCTACCTTTGTGGAAAACTTCTTCCACCAAATTACCCCACACAATGATGTCATCGATGTATTGTAGGTGTTCTGGAGCTCCACCCTTCTCCAGTGCGGTCTGGATCAGTCCATGGCAAACAGTAGGGCTGTGTTTCCACCCCTGGGGCAGTCGATTCCAGGTGTACTGGACACCCCTCCAGGTGAAAGCAAACTGTGGCCTGCACTCTGCTGCTAAAGGAATAGAGAAAAAGGCATTAGCAATGTCAATTGTAGCATACCATTGGGCTGCCTTTGACTCCAGTTCATACTGAAGTTGTAGCATGTCTGGCACAGCAGCACTCAGTGGTGGTGTGACTTCATTCAGGCCACGACAGTCTACTGTTAATCTCCAGTCCCCCGTCAGACTTTCGCACTGGCCATAGAGGGCTGTTAAAGGGTGAGCGAGTTTTGCTGATCACTCCTTGGCTCTCTAGCCGGCGAATCAGGGGATGGATGGGAATCAGGGAGTCTCGGTTGGTGCGATACTGTCGTCGATGCACCGTGGCAGTAGCAATTGGCACCTGCTGATCTTCAACCCTCAGCAGTCCCACAACAGAAGGGTCATCTGAAAGACCGGGTAAGGTAGACAGCTGTGTAACATCCTCAGTGTCTACAGCTGCTATACCAAAAGCCCACCGATACCCTTTTTGGTCTTTAAAACACCCTCTCTTGAGGTAGTCTATGCCAAGGATGCACGGAGCATCTGGACCAGTAACAATGGGGTGTTTCTCCCATTTATTCCCAGGTAGGCTCACTTCAGCCTCTAATACAGTCAGTTCTTGAGATCCGCCTGTCACTCCAGACATGGTGACAGTTTCTGTCCCTTTATGATTCAAGGGCAATAGGGTACACTGTGCACCAGTGTCCACCAGGGCTTTATACTTTTGTGGCTCTGATGTGCCAGGCCATCGAATCCACACAGTCCAATAAATTCGGTTGTCCCTCTCCTCCTCCTGGCCGGAGGCAGGGCACCTCTAACGTTGACCGTAGTACCTACGATTATCAGATCGGTTCCTACCTGGTCCGTAGGATCGCCTACCGTAGGTCAGAGCAGCCTTCCTCCTGTAAGAATCCTTTCTTCTATCTGCTTCATTTTGCAACTCAAGCACCCGTGCCTGTAGGGCTGACGTAGGTTCTTCATCCCGTTTCTTCATGTCTTCTCCATATTCACAGAGGCAAAACCACAGGATATCTCGTATCGGGTTTGATTTCTCTTGAGTCAGAGGGTGTTTTTTCTCTTGAGTAGGAGGGCGTTTCTTCTTAGCAGCTGCAACATGGGTCTGTGCAGGGAAAGAAGGAGTTTTTCCTCCACCTTGGTTAGTTTATCAAACAGTTTATCAGTTTGCTCAACTCATCGGTTTGCTCATCAGTTTGCAGAAGGAGAGAACTCAAGGGATAAGGGGGAGTGGAGTCAGATCCCTCCTCGGAGAGGCAAGCGAAACCCCTCACAGCCCCCCTCACCATCCCAATTGCCCTTGCATAATAGGTATGGGGCTTTGGAAATCGAGGACCAGGCGATTGAGGATGGAAAGGATGATCCCTCCAGTGAGATGCCCAGTGCTGGGCACCCACCCCCACACCTCAGGACTTCCTCAACCAAGAAAGAAAGCAAGGTAATTGTAGTAGGTGACTCCCTTCTGAGGGGAACAGAGGGCCCTATCTGTAGACCGGAGCCATCCCACAGGGAAGTCAGCTGCCTGCCTGGCGCCAGAATTAAGGACATACAGAGAAAACTCCCTTCCCTGGTTAAGACATCAGCTTACTACCCACTATTGATATTTCAGGTAGGTGGTGATGAGGAAGGTACCAGAAGGAGGCAGTTGGCTTTCTGGGCTGTGAGCGCACATTGCCGCCTCATGCTAAGCAGGTTCCCACCAGCCAGCACCCCCAAGTCCTTCTCGGCGAGGCTGCTCTCAATCCATTCTCCACCCAGCCTGTATTTGTGCATGGGATTGCCCTGATCCACGTGCAGGACCTTGCACTTGGCCTTGTTGTACATCACGAGCTCGGCACGGGCCCGCCTCTCCAGCCTGTCCAGGTCCCTCTGGATGGCATCCCTTCCCTCCAGCGTGTCGACTGCAACACGCAGCTGGGTGCCATTGGCAAACTTGCCGAGGGTGCGCTCCATCCCAACACCCATGTCACCGGCAAAGACGCTAAACAGCGCCAGTCCCAATAGCGACGCCTGAAGAATGCCGCTCCTCACTGGTCTCTACTTGGACATTGATCAGTTGACCGCAACTCTTTGAGTGCAGCCACCCAGCCAATTCCTTCTCCACCGAGTAGTCCATCCGTGGAACCCATGTCTCTCCAACTGGGAGACGTGAACGTTGTGTGTGACAGCGTCAAATCCTTTCCGGGTAGGTGATAGTTGCTCTTCCCTTATCCACCAACGCTGTAATGCTACATTCACCGGTCTGTTCTCTCAAGCACTAGAGAAAACGTGGGCCCATTGCTGAACCCCAAACAAGACGCAGTGCCCAGATGAGGCCTGATGGGTGCTGAGCAGAGGTGATCAGCCTTGTGCCCTCTGGCTAGGGGAGAAAAATTGGAAAAACTCCCTGCAAGAGAGCCAAGTGCTGCCCCTGACTCCCCGTGGGGGGAACCAGGGGAGCCCAAGAGGGCTGGCCAGCAGTGCTGAAGCGTGGGGAGAGACTGTGAGACTTTGCTTGCTGGCTTGTTTTTCTTGTCTTTGTTGGTTGCTTTGTGACCACGTGCACAGCAGGTTATAACTATACCATCAAATTAGAGGACAGCTTCTCATAGTGCAAGGCATTCGCTCTTTTTTCTATATGTTTCCCCATGCGGAAACGTATATCACGTTAGAACGTGAGGCAACATATGTTAGAATGTCAGACTCAAATAAAGAACCTGGGGATATAGAAACAGGTAGAGGCCATGCTTTGCTTCCAGACTCCCTATAGCACACTGTATTCATTTAGAAATGGAATGATTTTAACTCCTGAATAGCAATGTGCCCCCTAAACCGCACTGTGAGCGAGGAGAAGGGCCATGCAATATGGTAAGTAATCTTATCCTTGAATTGTTTTGATCAAGTTGCATCACTGGTCTCCACGCAGAGTTTGTGAGCATTCCCTGGGGTATTCAGGGCATCCCAGATAAAATCCTCTGTTGTAAACAGGAGCAACAAATCTCAAAAATTTTGCAAAGTTCAAAGCAAGGCGGGGAGGAAGATTTTTATTTCAAAATAGAACTGATTTCACCCATTCCCGTGTATGGTGTCATAGGCGCATATTTCTCAGCAGCTGAACATGTCTTTCCACCCAGTCTGGAAAAGAATTCCTGGAGGTGAGGCAGAGGACGAGAGGCACAGCCTTTGGAGGCCTCTTCCCCTCTTTCTATTTGTCCTTAGGCGCTGGTTCTTCGATGTGCTGTGGGAGGAAGCAGGGGAGCCCAAAGGGCTGGCCAACAGTCCTGGAGTACGTGGACAGCCTGTGGGACGTTGTCCTGCAGCCTCCCAGGGAGGCATGGGACATTATCAAATGAACCCTCTTGCTGTATGTGCCTGGAGATATGTACCACGGCCACCGGAACCTGACGGGACCCTGGGAAGACACAGCCAAGACCTCACTGACTGGCATGAAACACTGACGCCGAGCACGGGACCAGAGGTGGCAGACGGAATGAGCAGTGGCGTTGCGGTAACCCCCGAGGCATGTGCTGGGTCCGCAGCACTGCCAGGGCAAGCGCCGTGGGCAAGGACAGCCCATTGCCATGTCCCCGAGGAAGGGACAGTGACATCACTGAGCGATGGGTTCTGCTTTTCCCCGGCCCTGCCAGGTTCGGGCAGCCGGGGCAGCCAGGAGGCGTGCTTGCAGCAGCAGAGGTGAGCTGTACGGGGAAACCTCACCCTGGGGAACTGGGAGGGTTTCCCTCTTGAGGGGCCTGGGCATTTCCTCCACCCCTGCCCAGGCCAGCCAATGAGCATGGCCTCGCTTCCTTTTCTAGTGCGACATCTGCTGCTGCGAGGACCAGTGAGAGGGAGCAGCTTGTGATCGCTGTCTCTCCCCAGCCCACCTCCCCAGATAGACAGCATGGCCACAGAGCTGGACGACCACTGTCCCATATGCCTGGACAGCTGGGAGGAAGCCAGCTATGTGTTGCCATGCTGCCACCACTTCTGTCTCGTCTGCTTCTGGCGGTGGGCTGAGATAAAGCCCGAGTACCCCCTCTGCAAGAGGGAGGTGGATGCCGTCATACCTTCAGTGCAGACGGACTATTACTTCCCACAGTATCCCGTCAGACCACCTCCAGCATCACTAGCCGTCCCGTACCAGGCCCCCCACAGCCCTGCAGCTTCTCCACCACGGGCTGCTGGACAGCTGACCATGGCTGTAGTGGACAGGCTCGAGGCTCACGAATGGGCAAGCCTTTTCGCGGAGTACTCGCTTCTCCTGCAACACTTGCTGCCCTGGCTGCGCCAGGTGCTGGAGCTGATGTTTGAGGACCACCATCAGCAGGCGTCCATCGCAGAGGACATTATCTTGTCCTGCCTCGTCAGCTTTGGACCGGACAAAGATCTCCTGGTCTGGCTCCTGCGGCTCCTGCTACGTAAGCGCACAGCGATGTTTGTGAACGATCTTGTCAACGCTGTGACACGAATGTGCGGCAGGGGGGCCCACCATGTGCTGGAGCTGAAGGGCATCCATGCTCCTGGGGGGTGGGAGGGCAGCCCTGTTGCCTCCCGGGGAGGGTCTCCTGCACCCAGCCCAGCCCCCTCCGGCAGCCCTGCCACACACAACGTGGGCCAGCTCCCCAGCACCCCCACAGCTGCCCTTGCTGGGGATGCCGGCAGCTCCGCCTCTCCAGCTTGCCCAGGCCGTTATGACTTTAAACTACTCTTTCGAGCTGTTCACTTTCAGTGGTAGACAACACAGACCTCCTGTGCCCTGAGGGCTGTTTCAAGTCTAATTTGTAGGTGGCCACTGGGTGTCACTGTTGCTGCTCTTCAGAGAGACCTGTTCCCCTCACTCTCAAAAGAGGAGGCCTGAGGATTAATTTGGGGAAAAGAGGAACTCGCATTGATTTCGAGGTCTGCTTTTTCCTTTTTGCAGCGTGGAAAAGAGTAAGACAGAGAGACAAGACAGCACTGACCGATATCAGTAAAGGAGAAGAGCCACAGTAACTGCGATGTCGTTTCCATAGATAGTCTGCAAGGTCCGATCTGTATAGGTAAACGGAACTGCTCTGGGACGATATTGACAAAATTATGATAAAGTTTTCCATTAAGGAACAAATGTCCATTTAAGTTAAATCGAAAGTTGGTTTGATTGTTAAGGGAATAAAGGAGGACGCTGTCACGTTGCAGTTCTTAAAATAAAGACAGAGTTTGGCGTAAAAAAGAGATGCAGTGAAAATCCCCAAACTGTAAAGCAGCGTTAAAGTTAAACTTCCAACTCTGTACACGCTCATTAATGAAGGAGTGTTTGCCGTCCCCAACAAGCACAGCAAGTGGCCTGTGGACCTTGAAAGGCTGATCTATTTCATCCTGCTGTCAGAATTAAGTGTGGACTCATCTTGGCTTGCAAATAAGCCTCCGATACTACAACATAAGCACGTGGGCTTCCAATCCTTACCTTTAGGCTCATCTGTATTGGCAGGCTCTTCACCTGCTCAGAGGCACACTGACTTTCACAGGACTCGGTTCAACAATCTGTTTGTGTGGAAACGCCCCAGGTTCAAAATACATAGTGTAGGTCAGGAAGAATGCAATATCCTTTGCGCCTGAGAAATCAAATCAACTGTGTAGGCCATAAATATCTGTGAAACAGACACAAAGTGTTTCTAAAAATGGATGTGGTTCGACTGTGTTTAATGCACCTTGTGCTTAAGCATCTTTTGTCCGAAATAAGAACTTTCTATAGGAGCTTTTTTTCTTGCTAGGAGCAAACTTTTAGCAGAGAAGATCAACACTATAATTGTGTCCTGTGTTTTAGATCAAAGACTTGAAATTCGTGTATAACTAACATTATCCATTTGCAAGGTATTAAGTTGTTTGTAGGCTTCAGTGACCTGGCTTTTTCTGGATCATTTCTATTTTTAATGTTTTCCTCTTCCTTTCATTTTCCCTAGTCTTGCTTTTATTACCGACATACCTGTAGAAGCTTTTCTTGTTGCCCTTGACCTCTCTGGCAAGATTTAATTCTTTCAGGCCTTTAGCTTTCCTAACCTGGTCCCTGGCTGCTTGAAGGACCCTCTCCTGGATCTACTCTAGAAGGGCCTTCTCCTGGATCTCCTTCAGAACTCCCTCCCAAGCTGTCTTGGGACAGCTGGTCCTTGTCGTGAGCGACAGGGGAACGATCTGACTGCTTTCTCTTCTTCCTGGTTACTGGGGCAGCTTGTACCGATTTTGATGGAGATTGAGTAGTTTTGGTACTGCTCGTGTTATAAGTTGATCTCACAAAATTGACGTGAGACAGAGTCAATTAAAATTTGGAGTATTTATTAGCAAGCGGCAGCAAGCAAAACAGCGCTGGGCGGCCCGGGAGTCTCACTCCACCGACGGCGCGCACTCAATGCAGCGGCTTTCTCAAATATATATGGTACTTTTTACATAATCATAAGATCTCTTAATACGGCTATACATATGCATAACCTATCCCCGCTTCGTATTAAAATTAGCTTTAAGAAGTCATTTTCATAAACTCCTCCTAACTGTGCTTGCGCAATGCTTTGTGGTGGTGGTTGCTGAGGGTCTTGAGGATGAAGGCTGCAAATTCTTCTTCATCACTTCAAGTAACCTTTTGTGCCTGCGCAGACTCAGTTTTTCTTTTTGGTCTCTGTCCAGACTGCAGGGTTGGTTTCAGCCGCCTTTCAAGGCCTTCTTTTATTTGTTATCAGGAGCTGTCCTTGGCAATGCCTCAAGACTTCTTGCTTCGTCCATTTTTTATCAGGCCTGTCTTTTAGGTTATGAATTACTACTAGTTAATTAGTACTATATCTTTGACTTAGTCCCCCCCCCTTTTTCTAAAGAGTTAGTAAATTCTATAAGGATTCTTCATCTAACATTTTCTCAAAGTATTTATCTAAGTGCTATAGGTATCTCTAAAACTCTGGCAGTACTAAACGAACACCTTTAAAATTACACAAATTAACATCTTAAACACTAGTATTGCCAGTGGTCTTGGGGTGAAGGTTTCTTTCCTTCAAGTCTTTTCACAATTTATTATACTTTGTCTACATAACTTGACCCTGCAGCTTAGTTTTGCCTGCACAATCATGCATATCTTGTTTACACAGTAAAATGTTGGCCATCTTGCCACCTCTTGTTAAGCAGTTGCCTTCTTGTGGAAATGTAAGTTTTTAGGTTTGGTGAACAAACGATACTGAGTTTATCACACTCGTAGTGGCTGGAGTAGCTTGTGCCGGGACAGGCGGCGGCGTGGCTTGTGCCGCTGCAGGGCGGGGGCAGGGCTTGCGCCGGGAAGGGCGGCGGAGGCGCCTGTGCCGTTGCGGTGTGTGTGTGGGGGGTCGGCTGCCGGTGGTACCGGTGCCGCTGCAGGCGGCGGAGGCGCCTGTGCCGTTGCGGTGTGTGTGGGGGGGGTCGGCTGCCGGTGGTACCGGTGCCGCTGCAGGCGGCGGAGGCGCCTGTGCCGTTGCGGTGTGCGTGTGGGGGGGGGTCGGCTGCCGGTGGTACCGGTGCCGCTGCAGGCGGCGGCGGCGCGGCGGTGCAGGCGCCTGTGCCGTTGCGGTGGGGGGGGGCGGCTGCGGCCGGGCCGGGCGGGGCCGCGGTTTGCGCCGCTGCAGATCGCCGAGCGGCTGCGCGGGTCTGAGTGGCGGCAGCGCCCGGTCCCCCTACTGCTCTCCCTGCACCGGTGTTTCACATGAAACCACCCCTGCATCACATTCAGGAAAACTGACAACAAAAGCACGGTCTTAACAGGGCACCAATCCTTATCCTCAGAGCCCAGAAGGTTGCCGTGCCCCACCTCTGATGGTGTCACATTAGCATAATTATCAAAGGGCGAAGTAAACATTCCCCAGGTAGAACCGAATGTATAATTAATCACAGAATCCATCACGAGAGGCCCGAGATATACAGGTAGAGCCCTTACCCAACTCATCGTGTTATACATCTGAATTGCGAACCACACCAAAACAGCACCTTTAAACCTTCACATAAAAAGACAAAGAATAAATGAACTTTGAAACACATTTGGCAGGTTAAACCAAGCTGACTGCATTAAGGTCGAACAAAGCTGCTTAAAGGCATGATACAAGATTTCGTCTAAGAATGACACGATGCAAGCTGTCTGTTCTAATCTCTGAGCAAGCTGGAACTCAAACTATTTGGGCAATTTATCACAGGTCTGATCGAGCACTGCTCGGGCCCCACGTTGGGCGCCAATTAATCTGGCGTGGTTTAGGCCAAAATCCACTACTGGGGACCTGTGGCACCCCAGATGGAACCGACAGGTGCTCCCCTCTACCCTTCTTCAAAGAGAGGCAGAGGAGGAAAAAGAGACTTATGAGTTTAGAAGGAACTAAAGTACTTTGATGAAATATTATTAATAATATAAAAAGGAATAATGAAAAATACATACAAAACCGTATCAAGCTCCCGAGGTGACAATCACATCACCTGCTGGCACTGGGGCAGTCCCAGGCTGGATGCAGTGACGGACGGGAACTGGATTCTGGATCTGGATTCAGGATCGGGATCACAGGCAGACAAACAGAGTCCTCCTCAGACGTCGGCCGTTGAAGGAAGAGCTGACCCTTTGATCCCTCAGCTTTTATACTGAGCATGAGGCAGATGGGATGGAATACCCTGTTGGTGAGTTTTGGGTCACCTGTCCTGTCCGATCCTCCCTGCAGGTGGGACTCCACTATGCTTTTTCGCTTCCGACCCTCCAACGGGGCAAATAACAAAGTTGGTTGGCCTTGGGGGTTATAGCAATAAGTATAAACAGGAGCCTCTCTGCATACCATGTCTGGGCATCAGCTACAAACAATTGGTCTTATCACTCTGAGAGTGAACATTGTCTGCACAATATGCAGTTAATTTCAGTAGTTAGAAGAGGCCCAGCTAAGAAGTGAAGTTACTGAACAAAATTGGTTCTGTTTTACCTCAAACCAGGACAGTGACTCTCCAGCACGAAGTTCTCAACTACACCCAGTAGTAAGTGGTCCCCAAATCCCTCGTGCTCTGGGGACCACACCAAAGTCAGTAGATTACTCGCATGCTCTCCCTTTATGCAAGTAATTAAACTCCTTCCTTAATTTTGACTACAGCTCCAACAGCAGCAAATTCACTAAAATTACAAAACTACCACTCCCAGTTGCGCTAAGGCATGTCCAGTTTTGATAGACATGGGAGGAGACAGTTTGTCCCAAAAAAGAAAACCCAGGGTGCAAACGTGCGGCAGATACTAAGCAGGGGCGCCAATTTTCTGCACATCAGCCCAGGTCTGCCTAGTTATCGAAACTACTTAGTTCAAGTAGTACTTCTCTAAGTATCTCCCTGAGAATCTAACTACTTAGACACCTAAGCACAAAATTGACTGCCAAAAGCTGTCCATCTTTCTGTTGCAGCGCTACGTTCTTGCTGTCCGTTACTACAGGATTACACTGGCTCATAAGCTGCCCTTCTGAAAATACCCCGATCCAGATCTTTTATAGCATCCGTCATGAGTCTACACGTACCCATAACATTGCCAAGTCGCCGTTTTCATGCCACTTTTGAATATTGCTCTCTCTCCTGTAAACACTCTACCTGCCTCTCATGGTTTGGGCCAAAACGGCCACAAGGCAAGTGACAGATGCTCCCCGCTCCCTCTCTTCAGTAAAAAAAAAAAGAGAGGCAGGAGAGAGAGAGAGAGAGAGAGAGATACGAGTTTAGAAGGAACTAAACGGCTTTAATGAAATATTAATAGAAAAGTAAAAAGGAAATAATGAAATGTATAGAAAACCGTATCGAGCTCCCAGGATGACAGTCACCTCGCCAGCTGGCCCTGGGGAAGCCCCAGACTGGACTCAGTGACGGATGGGAACTGGATTCCGGAGCTGCATTCAGGATCGAGACCAAATGCACACGAACAGACAGAGTCCTCCTCAGGCGTCGACCATCGAAGAAAGAGGGCTGACCCTTTGATCCCTCAGCTTTTCTACTGCGCGTGAGGCAGATGGGATGGAATCCCCTGTTGGGCAATTTTGGGTCACCTGTCTAGTCCGCTCCTCCCCGCAGGTGCGACCCCTCTGCGCTTTTCCGCTTCCCACCCTCCAACGGGGCAAATAACCACGTTATCTGCCCTTGGGTGTTATAGCCCTAAGTCTAAGCAAGAGCCTCTCTGCATACCATGCCTGGCATCAACTATCAACACAGGTCTCGTCACTCTGAGAGTGAACGGTTTCTGCACAATAGGCTGCTCACTGCAGTAGTTAGAAGAGGCTTAGCTAAAAAGTGAAGTGACTGAAGAGAGAATCGGTTCCGTTTTACTTCAAACAAGGACAGATGCTATTTGTCCCATGATGGCATTGGTGGAGTACATCATGTCTGTTAAAAAGACAGAAAACAGGAACGGTCTGGGTGGGGAAGGCCGGACAGGTTACCCCTTTTGTGGTGCAGGATATGTCATACGCGTTTCTGCCAGGGCGTCATAAGTTATCTTTTGCAGTTGGGCACACAGCACAAGTTCCCACAACTCCAGTAAGTTTAACTCTCTGAGGGAAGGGATGAGAGAGAAAAGAGACTTACACGTTTAAAAAACAAATTAAATTACTTTAATGAAAACCTCAACCAAAAAAAAGAGAGAAACTAAAGACACATGCACACTATATCCACAACTGTATTAAGAGAGAAAAGATCCTTTTATTGTGAACATGGCGTGCGGGAGCCCAGGAGTCACAGGGGTTCAGGCACTAACAGGAAACGGGCACCTACAAGGACAGAGTCAGAAAACGCTGGTAAAGCCCAAAGGCAGGACGAGACAGGACTTGGTTCCCCTTCCTTTGGGAAACACAGCCGGCAAGGAAGGGTTTCTAGCCCAGCTGGCATTGAGCAGGGGGTGGCTCTGGCGCCTTGTCTCCATGGGGAACGCCCTTTGAGACTGTGCGTCTGCAGGGATGCACAGTGCGCCTGTGCCACGCAGCAGGGCTCCGTCGGGAGCCCCTGGGGAGCTGCCATGGACTTCTTCCCAAAGCCTGCACGGCACCATCCCTGGCCGACCCTTGCCAGCCCCTTGGACTGACTTAGCGCAGTTTAAGGAGTTGGGAAAGATGGGCAGCAGAGCCTGGGACTCACCTGGGCTTCTTCACCATCTGGACCTTTCTTCTTCTCTTCAGTCGCAGTCTTCTTCCTCTCTTCCTTCTTTTTTCTTCTTGTTTACATTCCATCTCCTCTTCCCAGGCCTCTGGTCTCTTCCTTTTGCTTTGGTTTTCGGTTTCCTGGAGGGAGCCTGCAAACCTTTCCATCCCACAGTGGATTGGAGAGGTAAAGCCAGGATCAACTGGATCAATCAGTTCTCCATTTAACCCAAGCTCACTCCTTTTACCTTTGTGCCTTTGAAAGGTTCTTTTGATCTTCTGCACATCGCAGGGACTCTGTCGTGGTCTCGGGGGCGGTTGGAGGAAAAGTGGTGGTTGTCTAAACCAGAAATGTTGGCGTTAGCAGGTGGCAAGGGATGCCCTGGAGGAGTAAGCGACTTTTTGGCAAATTGCTCCCTTAGCTCTCTAGAGAAGGTGCCTTGGGCTGGTTGGCATTAGCCCTTTCTTCCAAGGGCCTCACTTTCGAACACAACGTTCTCACAGGTGTGTGACACTCTGCTAATTTGCAGGGGCCATTCAGCAGACACCCTGCGGTCCCCTGCGGGCAAGAAAAGGCTTGCCCACTTCTTTCTCCTGCCGTTTCTTCTGCCCTCCCGAGACAGAACTCTGCAGATACCCCTTTGGTGCAACACCCCCTTCTGCGGTGGCAGGCTTTGCTTTTGGAGTCTGTCCTTCTGCAGGTATTTTGTAGGTATTTCCTTTGAATAAGCACATTCCTAACGCATTGGAGAAACCACCTTTCCACTTTCACTTACACTGCCCTGTTCTGGGGGATAAAAAAAAACCATACAAAGCCACATGGCAATGAATGCTGGGAAGAGGCACAGCAGCTCCTTGGACTCATTAAGACATACCCTCCTCCACGAGACACATTGTTGCAGTGTTTGTGGACCTGCCATACCTCTGCTATTTCCAATCCTGCCTCCGTATCTGCCACTTCTACTTCCTTGAGGACTAGCAGAGAGGGTGGTGCCTCCAGGAAAGCTTTTGCCTGGTGCACCACGGCTGCTACCCCTGTACCTGGGGGAAGGGCAGCCCCCTCCTCCTCCTGCTGCTGCTGCTCCCTCCCGCTGCAAAGGAAAACAGAGTAAGAGCCCGTCAATGGAGACCACCAGCCCAGCGCTCCCAGAGCCTGCCCTGCCCTGCCCTGCCTGCAGCGTGGTGCGATGGGGCAGGACGGGCAGGGGGCCAGCAGCTGGAACCGCGACTCTGGCTCAGCAGTTCCAGCTGGGATGCTCCTGAGAGCCGGCATGCCACCACGACAGCCCTGCCCAGCCCTCGCCCTGCCCTCCTCCTCCAAGCTGTGGGCAGCAGCAGAGGCTCCGTGTCCCCGCAGAACCAGGTCCAGCAGCCGCTGCCCAGCGGGTCCCCTTGCTCCTCCAGGTGACATCCTCCCTTGGGCTGCCACACCTGCATAGGGACACTCAAGGGACAAGTGAGCATGGCTCCTCCCGGCTCTGGCCGAGGAGCAGAGGCCAATTTAGTTCTGGGGACGGAGTGAAGCAGGAAGCACCTCAAGCGCTCCGCAATGTCGAAGGGTACCAAGGGCTGAGCTCTCTCCTGCTGCAGCGTGATGGGCACAGACTTCCTCCGGGTGAAGGGCAGCAGCATCCTCAATTCTGCAGACGTGCCGCTTGCAGGAGGACAAAAGGCCCTCCCTGCCTTTCTTTCCAAAACTTACCTGAGCGGTGATGTCCTCCTTTATTGACAGATGGGGCAAGCAGCGGTGCTTGCTTGGGATCATCCTACAAGAATCAGAGAGCGGTTAGAGAGCAGCCTCGCAGCAGAAAGGGCCACTGGCAAGCTGCCAGGCGGCACCAGCAGCCTGAGAGCATTAGCGGTGGGACTCTCTGCCTTCTGGGGCTCACCCCACTCACCACACATCCTGGCACAGCCAGCGGTGGGGGAAAGGCCATTCTCACCTCTGCCTGGACCTCTAGCAGCTTCTCCAGGCTCCTGGGATTGAATGTCCTCCACTGGGCAAGAAGGAGTGGAAGAAGGTGAGCAGCGATGCATCTGCTGCTCGGCTGGAGGAGCGGTTGTTAGGGACAGAAACACTCACAGCGTGGCAGCGGCTCAGCTCCTTCTCCAGGTGCTTGATGGATGGGAGGCAGCTCACCCGGACTCTCTTGTCTCCTTCTGGTGTCCTGTGCACCAGGAAGGGACAGGGAGGGAGCTGGGTCAAGCCCAAGCTGCCTCTTCTCCCCTCTCTTGGCATTGCAGCTTCTTCTGCCCTTCCCTTCTGGGCACCAAAAGGTGACCAGGGGATTCAGGATGTAGAAATGCCCCTATTCCTATGTGCCAGCGTGCTGCCTGTTCCCTGCCCAGGCTCTGCTCGGAGGGCAGAGGCCATTCACAGGATGCTATGGGCCCAGTTGGGAACCTCTCCTGCCCAGTCATGGGACGTGGCACCATGACTCACCTGAAAGTGGCAACACAGGAGCTGCTGGGCCAGGAGAGGATGATGGAGGTCCCATCCTCATCACTTCCTTCCTTTTCTGCTCTTGCTGCCTCCTTGTCAGCACTCAGCACCCACAGCTGGTCCAGGGCCAGGCAGAGCTGTGGGCGCAGGGTGGTGCCACATCTGAAGAGCGGAGAGGCAGGCAGGGAGCTGGAGGTGGAGCCTGCCGGAGCCCTGTCCCCCGCCTGCCGTTGGGGCAGACATGGGTGCATCCAGCAGCAAGGTGCCCCCGGGGGCTGAGGCTGGTGCCAGGGTGTCCCTGCCCCGCTGCCAGGGACAGGGCTGGGGGAAAGGCGGCTGGGCTTGCAGGCACTTACTGCAACTTGGCAATGAGCAGCTTCTGCTGGAGGAGGCAAAGGCACCTCTGGCTTCTCTTGCAGCCCTGGCTCAACCACACATCCACGCTCAGCACCGCCGTGCCCTTTCTGAGAGGCTCCCTGCAGAGCAGAGAGTGGTGGGTATGTGAAAGGCTGCTGCTGTGGGGCCCGGCCATGCCCACGTGTCCCCGAGCCCCAGGGAGAGCCCACCTAGAGCCACAGCAGCAGTTGGCCTGGCCCATTCCACCCGGGACTGGAGGACCCTGGCCGTGCCCAAAGGACACGGCCCAGGCAGCCACAGTAAGGATGGGATGCAGGGTGCTGCTGCTGGTGCTGCTTTGGGCCAGCACAGCTCCATCCTGCTGTCTCTGGTGGCTCTTGGCTGCAACTGACAAACACTGGGAGCTCAACGGAAGCTGGGTGGTTACCGGGAGGCACCGGGGCATGGCTTTTCTCCACTATGGCCATCTCTGTCTGGCACGGGGGAGCCCAGAGCAGGACACAGCAGAGAGCACCCATCACCTCCCTCCATCCGCTGCCCACTTACGGCTAGCGTCGTCTGCGCGGCTGGCGCCGCTTGTTGCGCTGTGGCTGTCCCTGGCAGCCCGCGAGGGTCCTGCGGCGCTTTGGACAGCGTGCTGCTGGAGGCAGCCTGGCCGTGGTGGTGGTGTGCCCCACCAGGCCTGCGGGAGATGGATCCACCTCCATGGGCTCTGTGTCATCTGCGGGGGGATCCACCTCCATGGGCTCTTCCTCATCCCTCTTCTCTGGTGGGTCGACCTCCATGGGCTCATCTCGCCGGGCAGGGCTGCTGCTGCTGGCACCAGCCCACTGGCGTTTCCTGGGCTGGGGAGGCATCCTCAGGGCTTCCAATGAGCCTCTTGTCCCTGGGCCCACTCAATGTAGGCACTGGTGCCACCCACTGTGGGCACTCGCCTCCCTTGGCCGCCTCCTCCTCTCGCAAGCAGGCTTGGCGTGAGTGTGCCTGGCTGCTGAGCGAGCTGTGGGCCAGCCACAGGGCTGCCTGCTTGCCTAACGGCCAGCCGGTGATGTCACCAACGGACGTTGCTGTGGCTGGGAGGGGGGCCCCTGAGGCCCTGAAGGCCCCATTGAGGGCGGCCCTTTTGCTTCCAGAGAGAAAGGCTGCCCCTGGAGCAGTGGGTCTGCCCTCCATGTCCCCTGGTGTGCCCTGGGCTCCAGCCCCCTCCTTGTGCCAGGCCTCAACAGGACAGCGGCCACAGTGTCAGAGGGCCTGGCCTGGTGCATGCTGCTGCGCAGGGGTGACAGGAGGAGTCCATTGTAGGGCCACCGAGGTCCTTGGGGCCTGGAGGAGGGGTGTTCAGTCTGCGGACGGGAAGGCCCATGGCGGGTTGCTGTCCCCGGCCGGTTCTTGCCTCAGCTACCCAATGGGTGGTTGAAGATGACGCCAGACCCACCCTGGTGTTGCACAGAGAAGATCTGCTGCTTGGTGGGGACTCTCTGTGCCTTCAGAGATGAGGGAAGAGAACTCAAGCACAGAGCTCGTTGCCTCAGTGATGTCATGTCATGTTCTTCATCAGCTGAATCAGTGCTTTATGGCTTAAAGAGAGACCTGGTGACATCCAATAAATTTAAAAAAAAAAAAAACCAAAAACAAACCCAACCCCCTGACCGTTCCAATATTTCCATTTCATTTTGATAAGATTTAACTTTGTGCTTTCTAGTTGTGGTGTGAGCAATTCTCTGTGCCGTTGCTTTCTTAGGCAGAGCCTTAGTGCTTAGGTACGTGTGTGACTTATTGAACCAGTACCAGAAAAATGATTCCTTAGAAACACCTTATATGCAGCCTGTTTTTCTGCATTGTTCAGGAGAGGCAGCTTCATGATGGAGTGTGGTGAACTGCTTGAGAATTCTTCATTGGAGTGCCTGCCTTTAGAGCAGCAGCTCTCTTAAATGACGGAGCTGTGCGGACCCTTCTGAGGCCACAAACAAGTGCAGGCTCAAGCGATGGAAATGCTGTATCTACGTAGTTCTTAGTATTCCACGCTTCGGTCTTGGAAGGCTGAGACACCTGGAAGAGCAGGTGCTCTTTCCTATAAAATACCCCCAAACCCCTCACCTACTAACAGCCTTTTTCTTTATGAACTTGATTGATGATGTACTGTGATCTTGGGTTGATTCCCCTATGTGGAATGACTAAAACATGCGGCTTGTATTTGAAGGGCTGGAATCTGAGCACAATTTGCTGCAAGTCTGAAGTGCCCCTGAGCAAAGGGAGCCACAGAAGTCAGGGCTGCAGCACAGGAGGGAATCCACGGAGCATCAGTGGGTGGGTGGCAGCAAAATTTTTACTGGTGTGCTGAACCCCCACCCAGAGATTTGCGAGCTACAGCTGGCTTGTGGACTGGATGGTCTGGCACTACTTGACTGCCGGTTAAGATAGCAGACCCTCTAAGCAGTTGTCGACCTCTGAGTAGGCAGGTGGGTAACATGCCAGCAAGAGTGTTTGGGGGAGAAGAGAGCTGCTGCATGCACGCCTCTGGGATTCGGCTGCCCGTGGCAGGAGATGCGTGAAGTTGGGTGTGTGTGCTGTCACGGGCAGATGCTCAAGGGCAGCTAAGAGCGAGCTGGAGCGCTCTGCTTTCACCCGGGAGAGAAAGGCTGCTGCTGAAAGCACAGGCTGGCAGGATCCTGACGGAGCCAAGGAGCAGAAAGGAAGGATTTAAACAATGGGGGAGTGCTCCTTTCAGCAGGGATGGCTATACCTTGGCACTTGGTGAGCTTGGTTTCATTCCTCTTTCCTCCATTGTCTCTCTCCTCCTTCTTTCCTCTCTGTTGTTGCAGCTCCTGGAAGTAGAGGGAAAAGACAGCTGTTGAGGATTGCCTTGGAGCCTTATCTCAGGAAAGCCTGAGCATCAGGTTGGCAGGTTTCCAAGCTGCTAGCCGTGCTTCCTTCCCATGAGCCCAGGACACAAGCCTTGGGGAGCCGCGGCTTTGCTTCCAGTATTTCTTTGTTCCCTGAGCACGCGTTTGCAAATTCTGTAACCTTTTGCCCTTGTCCCTCCGCAGGTTAAGGTGCAACATGCTGACTTTTGATCTGCCCATCTTAATCTCTCTCCTTCTCAGCAGCATTCCTGATAGTCTTATTTCCACAGGTTGTGCCAGTCTGGAGGAGAAACGTTTCCTTTTTGAGCTCAGGCACATGATCTGAGGACGCTCACCATTTCTGACTGTGCCTAATGATTTAGGTTCTTCCTGAAGACACCAAGAGGATTGCTGTGTTTGTCGCTCTGTGTGTCTTCATTGCTACTCGTACTCACAAAACAACTGGACCAAATTTGGGATCTGATGACTCAGGTTTCGACTTGCAGCTTCTTCTGCTTCTTCGGACCCTTGTTGCATAGGAGTTCCTGTGCTTTTGCCTTCTATTTGGTGCACACAAGCAGCGTATTGGCTTTGTGATCTGGGCATTATTGAGCATTTATTGTTCCATGTGGGCAAGCGTGACTCCCAGGGCCGTGCACACTTGGAAAACATGCTATGCAGTATTACCTGCAGGGTGTGGCAGACTGACCCAAATGATTCATGGTTTTGTTAATCCTTATACCTAGGAAAACAAATGTATGCAAAAGAAGGCCAGCAACACCAGAGTGTGAGGGATGGCCTTAAACGTGTGTTTTCCCATGAGATGTGACTTCTGTGTAGGCACCTAGTTCCAGGTACTGCAAATTTGTGTAGAATTTCTTGGGAAATGGCTGAGCTGCTGCATCTGCTCTTGAAGTGTCAGCTGGGAGAAAAGGCTGATACTCTTGAGGAACACCGAGTAATATCAGGTTGAGACCAATGAGTTTCCATTTGTGTGGGAAAAATAATACTTTGCATTGATTGAGCAGTTAGAAAGCTGCTAAGAAAGGACAATCTCCAGAGTGTTTTGAAAAATCATCACTTAGAATGCAGCTTAATGAAAATTGTCATGGGAGACCTGGGCTTAGGCCCACAAAAGTATGTAGGTATTGAAGAAGGCTGGTGCAAGAAGCGTTCCTTGCTGGTGGGTTGCCGTTAGCCTTGCGTCTGTGGAGGTGGTCGGCATGCGTTCACACAGCAACGCAAGCCAGAGCAGCTTCTCGACTGCTCTAATTCTCCCCTGGGTTGCCTCCAGCGCTGGGGGTGGAACAGGAGAGCTGTGGGCACTCCGCACTTCCCAAGGACTTCAGAGAGGCCTGCGGAAGAAAGGGCTCTGCCAGAGCAGAAAGGCAAATGTATGGCAATACTCGATAGCTTTCTTCTGTAGGAAGAAAGGAGGCAGTGGCAAATCCCGTTGCTCCAGTTACCACCCTTTCAACAGAGACCCTGAGGAGGACTGAAGTGTGCTGCTCTGTGCCAGTGAGGATTTGCCTGCAGTTTTGGATATTCTGCTTTTACAGGCAGTATGTGCCTCGTACGTTTATTGTTACAGATGAGAGTTCTGCTGCGACTCTGGTGTTACTGGAGAGGGGGGATGTGGCACTGAAACACTTAGTGGTGCTCCTGGGCCCTGTTTTGAACTAGTTCCTAAAAAATGTGTTTTTCTTACCTCTGCTGGAGTTTGTCATGTTGAGTTCACTACTGAAATCCCACTTCAACATCCCTTTCAATGTCACAGGTAGAAGAGCCCAAGCAGTTCTCGCTGGTCCCTCCGGCAGTTGACTTCAGAAACAGGTCCTGTGTTTTGGTGAAAGAAAGTGTTGCTTGAGGAGGTACGTGCGCTGTGTTGGTGTGAGTTGGGGTGGGGAAGATGGGAAGCAAAGTAGAGACTGAGCTGGGCTTTCTTAGGAGAAGGAGAAATGCCTTCAGCTCTGTGTTGGGTGCTAAACTCTTAAAGAAGATGCTGCTGTGGATTTTCTTGAAAGGCTGTCCATTAGGAGTGGCCTAGAGAGGAATGGTATTTTGTAAATGACTCTGGAAAGAAGCCAGAGGAATAAGAACAGTGTCATGGTTTTGCTGCATTTTGATAGAGATTTACTTTAGTTCTGCCCTTAGTTGCTTATAATCAAAAATGCCGTTCTGACTGAAAGCACAGCGGCATGATAAGGTGCTGAGAAGTCTCTGGCTAATTCTGCAGGTGGGTCGCCGGTAGCCTTCCTTCAGAGGAGGTGTGGGAGAAATGTCTGTCTGTGGGGTCGGTGCGCTTTTGGGGAGGGGAGAAGATACCTCTGCCTGTGCAAGAGCACCGTCCCTGGCAAAGAGGTGCAGGGAGAGTGCCTGACCACCGCTCCTGCTGTGGACTGTAGCGTCTCCTTGTCTTTGTACCTACGCTGTGTGTCATTTTTCAGATTGAGAAATAAAACTCTCAAGTTCTGAGAGCTTTTTTCTCTGCCTGCATGACAAAGTCGTGTTTCAGCTTGAAACTCATCTGGTCTGTGTCTGCTCTGCCTGAAAAGACACCTGAAAGGAGTCTGCAGAGTTGGCGTGCCCATGGGGGAGATACCCAGCTGGCCCTTTGTGTGGGGTGGATGGTGGCGGATGCCCAGAGCAGTGGGCAGCAGCAATTCCTGCTGTTGGTACTTAACCGGGAACCGCTTTGGTAAAGGGGTGGAGATGGTGCTTTCTGTGGCATCTCTGGGGTCTCAGTCTTGCAGCGACACCTTTGACGTTGGAGGGGTGGACTGCTATAAGCTAAGTAAGCAACCTCTGACAAGACTGCAGGGGTAGTCCTTGTGTGGCAAAAAGCCTGGCAGTGTTTTCATGGAGCTCTGCCCACTTGATTCTGTGGTCTACGTTATCAGTGCTACCCGCAGTGCTGTTTCCCTCCCCCATGAAAACGGGCGTTCTGCAGGACAGGATGTTTTACCTGCTGCGGTGTGTGATGCCTGGCCCTGGAAAGATGAGGCCAGATAGAATTTCCCCGGAACAAAACTGGACTGGGTCTGCAAAACTTGCTCTGTGTCAATAAAAACTGAGAGGACTAAATAGCTGGTAAGGTTTGATTATGAGCTGTAGCACAGAGTTGATACTGGAGGTATGATTCTCTATGGCTGTTGTGGTTTGGGCCGGATTGGCCACTGGGTGGCAGGACAGATGCTCTCGTCAACGTGTCTTCAAAGAGAGGCAGGAGAGAGAAAGAGAGACTCAGGATTTCAGAAGGAACTGAACTACTTGACTAAAACGTTAAGAATAAAATAAAAAGGAAATAATGAAATATATACAAAACTGTATCGAGCTCCCAGAATGGTTTTACGTGTAATAGTGGAAGTAGAGATGTGTGATTTTGTTGCTGTTGGTTTTTTTTATCCCTGAGGACAGGCATAACAGTGGGAAATACTCAAAGTAAGGTGAAGAAAACTGAGCAGTTTCCACTAAACTAAAAATTGCAAGATCAGCAGAAGAGAGAGAAAATATTTCTTCTATAGCATAATTGTTATGGGTCTTTCTTAGCAGCCCTAGATTACAGTCCTTTTATTCAGCAGCAGAACCTGCACCTGTGTCATACATCTGGTACGTGTCCTGAGGATGGCAACTAAGTATAAGCACAGCAGAATTGTACCCCATGTCGGGGTCATGCTGACTGAGCTGAGGCAGTCTTCCAGAACATATAAGTGAATTTGGGGACGTCCCTGCGTGTTGGAACTTCACAGTATTAATGATTCGATCAATGGAGTTTGAGGAACGTCAGCAAGTTTGTACTACTTTCTCTTCTTTATTGACTTTATAGAACAGCACTGAAGTTATTCATATAGATTCTTTAGGCAATTCAAATACTTTCACTGAATGACAGAAAGGCTGAGGTTGGAAGGGACCTCTGGATGTCATCTTGCGATAGCCGCCTGCTGCAGCAGAGACAGCCAGCGCCGCTCAGCCAGGGTCTGGCTCCATCTTCTCTGCAGCCTCCCATCAGGCTTTTTATGCATTGATCAATTCCCCTGCGAGCCTTCTCTTCACCAGGCTAAGCGGTGCCAGCTCGCTCAGCCTTTCCTCAGAGGAGAGATGCTGCAGTGCCTTTATCATCTTCACACTCCTTTGCCAGACTCTCTCTCCAGTCCAGCCCAGGACACCATCAGTGCTCCTGGTGGCAAGGGCACACTGTTGGCTCATGATCAGCTGGGTGGCCACCAGGACCTGCAGGGCTTTTTACGCCAAGCTGCTTTCCAGCCGAGCAGCGCGCCAAATGTGCTGGTTCCTGGGGTTGTCCCTCGCCAGGTTCTGGACTTCACTTCTTTCTCCTGTTGAACTTCTTGTGGCTCCTGCCTTGGCAGGGTGTGAGCATGGGGTGATGCAGAGGGCAGAGCCAAGTGGTGCAGACTCTGAGCAGGAGGAAAGATTTGGGTGCCAGTGTTGCAGGGCATGACGGGGCAGTAGAGGCTGGTAGGAGAGCAGATCCCCGGGAGGTGGGGGCAGATGATGTGGTGAGGAGGAGACCAGGCATGGGACGTTTGGCAGTGGGGCATGGTCCAGCCCTGGAGTCCCCCTTCTGACTGAACCGTTGGCCGGCATGTGTCCCAGCTGCTGGCCTGGCCCTGGTTTTGGCAGCTCCTGGGGCCTTGTTCTAGTTGTGCCGGCGGGGTGGCCTCTTGGGTGGCTGAGGTGAATGTTGGGAGCTGCTGGCCCTCCTCTTCGGGCCTCGCCGTGGCCCCCCACGGGAGAGGTCCCTGCTGCGGCTGGGAGTAGAGGGACCTGCAGCAACCTCCCCTGGATCGTCATGCAGCTCCTCCTGTTCCCCGTTGGTTGGAACAGGGGCATCGGGCAGCTGCCGGGAGCCCCATGAAGAGCAGCGGTGGAGGTGTTGGGTCGCTCCTCTTCATCGTCTGCGGCAGGGCTGCGGGAGGTGGCTTGGCCAGGGCCAGGAGACCCCCTTCTGGAGGCAGCAGGAGGAGGGACAGCCACGGGGCTGCCCTCCCGCTCCTCGGCAGCATGGCTGTCCTCGAGGCCCAGCAGACGGTGGGCCTCCGCGCTGCAGCGTTGCACGGCGACGTTGATAAGCTGCTGTACAAATGTCGCCGCGCGATCCTGGAGGCTGACCTGCAGCAGCCGGACCAGGACCTCTTCGTCCAGACCAAAGAAGCCCAGGACGGCCAAGATGAGGTCCTCCATCACAACGGCTGCTGAAGGCTCCTCGGCAAAGATCAGCCCCAGCTGCTGTTGGAGCCAGGGCAGAAAGCGTTGGAGGAGAGCCGGGTGGTCGTCAAAGAGGAACGCCCAGGTATGGGGCTGGAGGCCGCCCACCAGAGCCCTGGGCACCGACTCCACTGCCAGCGGCTGAGGTGTTACAGAGCGGCGAGGGGGGCTGTGGGTGTCTGGGTGCCTGGGCGCTCCTCCGGCCTGCCGGGTGCCAACTGGTGCGGGGGCTGAGGCAGATGACGCGATGGGAACCTCTTCGAAGTCATTGTCTGCCCTCACCGAGTGCACGATGGATCGCACTCTCCTCTTGCAGAGAGGGCACTCGGGCTTGCTGTTAGCCCAGCGCAGGATGCACTGGTAACAGAATTGGTGGAGGCATGGCATGGCATAGGCGGCATCGTCCCAGCTGTCCAGGCACACTGGGCAGCGGTTGTCCAGGTCCATTGCCATGCTCTCCACTCGCTGCATCGTGCTAGGGGCAGCTGGGGGTGACCAAGTGCTCCCTCCCTGTGGCGCTGCAGCAGCCGGTGTCAGGCTGGAAAAGGAAGAGAGGCCACGGTCACTGGCTGGCCTGAGGAGGGGTGGAAGAAATGCCCAGGTCCCTCAAGAAAGAAACCCTCCCAGCTCCCCAGGGTGCGATGTCCCCACACAGCTCACCTGGACTATTACCCATTATTGCTCTTCCGTGTGTGTGGTGGTGAAGCTGCAACATTTCCTCCTATGGCGATCAAAAGAGACTTCAGGGCCTTGGGACGGTTGGTAAGGGGATGTGGGGCACAGGTTATTTTTTCCTCTTTCCTTCCAGTTACAGGCAGCGACATTGGAAGAAACATACAGACAAGCCCAGTCTATTAATAGGTGGCTCCATGGCTGGTGTGACCAACAGAATTTTGTTTTTTTTGATAAGGGGATGGCCTACACAGCACCAGGCTTGCCGGCGTCAGATGGGATTCACTTGTCTCAAAGGGGGAAAAAGGTCTTTGCTCACCAGCTATCAGGGCTCCCTGACAGCGCTTAAAACGAGGCTTGAAGGGAGAGGGGGACAATATCAGGCTTACCTGTGACAAGCTGTGAGATGACACGCCAAGGTTAGAGGGACAGGGTGCTAGCGAGGGCCCACAGGCTGTTGCTCTGAGATGTGCTGGCTACGCTGCAGGACACCTGAAGTCTTCCAGCGATGAATCAAGAAGGAAACACCAAGGAATGAAAAGGTGTTCCTCTAAGAAGGTGATAAGAAGGTGCCTCAAAAGGAGGCAGACACGACAGTTTTTCTCCTAAAATCACCGACTGAGAGGGTAGGACTGAATCCCCGTGGGTGGATTTACTCTTAGTCGCTTACAAAGTATTTTCAGTGACTTTCTGGCACACCGTGAAAGTACAGTGGAAAGAGAAAAACCAAAGGCAAAAAAAATACCGGTAGACCGTATAACACACAAAAAGATCATTTAATTTCTACTCATGGCTTTCACCAGGAAGTGAAACTCTAATCAAGTATTTCCAAAGCATCTTAGCCAAACTGGGAATCCCTCCCACAACAGATTCAGTGAGTTCAGCTGAGCCTAAATGGAACCCAGCAGCCGCACCGTGCTGGGAAAGGTCTTGCGCATGCCCATGCACTTCTCCTCATCAATGAAGAGTGTGTTGGCTTTGACGGCCAGGTCATGCTGCAAGACCGACTTGGTATGAACCAGCATTTGCAGGGTGTCCTCGGTGTCTCTCAGGCGCTGCTGGAGGCTCTGGACCGTCTCGTTGATTTTGTGGACCTCGTTGACAAGGCTGGAAAACAGCAAGAAACCCTGGTTAACAGTGCCATCGTGGGGGTGGTTTCTAGCGTGGCATTGCTGAAGGGCCCCTTGGTCACAGGATTTCCCCCTTCAGCGTGCTCAGACTAACTCAGACCCCCCGTTTCTGGCAGACGCATGGGAAAGCTGAGGGCAGAGCTCCTCCAGACCTCAGCGGGGAGGCATGGTTAAGTCTGCTCAAAGGCTTTGGCAATGCGCAGCCGCCTCTCCCAGAGCAGCTCGGGCCAGCAAGAAGAGGGATGAGCAGGTGTGGTTTCCTGTTCCTGCTTGGTTTGGGGGGTTTGTTGGCTCCCCCTCCTGGATTTCCCTGTGCAGGCATCCTCCCCATGCCCACAGATGCACACAAAGAAAACAGGACATCTGGGAGAGGCTAAAAGTGAATGTGAAACAAGGGGAGGATGGAAAAAACCCTTGTTGTACGAGATGCTGCAAAGGCTGTGGGGCTGGGTTTCAATTGCTCTGAAAAGGCTTCAGCTGGAGTCTTGCCCAACGGGCTCCCAGGAGGGGTGAACTTTGGGGTGCCTCAGAGGGGGTGCTGCTGGGCGCTCAGGCCAGCCTACTCCTCCACAGCTCCTCGGCGTGCAATCCCAAACAGACCACTGTGTCCTTGAAAGGATTTCCAGTGTCCTCGGAGAAGGTGAGGACAGCCCTTTCTGCTTCTCCATAGGGGGCACCCTTCCTTGCAGTTCCCCAAAAGGAAGGGCCTAAGGGATCTCAGCAGGATCCTGTTGGAGAGTAAAGGGCTCGTCCTTCAAAACTGAGCACATCCAACTGCCGGGAAGCAGGCTGGAGAGAAGATGGGGCTTACCCAAGCGGGAAGAATCCATCCCCTCATGGGGTGCCATCAGGCTATACCCGGCCATGGTGTACAGCCTCCTTTGTGGGCGCAGAGCTCTCCCAGCACCCAAAGGCTGCAATACCTGCTCATTGCTTTTGATTATAGCAGTGCGCTTATGGAAGGACTGTTGAAAGAAAAGCCCATGCTTAATTTTTCATGCAGTGCTACCCCCGGGTGCTACCAGCCGTAACTCCTCAAGGAGCCCACCAGACCCACGCTCCTGCCTTACCGGAGCTGGGCAGTGTCCCGGCACAGCTCCACGTTTGGTCTGCGTGTGCGCTCGTCCAGCCGGCTCTGAGCCACTTTTAAGGGAGGCCCTTGGTCTTTAATGGCCTTTTGGATGGCTTCGATGGTCTTCTCCACCTGGAAGATTTCCTGCAGCGTCTGGCGTAAAAAAGAAACCCATGCACAAATTAAAAAGTATCTTCTCAAGTGACAACATAATTACCCTTTCCTCCTGTCCATCTGCAGAACAAAACAAGTTCAATAAGCAGACCCTGGGCTCAGACCCCTGTCATTCTGCTACACATCAAGGCGCAGAGCCAAGAGTAATTTTTCTTCAGGGAAAAACCTCTCTTGGCTCTTGCTGTCACATCAGAGGAGGTTTTGGAGCACTGATGGACCTATTGAATTTCCAGCTTCCCAAAATTACCGCTTGCTGGAACTAATCATCCATCAACAGTAACTCAGAGAGGGAAGGTTCTTCATGGATCCTCACTGAAAGACGTGGCATCAGCTCGCAGTGCTGCAAGCCCCGTCTTCCCTCAGTTACTCAATACAGTGTCGGGCACGTTTCAGGAAGCTTTCTATGAGACCCACAGCTCTGAGGCAGGTGTCCATCACTGATTTCCACTGACTCTGCTTGGCAAAGCAAACACACGCATGCCCGTGCAGCAGCCCCAGAGCACGGAGAGTGAAAGCACGTCCTTGGAGGAGAAGCAAGCCTGCAACCCCCCCAGCAGGCAGCCCAGCAGAGGCCCAGCAAGGCCGTTCTGGAGGGCAGCCAGCGCTTCTGAAGGAACTACCAGGAGATGCAACCAGCATTGGCATTTTCTGCTGGCAATCCCTGTGCTCCCAGGCTGCCAGTGAGGATGCCCTAGCAAAAACAGATCCCTTGAGATGAAATTACGGTGCCAACTCCTAAGGGTCCCACCTCAGGGGTGTCACTAGGAAGTGACAGTGACACACCGAAAGGGAGGGGTTCCGACTACCTTGGCCAGGTGGGTCCGGATCTTGCTCTTGGCATCGGCTGTCTCGCTGATGCGTTTGGTGAAGGCGATGTTCACCCTGTTGAACTGGCTCCGCATCTCGTTTGCCGCCACCACCAGCAGGTTCTCGATGTTGTCCCGCAGCTTGGAGGAGGCCGCCCGTTGGCTCTGTGAGCGGAGGATGTTGTCGTCTGTGATATTGGCCCAAGAGTCCGGCACCGAGATCCTTCAGGAGGTGAGGGGGAAGAAGAGGCCCCGGTAAGCCCGTAGTGCTGAAGCTGGACGTGGGCAGGCATGAAGCCTGCCTGGGAGCAGCACTGATTAAATGTATCTGAAATCTCTGTCTTTAATTTGAGCATAGGTTGTGGTTTAACTCTGGCCAGCAGCTAGGACCACACAGCCACTCTCAATGGAGGGGAAAGAGAAAGAACAGGACTCACGGGTGGAGATAGAGACAGTTTAATAGAACAACAACAGAAAATAAGAATGAGAAGAAGACTACGAGTAAGGGTAAGAATAAAGGTAAGGTTAACAATAACAATAACAGTAAGAATAACAATAAGCAGAGAGAAACGGTCCCACTCAGGCAGCTGTCTCCAGGCGGGATGGACGTGCCTTGACAGTGGGCTGGGGACAAGCAGCTCCCTGCCAGGGAGAGGCACCGTGCATCCCGGGCACAGCTTGCTGCTGGCGTGCCGCCCAGCGTGCACTCACGTGGCATCAACCCGCTCCACCGCTGGGTAGTAGCTGATGCCGTGGGAGGTGCTCCTCAGGTGGTGACACTTGTCATCGATGCGGTGGGCCGCCTGCTTGTGGGCCAGGTCCCTCTCCAGCTCGTGCTGGGCCGCCCTGTTGGACCTTCAACATGCAAACAACAGCCATCGCTGGGGATGTTCAGGTGGAAGGGCTTCCTCCCCGCTCCAGTTCCCCGCAGCTCCCTCCCACGCAGCTCTGTCCTCCCATGAGCATCACTGCCCACTTCCCGGGGAGCCCGCCTGGCTTTTCCATCTGCACGGTGTGGGGAGAGGTCGGGGTCCGCTGGGGGTCCACATCACAACTGCAAATGCACATCAGCCCTACGGCATGACATAAGGAGCTCCTCCTTACGCGAGCTGGGCTTTGGCTTCATCCAGGTACCGCTGCATCTTCTCCTGGCACGACCTGATGACATTGACTTCCTGGGTAAAGGACACATGGCCCCATCATCAGTGTCTGTACTCAGTTGTCCTGATGCCACTCGTCCCCTCAGACCTCCCCAACCCTGCACACAGCAAGAACTTGCCTGCTTGTCTTTCTGCCCAGAGTAAACAGGCAGGGAGTGGAGAAAGTGCCCCCAAACTGCGTGCATGTCTTTAGTGCACTACTCCCTGAAGATGGTCACAGAACCCCCACACGCTACACAAACACGCAGCTGCTCTTCAGCTATTCCTTCCTCTGTACGGCCAAGTCATACCCACACGGCGTGGGCATGCTGCTGCCTGGGGGAACCCCATCCCCTGGCCCAGCAGGTTTTGGGGGGGTTGAAGAGCTGAGCACCTCCCCAGCGGTAAGGAGCCAGGTAGGGAAGAAGGCTGCAAAGCCTCAGTAGGGCAGTTTAGGTAAAACTGGCTTTAACACATGATCTGGGTGGCCCAACTTACCGTGAAGAGCTCTTTCTCCACATCATCATGGACGAGGTCAATGCCCATCCTCTTCTCCCGCTGAAGCAAGCACTGCTGAGCGACCTGTTGGGGACATGCCATCACTGTTGGGTGCAGGGGCAGGACTCTCTATAGAGAGAGTCCCCATCTCAAGAAATGGAAGAAAAGAAATTCTAGGCGGGCACAGAGGGGACACCAGGGGAACAAAGTGCCCAGGGCGGCTGCTTCAGCTGACAACAAGAAACCGAACTGCACCGTATGCATCAAATCAACATGAGGAAGCACGCGTGTCCCAGCTGCAACCAGAGCTGTGGCACAGGCACCTGTGTCAGCCTTGATGCTGACCTCCCCAGGGTGTTGTAGGAAGACATGGGCTTCTGTCTCCCAGTCCAGGAATTTGGATGTTCCGCCTACACAAATATTTGGTTAAGCAAATAGAATTGTGATGAGCTCATAACGGGCTGATAGGGGATGCAGCAGATGGGAAGACATTGCAAACTTAACTTATGGTCTCTTCATAAAAACTCTCTAGGTCTTGCGGAGCTGCAGTGGAACTTAGACATTTGAATGGCTGCAGTTGTTCCAGCAGTAGGCTACAGCTTGCAGCCCACTGGACAGAGTGCTTACCTGGAGAGGGGCCTCCGTCTCAGCCAAGGCCCTTTCTAGTCTCTTCTTCATGTCTGTGAGCGTGTTGGTCTCCCCGATCATCTCATCCAGCTCACGGCAGAGCTCCCCTTTCCAAAACTCAATAGCATTCACACGTCCTCCCAGGCTTTTGGTGCTTTCTTCTTGTGTTTTCTTTGTCTGCTGGTATTTATCCCCAATCATGCGGGTGGTATCAACTCTCAGAGCCTCCGCATTGTGCCGGGAAGTCTCTGACTCTTTGTACTTGGTCAGGTTGGACCTGTACCAGTCGTCAGGGGTGTAGCGGGTGAAGAGGGTTGTTCTGTTGGAAATGTAAGGGAGTTTCTCGCTGGTGGTCATCCCCTGGGAAGTTTTGGAAAAGGGAGCCAAAGCTGGTTTGATGGCATCTCTTTTAGAGTAGGTGCTGGGCATCCAGGGGAGGCTGGAGCTCTGAGGCAACGGGTAGTACGGGAAACGGTCCTTATAGCTGGAAGCCATGGTGTTGATGGCAGGCAGAACCTTGGCACGTCTTGCCGTTAAGCGAGAGCCGACAGCCTCCATTCCTGACCACTGCTCTTCAAGTACTTGTCCTGCACAGAGGAGGAGATAGAAGACAACTTCCCTCAGTCAGCACCTGCACTTGCCTTCCTTCTTACAGCAACACATGCAGCTTCTAACACAAACAGCAACGCACACAGCACCCACAGGTCACCTGTACAGGCCTAAAACTCTTGAAAGCAAATGCCTTCTCACAGCACCCCAAGCATTTGTATCTGGAAAGGGATTTGAATTTGTTTAGTATCTAGCCTCAAGTATTGAAATGCGGAGAAAAGCAAAGCATGGCTGCTCAGGAGAATGACAGATATTAGCCTTCATTCTCCTCAAATCTGTCAATCCCGTGAAAGTGTAGCTGGTGATTGTCTTGTGTTCATTGGCTTCTTTTGGTTGGCGTATGTGCTGATCTTCTAGTACTCCAGATGTCCTTTTCTCTTTCAAAGTGCCCTTTCCAGCCCCGATAGCTGCGCCCCTTTGGACCAACCCAGTGTGATTGGTGGGTCAGGGACTCAATCCTCACCCCCCACCTTCACTTGCATTGATGCTTTGCAGATCTATATCCAAATTTGACCCCCCTCCAGCTATTTCAGTCTCAAGAGAACAGCCCTCTCTTGACTTGCAAAGGAAGAAAAATGCCTACGCCTCACCTGACGTAAAATCGATGCACTTGGAAAGGAGAAATCCCAGACAGTCTTTTCAGAGGGGTGTGTAAACAGCAGCCTTGCAGGAGCCCTAGGAGGAATGGCCACACGTGAAGATTTTGCTACCGAGAACTGCATACGGCATTGTGGGTGCTACTGCTCTTTTCAGATTCAGGGTATCAGTCAGTTGTTGTCAGAAACATCATGCAGAGGGCCAGCAAATGTCCCTAACACACCGCATCTGAGGCCAAACCCTCAGGAGGGGACTCAGGAGGTACCCCATCCCCTCCCCACAGCTCCCAGCCTGGCTCAGAGCCCAGTGAAAGGTGAGGACACTGGTGTGCTGCAACAAGATGCCTGGGTGGGAGTGGGGTTTGACACAAAGCATGTGCTCAATCCCATCTGTTACAGCATGAAAGCCACTTGAGTCCTTCAAAAATGGGAAGTTTGCATAAAAAATACTTTCCCATAATGGTACATACTCACCCGAAACCTCCAGAGGCTTGGGAGTGCCCGGGAGGGCGGCTACTCCCTGCTGTGCTGTGGGGTTCGGTGGCAGCACTGCCAGACACTGCAGCGTCCCCAGTGCCCTGTGTGACACAGAACCAGGGCAGCGTTGCCAGGGGCGCAGGGCGCTCAGGGACCGGGTTCTGCCTGGGCAGCTCCCTGCAGCCGCTATGGCAACCTGATGCAGCCCTTTGGTGCCCGGTGCTCTTGATGGGCAACCCGGGGCCACCCGTGGGCAGCTCAGTGCAGACTCCGGGCAACCAGACTGCCTTTGCTGTGACAATTGATCCCGTCCCTGGACAACTCCCGCTGCCATCCATGGGCAACCCAGTACAGCCTTTGGGCGTCTGCTCCGGCCAATCAAGGCGACTTGTCTCCAACTTTTGATAACACCCATCAGGCCAACTGTCAGCACCCCTGTGCCCCATTGTCCCCAGAAGAAACATTTTCATTTCCTTCATGTTACCACTTGAGGTTAACTGTGAGCTATGTATATGGCTCATCAAATACTCAGGCTGATACAGCTGTCTTCTCATTGCCGCCTTTGGTTTCCTCCTGTTTTCCCACCTATTGCAGCTGCACACTGAGACCGGACCAAATGTTTTACAGCTTCTCAGGGGTGCACTGACACCCTGCCCCACCGCTCCTGCTTTCTGTGCACACGTACACACGGAGCCGGCCTCCATGAGAAAGCAATGCCTCTGCTGCCAAAGATCTGAGATAGAGAAGAACTCCAACTGTTTTCTGTATACAAAGGTTAGCACACTTTGATTTCACTTTAAATACATGTCTTGCTTTAGTCGGGTTAAAATCGACTTCATGGCATAGGGAAACCAGTCAAATTCACAAGCTACGGGACTGTCGTGGTTTAGGCCAAAATCCACTACTGGGGACCTGTGGCACCCCAGATGGCACCGACAGATGCTCCCCTCTACCCCTCTTCAAAGAGAGAGGCAGAGGAGGAAAAAGAGACTTATGAGTTTAGAAGGAACTAAAGTACTTTAATGAAGTATTAATAATAAAAGAAAAGAAAAAATGAAAAATAGACACAAAACCCTATCAAGCTCCCGAGATGACAATGACGTCACCGGCTGGCACTGGGGCAGTCCCAGGCTGGACGCAGTGACGGACGGGAACTGGATTCCGGATCTGGATTCAGAATCGGGATCACAGGCAGATGAACAGAGTCCTCCTCAGACGTCGGCCGTTGAAGGAAGAGCTGCCCCTTTGATCCCTCAGCTTTTATACTGAGCATGAGGCAGATGGGATGGAATACCCTGTTGGTGAGTTTTGGGTCACCTGTCCTGTCCGCTTCTCCCTGCAGGTGGGACTCCACTATGCTTTTCCGCTTCCGACCCTCCAACGGGGCAAATAACAAAGTTGGTTGGCCTTGGGGGTTATAGCAATAAGTATAAGCAGGAGCCTCTCTGCATACCATGTCTGGGCATCAGCTACAAACAAGTGGTCTTATCACTCTGAGAGAGTGAACGCTGTCTGCACAATATGCAGTTAATTTCAGTAGTTAGAAGAGGCCCAGCTAACAAGCGAAGTTACTGAACAAAATTGGTTCTGTTTTACCTCAAACCAGGACATTCCACCCCTTATTCCATACCATTTGCATCTTGCTCAGATTACTATTACTTTTATCTATCAAATTTACACACACACAGATTATATATATGAGATGGATACATGCAGGTCACTCATCTATGGTTTACATTTACCTACAAAAGTTATATGCAAAAGTCCATTTAGTTCATGATTGCAGGATCTCATCTCAGGGCAGGAAAGATGGTACGAAATTCACTCTGGTTTGTGCCCACGGATAGCATGTTCATCTTGAAGAGCTTGCTGGATGCCACTTGATGAAGCTATCTCAGGTTTCATCACCTCTCTATTATCCTGAAAAGCACGTATGGAACACTGTTAGTATTATGTAGTGATCAGCATCATACTGCTCAGGATTCAGTATTCTCACCAAGGGTTAAATTCCCTTGAGGTACACATTGACCTTCTCCATCCTTCAGCATCACCCACCAAGTACATCCAGGTCCTTGAGCAAAAACAGTCCCACGAATGGGTTTGCTTTTGCCTGAAGCAGGAAAAACCCAAACAGTTTTCCCTAACAAATTCCTTCCATGCACCACAGGGACTTTATCCCCTTCTACAGTATGTAAAAGGTCTGATTGAGCAGGACCAGCTCGATTGATGGATCCCCTGGTGTTAACTAGCCGGGTAGCTTGCTCTAAATGCTTGTCCCAATTTTTAAAGGTTCCACCCCTCCTATTGCTTTTAGGGTGGTTTTTAACAGTCCATTGTATCGCTCAATCTTCCCAGAAGCTGGTGCATGATAGGGGATAGGATATATCCACTCTACGCCATCTTCTTTTGCCCAATTACTTATAAGATTGTTTTCAAAATGAGTCCCGTTGTCTGACTCAATTCTTTCTGGGCCGCCATGTCGCCACACGACTTGCTTTTCAAGGCCCAGGATAGTATTCCGGGCAGTGGCATGGGGTACGGCAGAGCTTTCCAACCATCCGGTGCTTGCTTCCACCATTGTAAGCACATAGCGCTTACCCTGGCGAGTTTGAGGGAGCGTGATGTAATCAGTTTGCCAAGCCTCCCCATACTTATATTTCAGCCACTGTCCCCCATACCACAAAGGTTTTAACCATTTAGCTTGCTTGATTTCGGCGCATGTTTCACAGTCGCGGATAACCTGCGCAATAGTGTCCATGGTTAAATCCACCCCTCGGTCATGGGCCCATTTATATGTTGCATCCCTTCCTTGATGACCGGAAGTGTCACGGGCCCACTGAGCTAAGAATAGTTCACCTTTATGTTCCCAGTCCAAGTCTGTCTGGAAAATTTGAGCAGCCTGATCCGCTTGCTGATTGTTTTGATGTTCCTCGGTGGCCCGACTCATGGGTACGTGGGCATCTACGTGATGTACCTTTACGACTAGGTTCGCTAGCCGCTCAGCAATGTCTTGCCACAGCTCAGCAGCCCAGACGGGTTTATCTCTGCGCTGCCAGTTGCTCTGCTTCCACTGCTTTACCCACCCCCACAGAGCATTTGCCACCATCCATGAGTCAGTATAGAGATAGAGTATTGGACACTTTTCTCGTTCAGCAACATCTAACGCCAGCTGGATGGCTTTTACCTCTGCAAATTGACTCGATTCACCTTGTCCTTCAGCAGCTTCCGTGACTTGTCGTGTAGGACTCCACACAGCAGCTTTCCACCTTCCATGTTTTCCTAGAATACGACAAGACCCATCAGTAAACAAGGCATACTGTTTCTCATTATCTGAGAGTTCATTATATGGTGCAGCTTCCTCAGCACGTGTCACCACCTCCTCTAGTGCCTTCCCCAAGTCTTTGCCTTCGGGCTAATTTGTGATGACTTCTACGATTCCTGGGCCATATGGCTTTCCTATTCGAGCTCACTGCGTGATTAAGGCAACCCACTTACTCCAGGTAGCATCGGCGGCATGATGAGTAGAAGGAACTTTACCCTTGAACATCCAGCCCAGTACTGTAATCGGGGCGCCAGGAGGAGCTGTGCCTCAGTACCAATTACTTCTGAAGCAGCTCTAACTCCTTCATATGCTGCCAAGATTTCTTTCTCAGTTGGAGCATAGTTGGCCTCGGAGCCTTTATATCCTCCACTCCAGAATCCTAGGGGTCGACCTCGAGTCTCCCCTGGTGCTTTCTGCCAGAGGCTCCAGGTAGGGCCATTGTCCCCGGCTGCAGTGTAGAGCGCATTTCTAATGTCCCGTCCAGTTTGGACTGCTCCAAGGGCTACTGCATGCACAATCTCTTGTTTAATTTGCTCAAAGGCTTGTCATTGCTCAGGGCCCCACAGAAACTCATTTTTCTTTCGAGCTACTTCATAGAGAGGTTTCACAATCTGGCTATAACCTGGAATATGCATTCTCCAGAAACCCACAACACCTAAAAAGGCTTGTCTTTCCTTTTTGTTAGTAGGTGGGGACATAGATGTTATTCCGTTAATCATATCCGTTGGGATCTGGTGACGGCCATCTTGCCACTTAATTCCCAAGAACTGGAGTTCTCGTGCAGGTCCCTTAACCTTACCTCCTTTAATGGCAAAACCTGCTTTCAGAATAATCTTAATTATTTTCCTACCTTTGTGGAAAACTTCTTCCACCGAATTACCCCACACAATGATGTCATCGATGTATTGTAGGTGTTCTGGAGCTCCACCCTTCTCCAGTGCGGTCTGGATCAGTCCATGGCAAACAGTAGGGCTGTGTTTCCACCCCTGGGGCAGTCGATTCCAGGTGTACTGGACACCCCTCCAGGTGAAAGCAAACTGTGGCCTGCACTCTGCTGCTAAAGGAATAGAGAAAAAGGCATTAGCAATGACAATTGTAGCATACCATTGGGCTGCCTTTGACTCCAGTTCATACTGAAGTTGTAGCATGTCTGGCACAGCAGCACTCAGTGGTGGTGTGACTTCATTCAGGCCACAACAGTCTACTGTTAATCTCCAGTCCCCCGTCAGACTTTCGCACTGGCCATAGAGGGCTGTTAAAGGGTGAGCGAGTTTTGCTGATCACTCCTTGGCTCTCTAGCCGGCGAATCAGGGGATGGATGGGAATCAGGGAGTCTCGGTTGGTGCGATACTGTCGTCGATGCACCGTGGCAGTAGCAATTGGCACCTGCTGATCTTCAACCCTCAGCAGTCCCACAACAGAAGGGTCATCTGAAAGACCGGGTAAGGTAGACAGCTGTGTAACATCCTCAGTGTCTACAGCTGCTATACCAAAAGCCCACCGATACCCTTTTTGGTCTTTAAAACACCCTCTCTTGAGGTAGTCTATGCCAAGGATGCACGGAGCATCTGGACCAGTAACAATGGGGTGTTTCTCCCATTTATTCCCAGGTAGGCTCACTTCAGCCTCTAATACAGTCAGTTCTTGAGATCCGCCTGTCACTCCAGACATGGTGACTGTTTCTGCCCCTTTATGATTCAAGGGCAATAGGGTACACTGTGCACCAGTGTCCACCAGGGCTTTATACTTTTGTGGCTCTAATGTGCCAGGCCATCGAATCCACACAGTCCAATAAATTCGGTTGTCCCTCTCCTCCTCCTGGCCGGAGGCAGGGCACCTCTAACGTTGACCGTAGTACCTACGATTATCAGATCGGTTCCTACCTGGTCCGTAGGATCGCCTACCGTAGGTCAGAGCAGCCTTCCTCCTGTAAGAATCCTTTCTTCTATCTGCTTCATTTTGCAACTCAAGCACCCGTGCCTGTAGGGCTGACGTAGGTTCTTCATCCCGTTTCTTCATGTCTTCTCCATATTCACAGAGGCAAAACCACAGGATATCTTGTATCGGGTTTGATTTCTCTTGAGTCAGAGGGTGTTTTTTCTCTTGAGTAGGAGGGCATTTCTTCTTAGCAGCTGCAACATGGGTCTGTGCAGGGAAAGAATGAGTTTTTCCTCCACCTTGGTTAGTTTATCAAACAGTTTATCAGTTTGCTCAACTCATCGGTTTGCTTATCAGTTTGCAGAAGGAGAGAACTCAAGGGATAAGGGGGAGTGGAGTCAGATCCCTCCTCGGAGAGGCAAGCGAAACCCCTCACAGCCTCCCTCACCATCCCAATTGCCCTTGCATAATAGGTATGGGGCTTTGGAAATCGAGGACCAGGCGATTGAGGATGGAAAGGATGATCCCTCCAGTGAGATGCCCAGTGCTGGGCACCCACCCCCACGCCTCAGGACTTCCTCAACCAAGAAAGAAAGCAAGGTAATTGTAGTAGGTGACTCCCTTCTGAGGGGAACAGAGGGCCCTATCTGTAGACCGGAGACATCCCACAGGGAAGTCAGCTGCCTGCCTGGCGCCAGAATTAAGGACATACGGAGAAAACTCCCTTCCCTGGTTAAGACATCAGCTTACTACCCACTACTGATATTTCAGGTAGGTGGTGATGAGGAAGGTACCAGAAGGAGGCAGTTGGCTTTCTGGGCTGTGAGCGCACATTGCCGCCTCATGCTAAGCAGGTTCCCACCAGCCAGCACCCCCAAGTCCTTCTCGGCGGGGCTGCTCTCAATCCATTCTCCACCCAGCCTGTATTTGTGCATGGGATTGCCCTGATCCACGTGCAGGACCTTGCACTTGGCCTTGTTGTACATCACGAGCTCGGCACGGGCCCGCCTCTCCAGCCTGTCCAGGTCCCTCTGGATGGCATCCCTTCCCTCCAGCGTGTCGACTGCAACACGCAGCTGGGTGCCATTGGCAAACTCGCCGAGGGTGCGCTCCATCCCAACACCCATGTCACCGGCAAAGACGCTAAACAGCGCCAGTCCCAATAGCGACGCCTGAAGAATGCCGCTCCTCACTGGTCTCTACTTGGACATTGATCAGTTGACCGCAACTCTTTGAGTGCAGCCACCCAGCCAATTCCTTCTCCACCGAGTAGTCCATCCGTGGAACCCATGTCTCTCCAACTGGGAAACGTGAACGTTGTGTGTGACAGCGTCAAATCCTTTCCGGGTAGGTGATAGTTGCTCTTCCCTTATCCACCAACGCTGTAATGCTACATTCACCGGTCTGTTCTCTCAAGCACTAGAGAAAACGTGGGCCCATTGCTGAACCCCAAACAAGACGCAGTGCCCAGATGAGGCCTGATGGGTGCTGAGCAGAGGTGATCAGCCTTGCGCCCTCTGGCTAGGGGAGAAAAATTGGAAAAACTCCCTGCAAGAGAGCCAAGTGCTGCCCCTGACTCCCCGTGGGGGGAACCAGGGGAGCCCAAGAGGGCTGGCCAGCAGTGCTGAAGCGTGGGGAGAGACTGTGAGACTTTGCTTGCTGGCTTGTTTTTCTTGTCTTTGTTGGTTGCTTTGTGACCACGTGCACAGCAGGTTATAACTATACCATCAAATTAGAGGACAGCTTCTGATAGTGCAAGGCATTCGCTCTTTTTTCTATATGTTTCCCCATGCGGAAACATATATCACTTTAGAACGTGAGGCAACATATGTTAGAATGTCAGACTCAAATAAAGAACCTGGGGATATAGAAACAGGTAGAGGCCATGCTTTGCTTCCAGACTCCCTATAGCACACTGTATTCATTTAGAAATGGAATGATTTTAACTCCTGAATAGCAATGTGCCCCCTAAACCGCACTGTGAGCGAGGAGAAGGGCCATGCAATATGGTAAGTAATCTTATCCTTGAATTGTTTTGATCAGGTTGCATCACTGGTCTCCACGCAGAGTTTGTGAGCATTCCCTGGGGTATTCAGGGCATCCCAGATAAAATCCTCTGTTGTAAACAGGAGCAACAAATCTCAAAAATTTTGCAAAGTTCAAAGCAAGGCGGGGAGGAAGATTTTTATTTCAAAATAGAATTGATTTCACCCATTCCCGTGTATGGTGTCATAGGCGCATATTTCTCAGCAGCTGAACATGTCTTTCCACCCAGTCTGGAAAAGAATTCCTGGAGGTGAGGCAGAGGACGAGAGGCACAGCCTTTGGAGGCCTCTTCCCCTCTTTCTATTTGTCCTTAGGCGCTGGTTCTTCGATGTGCTGTGGGAGGAAGCAGGGGAGCCCAAAGGGCTGGCCAACAGTCCTGGAGTACGTGGACAGCCTGTGGGACGTTGTCCTGCAGCCTCCCAGGGAGGCATGGGACATTATCAAATGAACCCTCTTGCTGTATGTGCCTGGAGATATGTACCACGGCCACCGGAACCTGACGGGACCCTGGGAAGACACAGCCAAGACCTCACTGACTGGCATGAAACACTGACGCTGAGCACGGGACCAGAGGTGGCAGATGGAATGAGCAGTGGCGTTGCGGTAACCCCCGAGGCACTGCCAGGGCAAGCGCCGTGGGCAAGGACAGCCCATTGCCATGTCCCCGAGGAAGGGACAGTGACATCACTGAGCGATGGGTTCTGGTTTTCCCTGGCCCTGCCAGGTTCGGGCAGCCGGGGCAGCCCACCATGTGCTGGAGCTGGAGGGCATCCATGCTCCTGGGGGGTGGGAGGGCAGCCCTGTTGCCTCCCGGGGAGGGTCTCCTGCACCCAGCCCAGCCCCCTCCGGAAGCCCTGCCACACACAATGTGGGCCAGCTCCCCAGCACCCCCACAGCTGCCCTTGCTGGGGATGCCGGCAGCTCCGCCTCTGCCCCCATTCCCATCCCAGAGGAGCAAGAAGAGCCACAGGAGGAGCCAGAGGACACTGCGCCAGGTCCCTCCACTTCCAGCCAGGGCAGGGAACGCTCCCCTGGGGAGACACAGCGACCCGCAAAGAGGAGGGCTGGCAGCCCTGAGGACTCTTCACCACCCAGCAAGAGGCCAGCCCACCAGCAACGCTAGAAGAACGACCCAGGAGCTGCTGAAACCAGGGCTGGGCCATCATCTGGGGCATGTGCCAGCCCCCAGGAAGATCAGAAGCCTCTCCTTAGTAGTCTGGATGTAGTGATCAGAGAGAGGAATAAAGGCACGAAAGCTCCAGAAACAGTCTCCGTGTTCCTAACAATGCAGGTGGCGTTGCTATCCTCACCCGTGCTGTCTTTTCCCGGTGCTATACCCGCTGTTTCCTCTCTGTGTTCTTAGAAGAGCAGCACGGGACTTCCCCCTCTGGTCTGGCACAACCTCGTTACCCTGCTTGGACTACCCCAGGGTAGTTACTCCCCTGTTACTCTCAGAGTGCATCTCTCCCCAGAGCACAGCCCCCTGGGTCTTGGCCCTCTGCTCTTGCAGGGCCCATTTCCCTTGAGCACAGTGCCATGGCACCCGGCCCCGTGCTCTTACAGTGGCCCTACTTGAATTCCATCTCATGGATTTTTCTGGGTTGTTTTTTTTTTTTTTTCAAGTGAGTCTGCCAGTCTGAGGAAATGAAAATGCAAGTTTTCTAGTAGGGTATATTCAGACTACCCATGCATGTTTGATTAATTGTGATGAGTTGCTTTCTCTTACTATGGAATGGTAACAACAGTATTAGTTCATTTACTTATTTCAATGTGAAAATTGCATAAAGTTTTCAAGATAAATGGGAGACAAAGGCTGTCAAGTAAAGTAGGTCTAGAGACACTCATCTTTCTTTTTTTCTATTAGGAAATAACTGTTATGTGGTCACAAACCAGTTTGGGCTACTTGCCATCAGTGCTAAACATTGCAAACTCGATCACAGCTGATTATCACATCTCAGAATTTGGATCCAAGATCCCAGAGTGACCGAGGTAGGCAGAGACCTCCGGTCATTGCGTACTCCAACCCTCTGCTCAAGCAGGGTCACCTACAACAGGTTGCCCAGGACGTTGTGACTTTAAACTACTCTTTCGAGCTGTTCACTTTCAGTGGTAGACAACATGGACCTCCTGTGCCCTGAGGGCTGTTTCAAGTCTAATTTGTAGGTGGCCACTGGGTGTCACTGTTGCTGCTCTTCAGAGACCTGTTCCCCTCACTCTCAAAAGAGGAGGCCTGAGGATTAATTTGGGGAAAAGAGGAACTCGCATTGATTTCGAGGTCTGCTTTTTCCTTTTTGCAGCGTGGAAAAGAGTAAGACAGAGAGACAAGACAGCACTGACCGATATCAGTAAAGGAGAAGAGCCACAGTAACTGCGATGTCGTTTCCATAGATAGTCTGCAAGGTCCGATCTGTATAGGTAAACGGAACTGCTCTGGGACAATATTGACAAAATTATGATAAAGTTTTCCATTAAGGAACAAATGTCCGTTTAAGTTAAATCGAAAGTTGGTTTGATTGTTAAGGGAATAAAGGAGGACGCTGTCACGTTGCAGTTCTTAAAATAAAGACAGAGTTTGGCGTAAAAAAGAGATGCAGTGAAAATCCCCAAACTGTAAAGCAGCGGTAAACTTCCAACTCTGTACACGTTCATTAATGAAGGAGTGTTTGCCGTCCCCAACAAGCACAGCAAGTGGCCTGTGGACCTTGAAAGGCTGATCTATTTCATCCTGCTGTCAGAATTAAGTGTGGACTCATCTTGGCTTGCAAATAAGCCTCCGATACTACAACATAAGCACGTGGGCTTCCAATCCTTACCTTTAGGCTCATCTGTATTGGCAGGCTCTTCACCTGCTCAGAGGCACACTGACTTTCACAGGACTCGGTTCAACAATCTGTTTGTGTGGAAACGCCCCAGGTTCAAAATACATAGTGTAGGTCAGGAAGAATGCAATATCCTTTGCGCCTGAGAAATCAAATCAACTGTGTAGGCCATAAATATCTGTGAAACAGACACAAAGTGTTTCTAAAAATGGATGTGGTTCGACTGTGTTTAATGCACCTTGTGCTTAAGCATCTTTTGTCCGAAATAAGAACTTTCTATAGGAGCTTTTTTTCTTGCTAGGAGCAAACTTTTAGCAGAGAAGATCAACACTATAATTGTGTCCTGTGTTTTAGATCAAAGACTTGAAATTCGTGTATAACTAACATTATCCATTTGCAAGGTATTAAGTTGTTTGTAGGCTTCAGTGACCTGGCTTTTTCTGGATCATTTCTATTTTTAATGTTTTCCTCTTCCTTTCATTTTCCCTAGTCTTGCTTTTATTACCGACATACCTGTAGAAGCTTTTCTTGTTGCCCTTGACCTCTCTGGCAAGATTTAATTCTTTCAGGCCTTTAGCTTTCCTAACCTGGTCCCTGGCTGCTTGAAGGACCCTCTCCTGGATCTACTCTAGAAGGGCCTTCTCCTGGATCTCCTTCAGAACTCCCTCCCAAGCTGTCTTGGGACAGCTGGTCCTTGTCGTGAGCGACAGGGGAACGATCTGACTGCTTTCTCTTCTTCCTGGTTACTGGGGCAGCTTGTACCGATTTTGATGGAGATTGAGTAGTTTTGGTACTGCTCGTAGTGGCTGGAGTAGCTTGTGCCGGGACAGGCGGCGGCGTGGCTTGTGCCGCTGCAGGGCGGGGGCAGGGCTTGCGCCGGGACGGGCGGCGGAGGCGCCTGTGCCGTTGCGGTGTGTGTGTGGGGGGGGTCAGCTGCCGGTGGTACCGGTGCCGCTGCAGGCGGCGGAGGCGCCTGTGCCGTTGCGGTGTGTGTGTGGGGGGGGGGTCGGCTGCCGGTGGTACCGGTGCCGCTGCAGGCGGCGGAGGCGCCTGTGCCGTTGCGGTGTGTGTGTGGCGGGGCGGGGGGGGCGGCTGCCGGTGGTACCGGTGCCGCTGCAGGCGGCGGAGGCGCCTGTGCCGTTGCGGTGTGTGTGTGGGGGGGTCGGCTGCCGGTGGTACCGGTGCCGCTGCAGGCGGCGGCGGCGCGGCGGTGCAGGCGCCTGTGCCGTTGCGGTGGGGGGGGCGGCTGCGGCCGGGCCGGGCGGGGCCGCGGTTTGCGCCGCTGCAGATCGCCGAGCGGCTGCGCGGGTCTGAGTGGCGGCAGCGCCCGGTCCCCCTACTGCTCTCCCTGCACCGGTGTTTCACATGAAACCACCCCTGCATCACATTCAGGAAAACTGACAACAAAAGCACGGTCTTAACAGGGCACCAATCCTTATCCTCAGAGCCCAGAAGGTTGCCGTGCCCCACCTCTGATGGTGTCACATTAGCATAATTATCAAAGGGCGAAGTAAACATTCCCCAGGTAGAACCGAAAGTATAATTAATAACAGAATCCATCACGAGAGGCCCGAGATATACAGGTAGAGCCCTTACCCAACTCATCATGTTATACATCGGAATTGCGAATCACACCAAAACAGCACCTTTAAACCTTCGCATAAAAAGACAAAGAATAAATGAACTTTGAAACACATTTGGCAGGTTAAACCAAGCTGACTGCATTAAGGTCGAACAAAGCTGCTTAAAGGCATGATACAAGATTTCGTCTAAGAATGACATGATGCAAGCTGTCTGTTCTAATCTCTGAGCAAGCTGGAACTCAAACTATTTGGGCAATTTATCACAGGTCTGATCGAGCACTGCTTGGGCCCCACGTTGGGCGCCAATTAATCTGTCGTGGTTTAGGCCAAAATCCACTACTGGGGACCTGAGGCACCCCAGATGGCACCGACAGGTGCTCCCCTCTACCCTTCTTCAAAGAGAGAGGCAGAGGAGGAAAAAGAGACTTATGAGTTTAGAAGGAACTAAAGTACTTTGATGAAATATTATTAATAATATAAAAATAAATAATGAAAAATATATACAAAACCGTATCAAGCTCCCGAGGTGACAATCACATCACCTGCTGGCACTGGGGCAGTCCCAGGCTGGACGCAGTGACGGACGGGAACTGGATTCTGGATCTGGATTCAGGATCGGGATCACAGGCAGACAAACAGAGTCCTCCTCAGACGTCGGCCGTTGAAGGAAGAGCTGCCCCTTTGATCCCTCAGCTTTTATACTGAGCATGAGGCAGATGGGATGGAATACCCTGTTGGTGAGTTTTGGGTCACCTGTCCTGTCCGCTCCTCCCTGCAGGTGGGACTCCACTATGCTTTTCCATTTCTGACCCTCCAACGGGGCAAATAACAAAGTTGGTTGGCCTTGGGGGTTATAGCAATAAGTATAAACAGGAGCCTCTCTGCATACCATGTCTGGGCATCAGCTACAAACAATTGGTCTTATCACTCTGAGAGTGAACATTGTCTGCACAATATGCAGTTAATTTCAGTAGTTAGAAGAGGCCCAGCTAAGAAGTGAAGTTACTGAACAAAATTGTTTCTGTTTTACCTCAAACCAGGACAGTGACTCTCCAGCACGAAGTTCTCAACTACACCCAGTAGTAAGTGGTCCCCAAATCCCTTGTGCTCTGGGGACCACACCAAAGTCAGTAGACTACTCGCATGCTCTCCCTTTATGCAAGTAATTAAACTCCTTCCTTAATTTTGACTACAGCTCCAACAGCAGCAAATTCACTAAAATTACAAAACTACCACTCCCAGTTGTGCTAAGGCATGTCCAGTTTTGATAGACCTGGGAGGAGACAGTTTGTCCCAAAGCCTCGACCATTTTAGCTCACCAAAAAAGAAAACCCAGGGTGCAAACGTGCGGCAGATACTAAGCAGGGGCGCCAATTTTCTGCACATCAGCCCAGGTCTGCCTAGTTATCGAAACTACTTAGTTCAAGTAGTACTTCTCTAAGTATCTCCCTGAGAATCTAACTACTTAGACACCTAAGCACAAAATTGACTGCCAAAAGCTGTCCATCTTTCTGTTGCAGCGCTACGTTCTTGCTGTCCGTTACTACAGGATTACACTGGCTCATAAGCTGCCCTTCTGAAAATACCCCGATCCAGATCTTTTATAGCATCCGTCATGAGTCTACACGTACCCATAACATTGCCAAGTCGCCGTTTTCATGCAACTTTTGAATATTGTTCTCTCTCCTGTAAACACTATACCTGCCTCTCATGGTTTGGGCCAAAACGGCCACAAGGCAAGTGACAGATGCTCCCCGCTCCCTCTCTTCAGTAAAAAAAAAAAGAGAGGCAGGAGAGAGAGAGAGAGAGAGACATACGAGTTTAGAAGGAACTAAACGGCTTTAATGAAATATTAATAGAAAAGTAAAAAGGAAATAATGAAATGTATAGAAAACCGTATCGAGCTCCCAGGATGACAGTCACCTCACCAGCTGGCCCTGGGGAAGCCCCAGACTGGACTCAGTGACGGATGGGAACTGGATTCCGGGGCTGCATTCAGGATCGAGACCAAATGCACACGAACAGACAGAGTCCTCCTCAGGCGTCGACCATCGAAGAAAGAGGGCTGACCCTTTGATCCCTCAGCTTTTCTACTGCGCGTGAGGCAGATGGGATGGAATCCCCTGTTGGGCAATTTTGGGTCACCTGTCTAGTCCGCTCCTCCCCGCAGGTGCGACCCCACTGCGCTTTTCCGCTTCCCACCCTCCAACGGGGCAAATAACCACGTTATCTGCCCTTGGGTGTTATAGCCCTAAGTCTAAGCAAGAGCCTCTCTGCATACCATGCCTTGGCATCAACTATCAACACAGGTCTCGTCACTCTGAGAGTGAACGGTTTCTGCACAATAGGCTGCTCACTGCAGTAGTTAGAAGAGGCTTAGCTAAAAAGTGAAATGACTGAAGAGAGAATCGGTTCGTTTTACTTCAAACAAGGACAGATGCTATTTGTCCCATGATGTCATTGGTGGAGTACATCATGTCTGTTAAAAAGACAGAAAACAGGAACGGTCTGGGTGGGGAAGGCCGGACAGGTTACCCCTTTTGTGGTGCAGGATATGTCATACGCGTTTCTGCCAGGGCGTCATAAGTTATCTTTTGCAGTTGGGCACACAGCACAAGTTCCCACAACTCCAGTAAGTTTAACTCTCTGAGGGAGAGGATGAGAGAGAAAAGAGACTTACACGTTTAAAAAACAAATTAAATTACTTTAATGAAAACCTCAACCAAAAAAAAGAGAGAAACTAAAGACACATGCACACTATATCCACAACTGTATTAAGAGAGAAAAGATCCTTTTATTGTGAACATGGCGTGCGGGAGCCCAGGAGTCACAGGGGTTCAGGCACTAACAGGAAACGGGCACCTACAAGGACAGAGTCAGAAAACGCTGGTAAAGCCCAAAGGCAGGACGAGACAGGACTTGGTTCCCCTTCCTTTGGGAAACACAGCCGGCAAGGAAGGGTTTCTAGCCCAGCTGGCATTGAGCAGGGGGTGGTTCTGGCGCCTTGTCCCCATGGGGAACGCCCTTTGAGACTGTGCGTCTGCAGGGATGCACAGTGCGCCTGTGCCACGCAGCAGGGCTCCATCGGGAGCCCCTGGGGAGCTGCCATGGACTTCTTCCCAAAGCCTGCACGGCACCATCCCTGGCCGACCCTTGCCAGCCCCTTGGACTGACTTAGCGCAGTTTAAGGAGTTGGGAAAGATGGGCAGCAGAGCCTGGGACTCACCTGGGCTTCTTCACCATCTGGACCTTTCTTCTTCTCTTCAGTCGCAGTCTTCTTCCTCTCTTCCTTCTTTTCTCTTCTTGTTTACATTCCATCTCCTCTTCCCAGGCCTCTGGTCTCTTCCTTTTGCTTTGGTTTTCGGTTTCCTGGAGGGAGCCTGCAAACCTTTCCATCCCACAGTGGATTGGAGAGGTAAAGCCAGGATCAACTGGATCAATCAGTTCTCCATTTAACCCAAGCTCACTCCTTTTACCTTTGTGCCTTTGAAAGGTTCTTTTGATCTTCTGCACATCGCAGGGACTCTGTCGTGGTCTCGGGGGCGGTTGGAGGAAAAGTGGTGGTTGCCTAAACCAGAAATGTTGGCGTTAGCAGGTGGCAAGGGATGCCCTGGAGGAGTAAGCGACTTTTTGGCAAATTGCTCCCTTAGCTCTCTAGAGAAGGTGCCTTGGGCTGGTTGGCATTAGCCCTTTCTTCCAAGGGCCTCACTTTCGAACACAACGTTCTCACAGGTGTGTGACACTCTGCTAATTTGCAGGGGCCATTCAGCAGACACCCTGCGGTCCCCTGCGGGCAAGAAAAGGCTTGCCCACTTCTTTCTCCTGCCGTTTCTTCTGCCCTCCCGAGACAGAACTCTGCAGATACCCCTTTGGTGCAACACCCCCTTCTGCGGTGGCAGGCTTTGCTTTTGGAGTCTGTCCTTCTGCAGGTATTTTGTAGGTATTTCCTTTGAATAAGCACATTCCTAACACATTGGAGAAACCACCTTTCCACTTTCACTTACACTGCCCTGTTCTGGGGGATAAAAACAACCATACAAAGCCACATGGCAATGAATGCTGGGAAGAGGCACAGCAGCTCCTTGGACTCATTAAGACATACCCTCCTCCACGAGACACATTGTTGCAGTGTTTGTGGACCTGCCATACCTCTGCTATTTCCAATCCTGCCTCCGTATCTGCCACTTCTACTTCCTTGAGGACTAGCAGAGAGGGTGGTGCCTCCAGGAAAGCTTTTGCCTGGTGCACCACGGCTGCTACCCCTGTACCTGGGGGAAGGGCAGCCCCCTCCTCCTCCTGCTGCTGCTGCTCCCTCCCGCTGCAAAGGAAAACAGAGTAAGAGCCCGTCAATGGAGACCACCAGCCCAGTGCTCCCAGAGCCTGCCCTGCCCTGCCCTGCCTGCAGCGTGGTGCGATGGGGCAGGACGGGCAGGGGGCCAGCAGCTGGAACCGCGGCTCTGGCTCAGCAGTTCCAGCTGGGATGCTCCTGAGAGCCGGCATGCCACCACGACAGCCCTGCCCAGCCCTCGCCCTGCCCTCCTCCTCCAAGCTGTGGGCAGCAGCAGAGGCTCCGTGTCCCCGCAGAACCAGGTCCAGCAGCCGCTGCCCAACGGGTCCCCTTGCTCCTCCAGGTGACGTCCTCCCTTGGGCTGCCACACCTGCATAGGGACACTCAAGGGACAAGTGAGCATGGCTCCTCCCGGCTCTGGCCGAGGAGCAGAGGCCAATTTAGTTCTGGGGACGGAGTGAAGCAGGAAGCACCTCAAGCGCTCCACAATGTTGAAGGGTACCAAGGGCTGAGCTCTCTCCTGCTGCAGCGTGATGGGCACAGAATTCCTCAGGGTGAAGGGCAGCATCCTCCTCAATTCTGCAGACTTGTCGCTTGCAGGAGGACAAAAGGCCCTCCCTGCCTTTCTTTCCAAAACTTACCTGAACGGTGATGTCCTCCTTTATTGACAGATGGGGCAAGCAGCGGTGCTTGCTTGGGATCATCCTACAAGAATCAGAGAGCGGTTAGAGAGCAGCCTCGCAGCAGAAAGGGCCACTGGCAAGCTGCCAGGCGGCACCAGCAGCCTGAGAGCATTAGCGGTGGGACCCTCTGCCTTCCGGGGCTCACCCCACTCACCACACATCCTGCACAGCCATGGGTGGGGGAAAGGCCATTCTCACCTCTGCCTGGACCTCTAGCAGCTTCTCCAGGCTCCTGGGATTGAATGTCCTCCACTGGGCAAGAAGGAGTGGAAGAAGCTGAGCAGCGATGCATCTGCTGCTCGGCTGGAGGAGCGGTTGTTAGGGACAGAAACACTCACAGCGTGGCAGTGGCTCAGCTCCTTCTCCAGGTGCTTGATGGATGGGAGGCAGCTCACCCGGGCTCTCTTGTCTCCTTCTGGTGTCCTGTGCACCAGGAAGGGACAGGGAGGGAGCTGGGTCAAGCCCAAGCTGCCTCTTCTCCCTTCTCTTGGCATTGCAGCTTCTTCTGCCCTTCCCTTCTGGGCACCAAAAGGTGACCAGGGGATTCAGGATGTAGAAATGCCCCTATTCCTCCGTGCCAGCGTGCTGCCTGTTCCCTGCCCAGGCTCTGCTCGGAGGGCAGAGGCCATTCACAGGATGCCATGGGCCCAGTTGGGAACCTCTCCTGCCCAGTCATGGGACGTGGCACCATGACTCACCTGAAAGTGGCAACACAGGAGCTGCTGGGCCAGGAGAGGATGATGGAGGTCCCATCCTCATCACTTCCTTCCTTTTCTGCTCTTGCTGCCTCCTTGTCAGCACTCAGCACCCACAGCTGGTCCAGGGCCAGGCAGAGCCGTGGGCACAGGGTGGTGCCACATCTGAAGAGCGGAGAGGCAGGCAGGGAGCTGGAGGTGGCCTCCTAGAGGTACCCCCTGGCCGGAGCCCTGTCCCCCGCCTGCCGTTGGGGCAGACATGGGTGCATCCAGCAGCAAGGTGCCCCCGGGGGCTGAGGCTGGTGCCAGGGTGTCCCTGCCCCGCTGCCAGGGACAGGGCTGGGGGAAAGGCGGCTGGGCTTGCAGGCACTTACTGCAACTTGGCAATGAGCAGCTTCTGCTGGAGGAGGCAAAGGCACCTCTGGCTTCTCTTGCAGCCCTGGCTCAACCACACATCCACGCTCAGCACCGCCGTGCCCTTTCTGAGAGGCTCCCTGCAGAGCAGAGAGTGGTGGGTATGTGAAAGGCTGCTGCTGTGGGGCCCGGCCATGCCCGCGTGTCCCCGAGCCCCAGGGAGAGCCCACCTAGAGCCACAGCAGCAGTTGGCCTGGCCCATTCCACCCGGGACTGGAGGACCCTGGCCGTGCCCCAAGGACACGGCCCAGGCAGCCACAGTAAGGATGGGATGCGGGGTGCTGCTGCTGGTGCTGCTTTGGGCCAGCACAGCTCCATCCTGCTGTCTCTGGTGGCTCTTGGCTGCAACTGACAAACACTGAGAGCTCAACGGAAGCTGGCTGGTTACCGGGAGGCACCGGGGCATGGCTTTTCTCCACTATGGCCATCTCTGTCTGGCATGGGGGAGCCCAGAGCAGGACACAGCAGAGGGCACCCATCACCTCCCTCCACCCGCTGCCCACTTACGGCTAGCGTCGTCTGCGCGGCTGGCGCCGCTTGTTGCGCTGTGGCTGTCCCTGGCAGCCCGCGAGGGTCCTGCGGCGCTTTGGACAGCGTGCTGCTGGAGGCAGCCTGGCCGTGGTGGTGGTGTGCCCCACCAGGCCTGCGGGAGATGGATCCACCTCCATGGGCTCTGTGTCGTCTGCGGGGGGATCCACCTCCATGGGCTCTTCCTCATCCCTCTTCTGTGGCGGGTCGACCTCCATGGGCTCATCTCTCTGGGCAGGGCTGCTGCTGCTGGCGCCAGCCCACTGGCGTTTCCTGGGCTGGGGAGGCATCCTCAGGGCTTCCAATGAGCCTCTTGGCCCTGGGCCCACTCAATGTAGGCACTGGTGCCACCCACTGTGGGCACTCGCCTCCCTTGGCCGCCTCCTCCTCTCGCAAGCAGGCTTGGCGTGAGTGTGTCTGGCTGCTGAGCGAGCTGTGGGCCAGCCACAGGGCTGCCTGCTTGCCTAACGGCCAGCCGGTGATGTCACCAACAGACGTTGCTGTGGCTGGGAGGGGGGCCCCTGAGGCCCTGAAGGCCCCATTGCGGGCAGCCCTTTTGCTTCCAGAGAGAAAGGCTGCCCCTGGAGCAGTGGGTCTGCCCTCCATGTCCCCTGGTGTGCCCTGGGCTCCGGGCCCCTCCTTGTGCCAGGCCTCAACAGGACAGCGGCCACAGTGTCAGAGGGCCTGGCCTGGTGCATGCTGCTGCGCAGGGGCAACAGGAGGAGTCCATTGTAGGGCCACCGAGGTCCTTGGGGCCTGGAGGAGGGGTGTTCAGTCTGCGGACGGGAAGGCCCATGGCGGGTTGCTGTCCCCGGCCGGTTCTTGCCTCAGCTACCCAATGGGTGGTTGAAGATGATGCCAGACCCACCCTGGTGTTGCACAGAGAAGATCTGCTGCTTGGTGGGGACTCTCTGTGCTTCAGAGATGAGGGAAGAGACCTCAAGCACAGAGCTCGTTGCCGCAGTGATGTCATGTCATGTTCTTCATCAGCTGAATCAGTGCTTTATGGTTTAAAGAGAGACCTGGTGACATCCAATAAATTTTAAAAAAAAAAAAAACAAAAACAAAACCAACCCCCTGACCGTTCCAATATTTCTGTTTCATTTTGATAAGATTTAACTTTGTGCTTTCTAGTTGTGGTGTGAGCAATTCTCTGTGCCGTTGCTTTCTTAGGCAGAGCCTTAGTGCTTAGGTAGGTGTGTGACTTATTGAACCAGTACCAGAAAAATGATTCCTTAGAAACACCTTATATGCAGCCTGTTTTTCTGCATTGTTCAGGAGAGGCAGCTTCATGATGGAGTGTGGTGAACTGCTTGAGAATTCTTCATTGGAGTGCCTGCCTTTAGAGCAGCAGCTCTCTTAAATGACGGAGCTGTGCGGACCCTTCTGAGGCCACAAACAAGTGCAGGCTCAAGCGATGGAAATGCTGTATCTACGTAGTTCTTAGTATTCCACGCTTCGGTCTTGGAAGGCTGAGACACCTGGAAGAGCAGGTGCTCTTTCCTATAAAATACCCCCAAACCCCTCACCTACTAACAGCCTTTTTCTTTATGAACTTGATTGATGATGTACTGTGATCTTGGGTTGATTCCCCTATGTGGAATGACTAAAACATGCGGCTTGTATTTGAAGGGCTGGAATCTGAGCACAAGCAAAGTAGAGACTGAGCTGGGCTTTCTTAGGAGAAGGAGAAATGCCTTCAGCTCTGTGTTGGGTGCTAAACTCTTAAATAAGATGCTGCTGTGGATTTTCTTGAAAGGCTGTCCATTAGGAGTGGCCTAGAGAGGAATGGTATTTTGTAAATGACTCTGGAAAGAAGCCAGAGGAATAAGAACAGTGTCATGGTTTTGCTGCATTTTGATAGAGATTTACTTTAGTTCTGCCCTTAGTTGCTTATAATCAAAAATGCCGTTCTGACTGAAAGCACAGCGGCATGATAAGGTGCTGAGAAGTCTCTGGCTAATTCTGCAGGTGGGTCGCTGGTAGCCTTCCTTCAAAGGAGGTGTGGGAGAAATGTCTGTCTGTGGGGTCGGTGCGCTTTTGGGGAGGGGAGAAGATACCTCTGCCTGTGCAAGAGCACCGTCCCTGGCAAAGAGGTGCAGGGAGAGTGCCTGACCACCGCTCCTGCTGTGGACTGTAGCGTCTCCTTGTCTTTGTACCTACGCTGTGTGTCATTTTTCAGATTGAGAAATAAAACTCTCAAGTTCTGAGAGCTTTTTTCTCTGCCTGCATGACAAAGTCGTGTTTCAGCTTGAAACTCATCTGGTCTGTGTCTGCTCTGCCTGAAAAGACACCTGAAAGGAGTCTGCAGAGTTGGCGTGCCCATGGGGGAGATACCCAGCTGGCCCTTTGTGTGGGGTGGATGGTGGCGGATGCCCAGAGCAGTGGGCAGCAGCAATTCCTGCTGTTGGTACTTAACCGGGAACCGCTTTGGTAAAGGGGTGGAGATGGTGCTTTCTGTGGCATCTCTGGGGTCTCAGTCTTGCAGCGACACCTTTGACGTTGGAGGGGTGGACTGCTATAAGCTAAGTAAGCAACCTCTGACAAGACTGCAGGGGTAGTCCTTGTGTGGCAAAAAGCCTGGCAGTGTTTTCATGGAGCTCTGCCCACTTGCTTCTGTGGTCTACGTTATCAGTGCTACCCGCAGTGCTGTTTCCCTCCCCCATGAAAACGGGTGTTCTGCAGGACAGGATGTTTTACCTGCTGCGGTGTGTGATGCCTGGCCCTGGAAAGATGAGGCCAGATAGAATTTCCCCGGAACAAAACTGGACTGGGTCTGCAAAACTTGCTCTGTGTCAATAAAAACTGAGAGGACTAAATAGCTGGTAAGGTTTGATTATGAGCTGTAGCACAGAGTTGATACTGGAGGTGTGATTCTCTATGGCTGTTGTGGTTTGGGCCGGATTGGCCACTGGGTGGCAGGACAGATGCTCTTGTCAATGTGTCTTCAAAGAGAGGCAGGAGAGAGAAAGAGAGACTCAGGATTTCAGAAGGAACTGAACTACTTGACTAAAACGTTAAGAATAAAATAAAAAGGAAATAATGAAATATATACAAAACTGTATTGAGCTCCCAGAATGGTTTTACGTGTAATAGTGGAAGTAGAGATGTGTGATTTTGTTGCTGTTGTTTTTTTTATCCTTGAGGACAGGCATAACAGTGGGAAATACTCAAAGTAAGGTGAAGAAAACTGAGCAGTTTCCACTAAACTAAAAATTGCAAGATCAGCAGAAGAGAGAGAAAATATTTCTTCTATAGCATAATTGTTATGGGTCTTTCTTAGCAGCCCTAGATTACAGTCCTTTTATTCAGCAGCAGAACCTGCACCTGTGTCATACATCTGGTACGTGTCCTGAGGATGGCAACTAAGTATAAGCACAGCAGAATTGTACCCCATGTCGGGGTCACGCTGACTGAGCTGAGGCAGTCTTCCAGAACATATAAGTGAATTTGGGGACGTCCCTGCGTGTTGGAACTTCACAGTATTAATGATTCGATCAATAGAGTTTGAGGAACGTCAGCAAGTTTGTACTACTTTCTTTTCTTTATTGACTTTATAGAACAGCACTGAAGTTATTCATATAGATTCTTTAGGCAATTCAAATACTTTCACTGAATGACAGAAAGGCTGAGGTTGGAAGGGACCTCTGGATGTCATCTTGCGATAGCCGCCTGCTGCAGCAGAGACAGCCAGCGCCGCTCAGCCAGGGTCTGGCTCCATCTTCTCTGCAGCCTCCCATCAGGCTTTTTATGCATTGATCAATTCCCCTGCGAGCCTTCTCTTCACCAGGCTAAGCGGTGCCAGCTCGCTCAGCCCTTCCTCAGAGGAGAGATGCTGCAGTGCCTTTATCATCTTCACACTCCTTTGCCAGACTCTCTCTCCAGACTCTCTCTCCAGTCCAGCCCAGGACACCATCAGTGCTCCTGGTGGCAAGGGCACACTGTTGGCTCATGATCAGCTGGGTGGCCACCAGGACCTGCAGGGCTTTTTACGCCAAGCTGCTTTCCAGCCGAGCAGCGCGCCAAATGTGCTGGTTCCTGGGGTTGTCCCTCGCCAGGTTCTGGACTTCACTTCTTTCTCCTGTTGAACTTCTTGTGGCTCCTGCCTTGGCAGGGTGTGAGCATGGGGTGATGCAGAGGGCAGAGCCAAGTGGTGCAGACTCTGAGCAGGAGGAAGGATTTGGGTGCCAGTGTTGCAGGGCATGACGGGGCAGTAGAGGCTGGTAGGAGAGCAGATCCCCGGGACGTCGGGGCAGATGATGTGGTGAGGAGGAGACCAGGCATGGGACATTTGGCAGTGGGGAATGGTCCAGCCCTGGAGTCCCCCTTCTGACTGAACCGTTGGCCGGCATGTGTCCCAGCTGCTGGCCTGGCCCTGGTTTTGGCAGCTCCTGGGGCCTTGTTCTAGTTGTGCCGGCGGGGTGGCCTCTTGGGTGGCTGAGGTGAATGTTGGGAGCTGCTGGCCCTCCTCTTCGGGCCTCGCCGTGGCCCCCCACGGGAGAGGTCCCTGCTGCGGCTGGGAGTAGAGGGACCTGCGGCAACCTCCCCTGGATCCTCATGCAGCTCCTCCTGTTCCCCGTTGGTTGGAACAGGGGCATCGGGGGAGCTGCCGGGAGCCCCATGAAGAGCAGCGGTGGAGGTGTTGGGTCGCTCCTCTTCATCGTCTGCAGCAGGGCTGCGGGAGGTGGCTTGGCCAGGGCCAGGAGACCCCCTTCTGGAGGCAGCAGGAGGAGGGACAGCCACGGGGCTGCCCTCCCGCTCCTCGGCAGCATGGCTGTCCTCGAGGCCCAGCAGACGGTGGGCCTCCGCGCTGCAGCGTTGCACGGCGACGTTGATAAGCTGCTGTACAAATGTCGCCGCGCGATCCTGGAGGCTGACCTGCAGCAGCCGGACCAGGACCTCTTCGTCCAGACCAAAGAAGCCCAGGACGGCCAGGATGAGGTCCTCCATCACAACGGCTGCTGAAGGCTCCTCGGCAAAGATCAGCCCCAGCTGCTGTTGGAGCCAGGGCAGAAAGCGTTGGAGGAGAGCCGGGTGGTCGTCAAAGAGGAACGCCCAGGTATGGGGCTGGAGGCCGCCCACCAGAGCCCTGGGCACTGACTCCACTGCCAGCAGCTGAGGTGTTACAGAGCGGCGAGGGGGGCTGTGGGTGTCTGGGTGCCTGGGCGCTCCTCCGGCCTGCCGGGTGCCAACTGGTGCGGGGGCTGAGGCAGATGACGGGATGGGAACCTCTTCGAAGTCATTGTCTGCCCTCACCGAGTGCACGATGGATCGCACTCTCCTCTTGCAGAGAGGGCACTCGGGCTTGCTGTTAGCCCAGTGCAGGATGCACTGGTAACAGAATTGGTGGAGGCATGGCATGGCATAGGCGGCATCGTCCCAGCTGTCCAGGCACACTGGGCAGCGGTTGTCCAGGTCCATTGCCATGCTCTCCACTCGCTGCATCGTGCTAGGGGCAGCTGGGGGTGACCAAGTGCTCCCTCCCTGTGGCGCTGCAGCAGCCAGTGTCAGGCTGGAAAAGGAAGAGAGGCTACGGTCACTGGCTGGCCTGAGGAGGGCTGGAAGAAATGCCCAGGTCCCTCAAGAAAGAAACCCTCCCAGCTCCCCAGGGTGCGGTGTCCCCACACAGCTCACCTCTGCTGCTGCGAGCGTGCCTCCTGACTGCCCCGGCTGCCTGAAGCTGACAGGGCCAGGGAAAATCCTTTGCGGGCTCTGGGGCACAGATGGAGAGCTGCCGCGAGCAACTAACTCCCCAGTCAGGACACCAGCGCCAAGGCTTGGCTCAACACTCCAGCCTCGCCAACTGCTCAGCTGGAATGCGGGTATGAACCAGCCGGATGGGACTCGGCACCTGGATTTAAGCAGCGAGGGGCACGTGTTCACAATCCGTCACTTGGTGACATCAGAGCCCATCCCTCGGTGACAACAGAACCCATCACTTGGAACGTCTTGCCAGCACTGCCTGGTGGCATCTCCTGAAAGTGGAGAGGTTCAGGCTGGAGAGCAGGAATCCAGAAGAAAATCCTTGTGAGACTCATAAAGCAGTGGAGTGGGTTGCCAGAGAGGCTGTGGGATCCCTGAGCCTGGAGGTCAATCCGTCCAGACCTGCGATGCCACACTCCAGAGCATCCAGGTCTATATTCCTTGTTGACCCTTCCCTGAGCCGTCTCCGAGTTGCACAAGAGGCCTCTTCCAGTAGGGGCACTTGAGTGGTTTGGTTGTTGGTATAACCCAGTGTGAAGGGGCAGATGTGAGCGTTGTTCACCCAGGCAGGGACCATCCGGGAGATATGCAGAGGCCTCCCAAAGCTGTGTCTCTTGTCCTCTGTATCGGCTCGGGGAATTGTGTCCAGGCTGGGTGGAAATACACATTTAGCTGCTGGGAGGATAGGACAGCATGCACATGAAGGGGTGAAATCACTTTTATCTTGAAATAAAAATCTTCCTCCCCTCCTTGCTTTGAACTTTGCCACATTCTTGAGATTTGTTCCTACAGTTTGCACCAGAGGTTTTGGGCTCTATTGAATTTTATGGGAGCTGTGATAAAAATTTTGATTCTTTTCAAAACCATCATCATCCTTGCATGGCTGTTCATAGTGGATGCAATCTCACCTAACAGTATTATTGCAACTTCCTGCCTCGTCATGAACTAAACCCTCTTTCAGTGGAAAGACGCGTGCCTCTGTGCGTCAAGTCAAAATCTGTTAAAACCAATGTCTGAAGTCACTGGAACTGTATCAAAGAAGTGCTATTTCTGCCCATTGATTAGGAGGGGAAGCAGATCATGAACTCAGAGGTCAGGGTATGCAGTGCACCCGCCTCAACAAAGCTTCAGATCACCTTCACTGTTTTGTGTAATTGCTCTTCCAAAGAGAAACAATCGTCTGCTAGTACCAAATCAGCCTTGATACTAGCCCAGGTGGCCTCAGCTGTCCCGACTTGGCCTGGTCCTTTCCAAACCTTTACATAATCACGGGGTGTATTTTAGACTAAACTAATGTAAATATGTTGATAGCAACACACAATGAGCAGTGCCTCTTCAGCTGTTTCCAGTAGCTACTGTGTGCCCAGGAGAAGAGCAGAGGAGCTGAGGACAAGAGCTCGGCTTTCAAAACCTGACAAGATAGCTGCCTTAAAGACTGTGCTTAATGAATAAAAACTCTGACTGTGTTTTTCGTGAACTCAGTGAGCAGCTGCGAAACTGAGAGCTTAAGGGAGATAGGGCCACCAGGCCTGAGTGCTCTGCACTTTGAATTGCAGTCATTTTGCATGAGGTTATGCAAAGAGAATAATATGCTCTCTCCTGCGATGAAAAACTGTTATAGTGTGTCCTGCTTTGAGCGACACAGGACTAACTTCTCTTCTAATAGTTGGGAAGCCTGCACTTTTAGAAGACTCCAGTGTCTGAACTTGTGAAAATATGTACTTTATAGCTGGCTATGGTGTGTGGGTTTCAAGGGCTCAGAGATTTTGAGCTTGCCAGGCGCAGGGATGAGGAGGAGTGAGACGTGAGCACTTGACCCAAGCTGGCCGGCAAGATTATTTCATAACATACAAGATTATTTTCATACCATGAACATGAATGACATAAATTGGTCCAAACCCTTATTCTTCCGATGGGATGTCTGCTTCCTCCCTGGGCCCCAGCTTAAGGATATCACTAGGAAACTTCCAAGCCTGGTACGGCCCTCGGACTATTACCCATTATTACTCTTCCGTGTGTGTGGTGGTGAAGCTGCAACATGTCCTCCAATGGCGATCAAAAGAGACTTCAGGGCCTTGGGACGGTTGGTAAGGGGATGTGGGGCACAGGTTATTTTTTCCTCTTTCCTTCCAGTTACAGGCAGCGACATTGGAAGAAACATACAGACAGGCCCAGTCTATTAATAGGTGGATCCGTGGCTGGTGTGACCAACAGAATTTTGTTTTTTTTGATAAGGGGATGGCCTACACAGCACCAGGCTTGCCGGCGTCAGATGGGATTCACTTGTCTCAAAGGGGGAAGAAGGTCTTTGCTCACCAGCTATCAGGGCTCCCTGACAGCGCTTAAAACGAGGCTTGAAGGGAGAGGGGGACAATATCAGGCTTGCCCGTGACAAGCTGTGAGATGACACGCCAAGGTTAGAGGGACAGGGTGCTAGCGAGGCCCCACAGGCTGTTGCTCTGAGATGTGCTGGCTACGCTGCAGGACACCTGAAGTCTTCCAGCGATGAGGCAAGAAGGAAACACCAGTGAAATACCTCCAAGGAATGAAAGGGTGATATCACCTAAGAAGGTGATATTTGAAAAGTCATGGCAGTCAGGGGAAGTCCCCAGTGACTGGAAGAAGGGAAATGTGGCACCCATTTTTGAAAAAGGGGGAAAGGGGGAGCCTGGGAAGTCCCCAGCTGTCAGCCTCACCTCTGTGCCTGGGAAGATCCTGGAACGGACTCTCCTTGAAGCTATGCTAAGGCCCGTGGAGGACAGGGAGGTGATTCGAGACAGCCGGCATGGCTTCACCCTGTGCTTTTCCCACATCAGACAGACTCAAAAGGAGGCAGACACGACAGTTTTTCTCCTAAAATCACCGACTGAGAGGGTAGGACTGAATCCCCGTGGGTGGATTTACTCTTAGTCGCTTACAAAGTATTTTCAGTGACTTTCTGGCACACCGTGAAAGTACAGTGGAAAGAGAAAAACCAAAGGCAAAAAAAATACCGGTAGACCGTATAACACACAAAAAGATCATTTAATTTCTACTCATGGCTTTCACCAGGAAGTGAAACTCTAATCAAGTATTTCCAAAGCATCTTAGCCAAACTGGGAATCCCTCCCACAACAGATTCAGTGAGTTCAGCTGAGCCTAAATGGAACCCAGCAGCCGCACCGTGCTGGGAAAGGTCTTGCGCATGCCCATGCACTTCTCCTCATCAATGAAGAGTGTGTTGGCTTTGACGGCCAGGTCATGCTGCAAGACCGACTTGGTATGAACCAGCATTTGCAGGGTGTCCTCGGTGTCTCTCAGGCGCTGCTGGAGGCTCTGGACCGTCTCGTTGATTTTGTGGACCTCGTTGACAAGGCTGGAAAACAGCAAGAAACCCTGGTTAACAGTGCCATCGTGGGGGTGGTTTCTAGCGTGGCATTGCTGAAGGGCCCCTTGGTCACAGGATTTCCCCCTTCAGCGTGCTCAGACTAACTCAGACCCCCCGTTTCTGGCAGACGCATGGGAAAGCTGAGGGCAGAGCTCCTCCAGACCTCAGCGGGGAGGCATGGTTAAGTCTGCTCAAAGGCTTTGGCAACGCGCAGCCGCCTCTCCCAGAGCAGCTCGGGCCAGCAAGAAGAGGGATGAGCAGGTGTGGTTTCCTGTTCCTGCTTGGTTTGGGGGGTTTGTTGGCTCCCCCTCCTGGATTTCCCTGTGCAGGCATCCTCCCCATGCCCACAGATGCACACAAAGAAAACAGGACATCTGGGAGAGGCTAAAAGTGAATGTGAAACAAGGGGAGGATGGAAAAAACCCTTGTTGTACGAGATGCTGCAAAGGCTGTGGGGCTGGGTTTCAATTGCTCTGAAAAGGCTTCAGCTGGAGTCTTGCCCAACGGGCTCCCAGGAGGGGTGAACTTTGGGGTGCCTCAGAGGGGGTGCTGCTGGGCGCTCAGGCCAGCCTACTCCTCCACAGCTCCTCGGCGTGCAATCCCAAACAGACCACTGTGTCCTTGAAAGGATTTCCAGTGTCCTCGGAGAAGGTGAGGACAGCCCTTTCTGCTTCTCCATAGGGGGCACCCTTCCTTGCAGTTCCCCAAAAGGAAGGGCCTAAGGGATCTCAGCAGGATCCTGTTGGAGAGTAAAGGGCTCGTCCTTCAAAACTGAGCACATCCAACTGCCGGGAAGCAGGCTGGAGAGAAGATGGGGCTTACCCAAGCGGGAAGAATCCATCCCCTCATGGGGTGCCATCAGGCTATACCCGGCCATGGTGTACAGCCTCCTTTGTGGGCGCAGAGCTCTCCCAGCACCCAAAGGCTGCAATACCTGCTCATTGCTTTTGATTATAGCAGTGCACTTATGGAAGGACTGTTGAAAAAAAAGCCCATGCTTAATTTTTCATGCAGTGCTACTCCCGGGTGCTACCCTCGGGTGCTACCAGCCGTAACTCCTCAAGGAGCCCACCAGACCCACACTCCTGCCTTACCGGAGCTGGGCAGTGTCCCGGCACAGCTCCACGTTTGGTCTGCGTGTGCGCTCGTCCAGCCGGCTCTGAGCCACTTTTAAGGAAGGCCCTTGGTCCCTAATGGCCTTTTGGATGGCTTCTAAGGTCTTCTCCACCTGGAAGATTTCCTGCAGCGTCTGGCGTAAAAAAGAAACCCATGCACAAATTAAAAAGTATCTTCTCAAGTGACAACATAATTACCCTTTCCTCTTGTCCATCTGCAGAACAAAACAAGTTCAATAAGCAGACCCTGGGCTCAGACCCCTGTCATTCTGCTACACATCAAGGCGCAGAGCCAAGAGTAATTTTTCTTCAGGGAAAAACCTCTCTTGGCTCTTGCTGTCACATCAGAGGAGGTTTTGGAGCACTGATGGACCTATTGAATTCCCAGCTTCCCAAAATTACCGCTTGCTGGAACTAATCATCCATCAACAGTAACTCAGAGAGGGAAGGTTCTTCATGGATCCTCACTGAAAGACGTGGCATCAGCTCGCAGTGCTGCAAGCCCCGTCTTCCCTCAGTTACTCAATACAGTGTCGGGCACGTTTCAGGAAGCTTTCTATGAGACCCACAGCTCTGAGGCAGGTGTCCATCACTGATTTCCACTGACTCTGCTCGGCAAAGCAAACACACGCATGCCCATGCAGCAGCCCCAGAGCACGGAGAGTGAAAGCACGTCCTTGGAGGAGAAGCAAGCCTGCAACCCCCCCAGCAGGCAGCCCAGCAGAGGCCCAGCAAGGCCGTTCTGGAGGGCAGCCAGCGCTTCTGAAGGAACTACCAGGAGATGCAACCAGCATTGGCATTTTCTGCTGGCAATCCCTGTGCTTCCAGGCTGCCAGTGAGGACGTCGTAGCAAAAACAGATCCCTTGAGATGAAATTACGGTGCCAACTCCTAAGGGTCCCACCTCAGGGGTGTCACTAGGAAGTGACAGTGACACACCGAAAGGGAGGGGTTCCGACTACCTTGGCCAGGTGGGTCCGGATCTTGCTCTTGGCATCGGCTGTCTCGCTGATGCGTTTGGTGAAGGCGATGTTCACCCTGTTGAACTGGCTCCACATCTCGTTTGCCGCCACCACCAGCAGGTTCTCGATGTTGTCCCGCAGCTTGGAGGAGGCCGCCCGTTGGCTCTGTGAGCGGAGGATGTTGTCGTCTGTGATCTTGGCCCAAGAGTCCGGCACCGAGATCCTTCAGGAGGTGAGGGGGAAGAAGAAGCCCCGGTAAGCCCGTAGTGCTGAAGCTGGACGTGGGCAGGCATGAAGCCTGCCTGGGAGCAGCACTGATTAAATGTATCTGAAATCTCCGTCTTTAATTTGAGCATAGGTTGTGGTTTAACTCTGGCCAGCAGCTAGGACCACACAGCCACTCTCAATGGAGGGGAAAGAGAAAGACCAGGACTCACGGGTGGAGATAGAGACAGTTTAATACAACAACAACAGAAAATAGGAATGAGAAGAAGAGTACGAGTAAGGGTAAGAATAAAGGTAAGGTTAACAATAACAATAACAGTAAGAATAACAATAAGCAGAGAGAAATGTTCCCACTCAGGCAGCTGTCTCCAGGCGGGATGGACGTGCCTTGACAGTGGGCTGGGGACAAGCAGCTCCCTGCCAGGGAGAGGCACCGTGCATCCCGGGCACAGCTTGCTGCTGGCGTGCCGCCCAGCGTGCACTCACGTGGCATCGACCCGCTCCACCGCTGGGTAGTAGCTGATGCCGTGGGAGGTGCTCCTCAGGTGGTGACACTTGTCATCGATGCGGTGGGCCGCCTGCTTGTGGGCCAGGTCCCTCTCCAGCTCGTGCTGGGCCGCCCTGTTGGACCTTCAACATGCAAACAACAGCCATCGCTGGGGATGTTCAGGTGGAAGGGCTTCCTCCCCGCTCCAGTTCCCCGCAGCTCCCTCCCACGCAGCTCTGTCATCCCATGAGCATCACTGCCCACTTCCCGGGGAGCCCGCCTGGCTTTTCCATCTGCAGGGTGTGGGGAGAGGTCGGGGTCTGCTGGGGGTCCACATCACAACTGCAAATGCACATCAGCCCTAGGGCATGACATAAGGAGCTCCTCCTTACGTGAGCTGGGCTTTGGCTTCATCCAGGTACCGCTGCATCTTCTCCTGGCACGACCTGATGACATTGACTTCCTGGGTAAAGGACACATGGCCCCATCATCAGTGTCTGTACTCAGTTGTCCTGATGCCACTCGTCCCCTCAGACCTCCCCAACCAAGCACACAGCAAGAACTTGCCTGCTTGTCTTTCTGCCCAGAGTAAACAGGCAGGGAGTGGAGAAAGTGCCCCCAAACTGCGTGCATGTCTTTAGTGCACTACTCCCTGAAGAGGGACACAGAACCCCCACACGCTACACAAACACGCAGCTGCTCTTCAGCTATTCCATCCTCTGTACGGCCAAGTCATACCCACATGGCGTGGGCATGCTGCTGCCTGGGGGAACACCATCCCCTGGCCCAGCAGGTTTTGGGGGGTTGAAGAGCTGAGCACCTCCCCAGCAGTAAGGAGCCAGGTAGGGAAGAAGGCTGCAAAGCCTCTGTAGGGCAGTTTAGGTAAAACTGGCTTTAACACATGATCTGGGTGGCCCAACTTACCGTGAAGAGCTCTTTCTCCACATCATCATGGACGAGGTCAATGCCCATCCTCTTCTCCCGCTGAAGCAAGCACTGCTGAGCGACCTGTTGGGGACATGCCATCACTGTCGGTGCAGGGGCAGGATTCTCTATAGAGAGAGTCCCCATCTCAAGAAACGGAAGAAAAGAAATTCTAGGCGGGCACAGAGGGGACACCAGGGGAACAAAGTGCCCAGGGCGGCTGCTTCAGCTGACTACAAGCAACCGAACTGCACCATACACATCAAATCAACATGAGGGAGCACACATGTCCCGGCTGCAACCAGAGCTGTGGCACAGGCACCTGTGTCAGCCTTGATGCTGACCTCCCCAGGGTGTTGTAGGAAGACATGGGCTTCTGTCTCCCAGTCCAGGAATTTGGATGTTCCGCCTACACAAATATTTGGTTAAGCAAATGGAGTTGTGATGAGCTCATAACGGGCTGATAGGGGATGCAGCAGATGGGAAGACATTGCAAACTTAACTTATGGTCTCTTCATAAAAACTCTCTAGGTCTTGCGGAGCTGCAGTGGAACTTAGTTAGACATTTGAATGGCTGCAGTTGTTCCAGCAGTAGGCTACAGCTTGCAGCCCACTGGACAGAGTGCTTACCTGGAGAGGGGCCTCCGTCTCGGCCAAGGCTCTTTCTAGTCTCTTCTTCATGTCTGTGAGCGTGTTGGTCTCCCCGATCATCTCATCCAGCTCACGGCAGAGCTCCCCTTTCCAAAACTCAATAGCATTCACACGTCCTCCCAGGCTTTTGGTGCTTTCTTCTTGTGTTTTCTTTGTCTGCTGGTATTTATCCCCAATCATGCGGGTGGTATCAACTCTCAGAGCCTCCGCATTGTGCCGGGAAGTCTCTGACTCTTTGTACTTGGTCAGGTTGGACCTGTACCAGTCATCAGGGGTGTAGCGGGTGAAGAGGGTTGTTCTGTTGGAAATGTAAGGGAGCTTCTCGCTGGTGGTCATCCCCTGGGAAGTTTTGGAAAAGGGAGCCAAAGTTGGTTTGATGGCATCTCTTTTAGAGTAGGTGCTGGGCATCCAGGGGAGGCTGGAGCTCTGAGGCAACGGGTAGTACGGGAAACGGTCTTTATAGCTGGCAGTCATGGTGTTGATGGCAGGCAGAACCTTGGCATGTCTTGCCGTTAAGGGAAAGCCGACAGCCTCCATTCCTGACCACTGCTCTTCAAGTACTTGTCCTGCACAGAGGAGGAGATAGAAGACAACTTCCCTCAGTCAGCTCCTGCACTTGCCTTCCTTCTTACAGCAACACATGCAGCTTCTAACACAAACAGCAATGCACACAGCACCCACAGGTCACCTGTACAGGCCTAAAACTCTTGAAAGCAAATGCCTTCTCACAGCACCCCAAGCATTTGTATCCGGAAAGGGATTTGAATTTGTTTAGTATCTAGCCTCAAGTATTGAAATGCGGAGAAAAGCAAAGCATGGCTGCTCAGGAGAATGACAGATATTAGCCTTCATTCTCCTCAAATCTGTCAATCCCGTGAAAGTGTAGCTGGTGATTGTCTTGTGTTCATTGGCTTCTTTTGGTTGGCGTATGTGCTGATCTTCTAGTACTCCAGATGTCCTTTTCTCTTTCAAAGTGCCCTTTCCAGCCCCGATAGCTGCGCCCCTTTGGACCAACCCAGTGTGATTGGTGGGTCAGGGACTCAATCCTCACCCCCCACCTTCACTTGCATTGATGCTTTGCAGATCTATATCCAAATTTGACCCCCCTCCAGCTATTTCAGTCTCAAGAGAACAGCCCTCTCTTGACTTGCAAAGGAAGAAAAATGCCTACGCCTCACCTGACGTAAAATCGATGCACTTGGAAAGGAGAAATCCCAGACAGTCTTTTCAGAGGGGTGTGTAAACAGCAGCCTTGCAGGAGCCCTAGGAGGAATGGCCACACGTGAAGATTTTGCTACCGAGAACTGCATACGGCATTGTGGGTGCTACTGCTCTTTTCAGATTCAGGGTATCAGTCAGTTGTTGTCAGAAACATCATGCAGAGGGCCAGCAAATGTCCCTAACACACCGCATCTGAGGCCAAACCCTCAGGAGGGGACTCAGGAGGTACCCCATCCCCTCCCCACGGCTCCCAGCCTGGCTCAGAGCCCAGTGAAAGGTGAGGACACTGGTGTGCTGCAACAAGATGCCTGGGTGGGAGTGGGGTTTGACTCAAAGCATGTGCTCAATCCCATCTGTTACAGCATGAAAGCCACTTGAGTCCTTCAAAAATGGGAAGTTTGCATAAAAAATACTTTCCCATAATGGTACATACTCACCTGAAACCTCCAGAGGCTTGGGAGTGCCCGGGAGGGCGGCTACTCCCTGCTGTGCTGTGGGGTTCGGTGGCAGCACTGCCAGACACTGCAGCGTCCCCAGTGCCCTGTGTGACACAGAACCAGGGCAGCGTTGCCAGGGGCGCAGGGCGCTCAGGGACCGGGTTCTGCCTGGGCAGCTCCCTGCAGCCGCTATGGCAACCTGATGCAGCCCTTTGGTGCCCGGTGCTCTTGATGGGCAACCCGGGGCCACCCGTGGGCAGCTCAGTGCAGACTCTGGGCAACCAGACTGCCTTTGCTGGGACAATTGATCCCGTCCCTGGACAGCTCCCGCTGCCATCCATGGGCAACCCAGTACAGCCTTTGGGCGTCTGCTCCGGCCAATCAAGGGGACTTGTCTCCAACTTTTAATAACACCCATCAGGCCAACTGTCAGCACCCCTGTGCCCCATTGTCCCCAGAAGAAACATTTTCATTTCCTTCATGTTACCACTTGAGGTTAACTGTGAGCTATGTATATGGCTCATCAAATACTCAGGCTGATACAGCTGTCTTCTCATTGCCGCCTTTGGTTTCCTCCCGTTTTCCCAGCTATTGCAGCTGCGCACTGAGACCGGACCAAATGTTTTACAGCTTCTCAGGAGTGCACTGACACCCTGCCCCACCGCTCCTCCTTTCTGTGCACACGTACACACGGAGCCGGCCTCCATGAGAAAGCAATGCCTCTGCTGCCAAAGATCTGAGATAGAGAAGAACTCCAACTGTTTTCTGTATACAAAGGTTAGCACACTTTGATTTCACTTTAAATACATGTCTTGCTTTAGTCGGGTTAAAATCGACTTCATGGCACAGGGAAACCAGTCAAATTCACAAGCTACGGGACTGTCGTGGTTTAGGCCAAAATCCACTACTGGGGACCTGAGGCACCCCAGATGGCACCGACAGATGCTCCCCTCTACCCCTCTTCAAAGAGAGAGGCAGAGGAGGAAAAAGAGACTTATGAGTTTAGAAGGAACTAAAGTACTTTAATGAAGTATTAATAATAAAAGAAAAGAAAAAATGAAAAATAGACACAAAACCCTATCAAGCTCCCGAGATGACAATGACGTCACCGGCTGGCACTGGGGCAGTCCCAGGCTGGACGCAGTGACGGACGGGAACTGGATTCTGGATCTGGATTCAGGATCGGGATCACAGGCAGATGAACAGAGTCCTCCTCAGACGTCGGCCGTTGAAGGAAGAGCTGACCCTTTGATCCCTCAGCTTTTATACTGAGCATGAGGCAGATGGGATGGAATACCCTGTTGGTGAGTTTTGGGTCACCTGTCCTGTCCGCTCCTCCCTGCAGGTGGGACTCCACTATGCTTTTCCGCTTCTGACCCTCCAACGGGGCAAATAACAAAGTTGGTTGGCCTTGGGGGTTATAGCAATAAGTATAAGCAGGAGCCTCTCTGCATACCATGTCTGGGCATCAGCTACAAACAAGTGGTCTTATCACTCTGAGAGAGTGAACGCTGTCTGCACAATATGCAGTTAATTTCAGTAGTTAGAAGAGGCCCAGCTAACAAGCGAAGTTACTGAACAAAATTGGTTCTGTTTTACCTCAAACCAGGACATTCCACCCCTTATTCCATACCATTTGCATCTTGCTCAGATTACTATTACTTTTATCTATCAAATTTACACACACACAGATTATATATATGAGATGGATACATGCAGGTCACTCATCTATGGTTTACATTTACCTACAAAAGTTATATGCAAAAGTCCATTTAGTTCATGATTGCAGGATCTCATCTCAGGGCAGGAAAGATGGTACGAAATTCACTCTGGTTTGTGCCCACGGATAGCATGTTCATCTTGAAGAGCTTGCTGGATGCCACTTGATGAAGCTATCTCAGGTTTCATCACCTCTCTATTATCCTGAAAAGCACGTATGGAACACTGTTAGTATTATGTAGTGATCAGCATCATACTGCTCTGGATTGAGTATTCTCACCAAGGGTTAAATTCCCTTGAGGTACACATTGAACTTCTCCATCCTTCAGCATCACCCACCAAGTACATCCAGGTCCTTGAGCAAAAACAGTCCCACAAATGGGTTTGCTTTTGCCTGAAGCAGGAAAAACCCAAACAGCTTTCCCTAACAAATTCCTTCCATGCACCACAGGGACTTGATCCCCTTCTACAGTATGTAAAAGGTCTGATTGAGCAGGACCAGCTCGATTGATGGATCCCCTGGTGTTAACTAGCCGGGTAGCTTGCTCTAAATGCTTGTCCCAATTTTTAAAAGTTCCACCCCTCCTATTGCTTTTAGGGTGGTTTTTAACAGTCCATTGTATCGCTCAATCTTCCCAGAAGCTGGTGCATGATAGGGGATAGGATATATCCACTCTACGCCATCTTCTTTTGCCCAATTACTTATAAGATTGTTTTCAAAATGAGTCCCGTTGTCTGACTCAATTCTTTCTGGGCCGCCATGTCGCCACACGACTTGCTTTTCAAGGCCCAGGATAGTATTCCGGGCAGTGGCATGGGGTACGGCAGAGCTTTCCAACCATCCGGTGCTTGCTTCCACCATTGTAAGCACATAGCGCTTACCCTGGCGAGTTTGAGGGAGCGTGATGTAATCAGTTTGCCAAGCCTCCCCATACTTATATTTCAGCCACTGTCCCCCATACCACAAAGGTTTTAACCATTTAGCTTGCTTGATTTCGGCGCATGTTTCACAGTCGCGGATAACCTGCGCAATAGTGTCCATGGTTAAATCCACCCCTCGGTCATGGGCCCATTTATATGTTGCATCCCTTCCTTGATGACCGGAAGTGTCACGGGCCCACTGAGCTAAGAATAGTTCACCTTTATGTTCCCAGTCCAAGTCTGTCTGGAAAATTTGAGCAGCCTGATCCGCTTGCTGATTGTTTTGATGTTCCTCGGTGGCCCGACTCATGGGTACGTGGGCATCTACGTGATGTACCTTTACGACTAGGTTCGCTAGCCGCTCAGCAATGTCTTGCCACAGCTCAGCAGCCCAGACGGGTTTATCTCTGCGCTGCCAGTTGCTCTGCTTCCACTGCTTTACCCACCCCCACAGAGCATTTGCCACCATCCATGAGTCAGTATAGAGATAGAGTATTGGACACTTTTCTCGTTCAGCAACATCTAACGCCAGCTGGATGGCTTTTACCTCTGCAAATTGACTCGATTCACCTTGTCCTTCAGCAGCTTCCGTGACTTGTCGTGTAGGACTCCACACAGCAGCTTTCCACCTTCCATGTTTTCCTAGAATACGACAAGACCCATCAGTAAACAAGGCATACTGTTTCTCATTATCTGACAGTTCATTATATGGTGCAGCTTCCTCAGCACGTGTCACCACCTCCTCTAGTGCCTTCCCCAAGTCTTTGCCTTCGGGCCAATTTGTGATGACTTCTACGATTCCTGGGCCATCTGGCTTTCCTATTCGAGCTCACTGCGTGATTAAGGCAACCCACTTACTCCAGGTAGCATCGGCGGCATGATGAGTAGAAGGAACTTTACCCTTGAACATCCAGCCCAGTACTGGTAATCGGGGCGCCAGGAGGAGCTGTGCCTCAGTACCAATTACTTCTGAAGCAGCTCTAACTCCTTCATATGCTGCCAAGATTTCTTTCTCAGTTGGAGCATAGTTGGCCTCGGAGCCTTTATATCCTCCACTCCAGAATCCTAGGGGTCGACCTCGAGTCTCCCCTGGTGCTTTCTGCCAGAGGCTCCAGGTAGGGCCATTGTCCCCGGCTGCAGTGTAGAGCGCATTTCTAATGTCCCGTCCAGTTTGGACTGCTCCAAGGGCTACTGCATGCACAATCTCTTGTTTAATTTGCTCAAAGGCTTGTCATTGCTCAGGGCCCCACAGAAACTCATTTTTCTTTCAAGCCACTTCATAGAGAGGTTTCACAATCTGGCTATAACCTGGAATATGCATTCTCCAGAAACCCACAACACCTAAAAAGGCTTGTCTTTCCTTTTTGTTAGTAGGTGGGGACATAGATGTTATTCCGTTAATCATATCCGTTGGGATCTGGTGACGGCCATCTTGCCACTTAATTCCCAAGAACTGGAGTTCTCGTGCAGGTCCCTTGACCTTACCTCCTTTAATGGCAAAACCTGCTTTCAGAAGAATCTTAATTATTTTCCTACCTTTGTGGAAAACTTCTTCCACCGAATTACCCCACACAATGATGTCATCGATGTATTGTAGGTGTTCTGGAGCTCCACCCTTCTCCAGTGCGGTCTGGATCAGTCCATGGCAAACAGTAGGGCTGTGTTTCCACCCCTGGGGCAGTCGATTCCAGGTGTACTGGACACCCCTCCAGGTGAAAGCAAACTGTGGCCTGCACTCTGCTGCTAAAGGAATAGAGAAAAAGGCATTAGCAATGTCAATTGTAGCATACCATTGGGCTGCCTTTGACTCCAGTTCATACTGAAGTTGTAGCATGTCTGGCACAGCAGCACTCAGTGGTGGTGTGACTTCATTCAGGCCACGACAGTCTACTGTTAATCTCCAGTCCCCCGTCAGACTTTCGCACTGGCCATAGAGGGCTGTTAAAGGGTGAGCGAGTTTTGCTGATCACTCCTTGGCTCTCTAGCCGGCGAATCAGGGGATGGATGGGAATCAGGGAGTCTCGGTTGGTGCGATACTGTCGTCGATGCACCGTGGCAGTAGCAATTGGCACCTGCTGATCTTCAACCCTCAGCAGTCCCACAACAGAAGGGTCATCTGAAAGACCGGGTAAGGTAGACAGCTGTGTAACATCCTCAGTGTCTACAGCTGCTATACCAAAAGCCCACCGATACCCTTTTTGGTCTTTAAAACACCCTCTCTTGAGGTAGTCTATGCCAAGGATGCACGGAGCATCTGGACCAGTAACAATGGGGTGTTTCTCCCATTTATTCCCAGGTAGGCTCACTTCAGCCTCTAATACAGTCAGTTCTTGAGATCCGCCTGTCACTCCAGACATGGTGACAGTTTCTGTCCCTTTATGATTCAAGGGCAATAGGGTACACTGTGCACCAGTGTCCACCAGGGCTTTATACTTTTGTGGCTCTGATGTGCCAGGCCATCGAATCCACACAGTCCAATAAATTCGGTTGTCCCTCTCCTCCTCCTGGCCGGAGGCAGGGCACCTCTAACGTTGACCGTAGTACCTACGATTATCAGATCGGTTCCTACCTGGTCCGTAGGATCGCCTACCGTAGGTCAGAGCAGCCTTCCTCCTGTAAGAATCCTTTCTTCTATCTGCTTCATTTTGCAACTCAAGCACCCGTGCCTGTAGGGCTGACGTAGGTTCTTCATCCCGTTTCTTCATGTCTTCTCCATATTCACAGAGGCAAAACCACAGGATATCTCGTATCGGGTTTGATTTCTCTTGAGTCAGAGGGTGTTTTTTCTCTTGAGTAGGAGGGCGTTTCTTCTTAGCAGCTGCAACATGGGTCTGTGCAGGGAAAGAATGAGTTTTTCCTCCACCTTGGTTAGTTTATCAAACAGTTTATCAGTTTGCTCAACTCATCGGTTTGCTCATCAGTTTGCAGAAGGAGAGAACTCAAGGGATAAGGGGGAGTGGAGTCAGATCCCTCCTCGGAGAGGCAAGCGAAACCCCTCACAGCCCCCCTCACCATCCCAATTGCCCTTGCATAATAGGTATGGGGCTTTGGAAATCGAAGACCAGGCGATTGAGGATGGAAAGGATGATCCCTCCAGTGAGATGCCCAGTGCTGGGCACCCACCCCCACGCCTCAGGACTTCCTCAACCAAGAAAGAAAGCAAGGTAATTGTAGTAGGTGACTCCCTTCTGAGGGGAACAGAGGGCCCTATCTGTAGACCGGAGACATCCCACAGGGAAGTCAGCTGCCTGCCTGGCGCCAGAATTAAGGACATACAGAGAAAACTCCCTTCCCTGGTTAAGACATCAGCTTACTACCCACTATTGATATTTCAGGTAGGTGGTGATGAGGAAGGTACCAGAAGGAGGCAGTTGGCTTTCTGGGCTGTGAGCGCACATTGCCGCCTCATGCTAAGCAGGTTCCCACCAGCCAGCACCCCCAAGTCCTTCTCGGCGAGGCTGCTCTCAATCCATTCTCCACCCAGCCTGTATTTGTGCATGGGATTGCCCTGATCCACGTGCAGGACCTTGCACTTGGCCTTGTTGTACATCACGAGCTCGGCACGGGCCCGCCTCTCCAGCCTGTCCAGGTCCCTCTGGATGGCATCCCTTCCCTCCAGCGTGTCGACTGCAACACGCAGCTGGGTGCCATTGGCAAACTTGCCGAGGGTGCGCTCCATCCCAACACCCATGTCACCGGCAAAGACGCTAAACAGCGCCAGTCCCAATAGCGACGCCTGAAGAATGCCGCTCCTCACTGGTCTCTACTTGGACATTGATCAGTTGACCGCAACTCTTTGAGTGCAGCCACCCAGCCAATTCCTTCTCCACCGAGTAGTCCATCCGTGGAACCCATGTCTCTCCAACTGGGAGACGTGAACGTTGTGTGTGACAGCGTCAAATCCTTTCCGGGTAGGTGATAGTTGCTCTTCCCTTATCCACCAACGCTGTAATGCTACATTCACCGGTCTGTTCTCTCAAGCACTAGAGAAAACGTGGGCCCATTGCTGAACCCCAAACAAGACGCAGTGCCCAGATGAGGCCTGATGGGTGCTGAGCAGAGGTGATCAGCCTTGTGCCCTCTGGCTAGGGGAGAAAAATTGGAAAAACTCCCTGCAAGAGAGCCAAGTGCTGCCCCTGACTCCCCGTGGGGGGAACCAGGGGAGCCCAAGAGGGCTGGCCAGCAGTGCTGAAGCGTGGGGAGAGACTGTGAGACTTTGCTTGCTGGCTTGTTTTTCTTGTCTTTGTTGGTTGCTTTGTGACCACGTGCACAGCAGGTTATAACTATACCATCAAATTAGAGGACAGCTTCTCATAGTGCAAGGCATTCGCTCTTTTTTCTATATGTTTCCCCATGCGGAAACGTATATCACGTTAGAACGTGAGGCAACATATGTTAGAATGTCAGACTCAAATAAAGAACCTGGGGATATAGAAACAGGTAGAGGCCATGCTTTGCTTCCAGACTCCCTATAGCACACTGTATTCATTTAGAAATGGAATGATTTTAACTCCTGAATAGCAATGTGCCCCCTAAACCGCACTGTGAGCGAGGAGAAGGGCCATGCAATATGGTAAGTAATCTTATCCTTGAATTGTTTTGATCAAGTTGCATCACTGGTCTCCACGCAGAGTTTGTGAGCATTCCCTGGGGTATTCAGGGCATCCCAGATAAAATCCTCTGTTGTAAACAGGAGCAACAAATCTCAAAAATTTTGCAAAGTTCAAAGCAAGGCGGGGAGGAAGATTTTTATTTCAAAATAGAACTGATTTCACCCATTCCCGTGTATGGTGTCATAGGCGCATATTTCTCAGCAGCTGAACATGTCTTTCCACCCAGTCTGGAAAAGAATTCCTGGAGGTGAGGCAGAGGACGAGAGGCACAGCCTTTGGAGGCCTCTTCCCCTCTTTCTATTTGTCCTTAGGCGCTGGTTCTTCGATGTGCTGTGGGAGGAAGCAGGGGAGCCCAAAGGGCTGGCCAACAGTCCTGGAGTACGTGGACAGCCTGTGGGACGTTGTCCTGCAGCCTCCCAGGGAGGCATGGGACATTATCAAATGAACCCTCTTGCTGTATGTGCCTGGAGATATGTACCACGGCCACCGGAACCTGACGGGACCCTGGGAAGACACAGCCAAGACCTCACTGACTGGCATGAAACACTGACGCCGAGCACGGGACCAGAGGTGGCAGACGGAATGAGCAGTGGCGTTGCGGTAACCCCCGAGGCATGTGCTGGGTCCGCAGCACTGCCAGGGCAAGCGCCGTGGGCAAGGACAGCCCATTGCCATGTCCCCGAGGAAGGGACAGTGACATCACTGAGCGATGGGTTCTGCTTTTCCCCGGCCCTGCCAGGTTCAGGCAGCCGGGGCAGCCCACCATGTGCTGGAGCTGGAGGGCATCCATGCTCCTGGGGGGTGGGAGGGCAGCCCTGTTGCCTCCCGGGGAGGGTCTCCTGCACCCAGCCCAGCCCCCTCCAGAAGCCCTGCCACACACAACGTGGGCCAGCTCCCCAGCACCCCCACAGCTGCCCTTGCTGGGGATGCCGGCAGCTCCGCCTCTGCCCCCATTCCCATCCCAGAGGAGCAAGAAGAGCTGCAGGAGGAGCCAGAGGACACTGCGCCAGGTCCCTCCACTTCCAGCCAGGGCAGGGAACGCTCCCCTGGGGAGACACAGCGACCCGCAAAGAGGAGGGCTGGCAGCCCTGAGGACTCTTCACCACCCAACAAGAGGCCAGCCCACCAGCAACGCTAGAAGAACGACCCAGGAGCTGCTGAAACCAGGGCTGGGCCATCATCTAGGGCATGTGCCAGCCCCCAGGAAGATCAGAAGCCTCTCCTTAGTAGTCTGGATGTAGTGATCAGAGAGAGGAATAAAGGCACGAAAGCTCCAGAAACAGTCTCCGTGTTCCTAACAATGCAGGTGGCGTTGCTATCCTCACCCGTGCTGTCTTTTCCCGGTGCTATACCCGCTGTTTCCTCTCTGTGTTCTTAGAAGAGCAGCACGGGGCTTCCCCCTCTGGTCTGGCACAACCTCGTTACCCTGCTTGGACTACCCCAGGGTAGTTACTCCCCTGTTACTCTCAGAGTGCATCTCTCCCCAGAGCACAGCCCCCTGGGTCTTGGCCCTCTGCTCTTGCAGGGCCCATTTCCCTTGAGCACAGTGCCATGGCACCCGGCCCCGTGCTCTTACAGTGGCCCTACTTGAATTCCATCTCATGGAATTTTCTGGGTTGTTTTTTTTTTTTTTTCAAGTGAGTCTGCCAGTCTGAGGAAATGAAAATGCAAGTTTTCTAGTAGGGTATATTCAGACTACCCATGCATGTTTGATTAATTGTGATGAGTTGCTTTCTCTTACTATGGAGTGGTAACAACAGTATTAGTTCATTTACTTATTTCAATGTGAAAATTGCATAAAGTTTTCAAGATAAATGGGAGACAAAGGCTGTCAAGTAAAGTAGGTCTAGAGACACTCATCTTTCTTTTTTTCTATTAGGAAATAACTGTTATGTGGTCACAAACCAGTTTGGGCTACTTGCCATCAGTGCTAAACATTCCAAACTCGATCACAGCTGATTATCACATCTCAGAATTTGGATCCAAGATCCCAGAGTGACCGAGGTTGGCAGAGACCTCCGGTCATTGCGTACTCCAACCCTCTGCTCAAGCAGGGTCACCTACAACAGGTTGCCCAGGACGTTGTGACTTTAAACTACTCTTTCGAGCTGTTCACTTTCAGTGGTAGACAACACAGACCTCCTGTGCCCTGAGGGCTGTTTCAAGTCTAATTTGTAGGTGGCCACTGGGTGTCACTGTTGCTGCTCTTCAGAGAGACCTGTTCCCCTCACTCTCAAAAGAGGAGGCCTGAGGATTAATTTGGGGAAAAGAGGAACTCGCATTGATTTCGAGGTCTGCTTTTTCCTTTTTGCAGCGTGGAAAAGAGTAAGACAGAGAGACAAGACAGCACTGACCGATATCAGTAAAGGAGAAGAGCCACAGTAACTGCGATGTCGTTTCCATAGATAGTCTGCAAGGTCCGATCTGTATAGGTAAACGGAACTGCTCTGGGACGATATTGACAAAATTATGACAAAGTTTTCCATTAAGGAACAAATGTCCATTTAAGTTAAATCGAAAGTTGGTTTGATTGTTAAGGGAATAAAGGAGGACGCTGTCACGTTGCAGTTCTTAAAATAAAGACAGAGTTTGGCGTAAAAAAGAGATGCAGTGAAAATCCCCAAACTGTAAAGCAGCGGTAAACTTCCAACTCTGTACACGTTCATTAATGAAGGAGTGTTTGCTGTCCCCAACAAGCACAGCAAGTGGCCTGTGGACCTTGAAAGGCTGATCTATTTCATCCTGCTGTCAGAATTAAGTGTGGACTCATCTTGGCTTGCAAATAAGCCTCCGATACTACAACATAAGCACGTGGGCTTCCAATCCTTACCTTTAGGCTCATCTGTATTGGCAGGCTCTTCACCTGCTCAGAGGCACACTGACTTTCACAGGACTCGGTTCAACAATCTGTTTGTGTGGAAACGCCCCAGGTTCAAAATACATAGTGTAGGTCAGGAAGAATGCAATATCCTTTGCGCCTGAGAAATCAAATCAACTGTGTAGGCCATAAATATCTGTGAAACAGACACAAAGTGTTTCTAAAAATGGATGTGGTTCGACTGTGTTTAATGCACCTTGTGCTTAAGCATCTTTTGTCCGAAATAAGAACTTTCTATAGGAGCTTTTTTTCTTGCTAGGAGCAAACTTTTAGCAGAGAAGATCAACACTATAATTGTGTCCTGTGTTTTAGATCAAAGACTTGAAATTCGTGTATAACTAACATTATCCATTTGCAAGGTATTAAGTTGTTTGTAGGCTTCAGTGACCTGGCTTTTTCTGGATCATTTCTATTTTTAATGTTTTCCTCTTCCTTTCATTTTCCCTAGTCTTGCTTTTATTACCGACATACCTGTAGAAGCTTTTCTTGTTGCCCTTGACCTCTCTGGCAAGATTTAATTCTTTCAGGCCTTTAGCTTTCCTAACCTGGTCCCTGGCTGCTTGAAGGACCCTCTCCTGGATCTACTCTAGAAGGGCCTTCTCCTGGATCTCCTTCAGAACTCCCTCCCAAGCTGTCTTGGGACAGCTGGTCCTTGTCGTGAGCGACAGGGGAACGATCTGACTGCTTTCTCTTCTTCCTGGTTACTGGGGCAGCTTGTACCGATTTTGATGGAGATTGAGTAGTTTTGGTACTGCTCGTAGTGGCTGGAGTAGCTTGTGCCGGGACAGGCGGCGGCGTGGCTTGTGCCGCTGCAGGGCGGGGGCAGGGCTTGCGCCGGGACGGGCGGCGGAGGCGCCTGTGCCGTTGCGGTGTGTGTGTGGGGGGGGTCAGCTGCCGGTGGTACCGGTGCCGCTGCAGGCGGCGGAGGCGCCTGTGCCGTTGCGGTGTGTGTGTGTGGGGGGGGTCGGCTGCCGGTGGTACCGGTGCCGCTGCAGGCGGCGGAGGCGCCTGTGCCGTTGCGGTGTGTGTGTGGGGGGGGGGGGGGTCGGCTGCCGGTGGTACCGGTGCCGCTGCAGGCGGCGGCGGCGCGGCGGTGCAGGCGCCTGTGCCGTTGCGGTGGGGGGGGCGGCTGCGGCCGGGCCGGGCGGGGCCGCGGTTTGCGCCGCTGCAGATCGCCGAGCGGCTGCGCGGGTCTGAGTGGCGGCAGCGCCCGGTCCCCCTACTGCTCTCCCTGCACCGGTGTTTCACATGAAACCACCCCTGCATCACATTCAGGAAAACTGACAACAAAAGCACGGTCTTAACAGGGCACCAATCCTTATCCTCAGAGCCCAGAAGGTTGCCGTGCCCCACCTCTGATGGTGTCACATTAGCATAATTATCAAAGGGCGAAGTAAACATTCCCCAGGTAGAACCGAAAGTATAATTAATAACAGAGTCCATCACGAGAGGCCCGAGATATACAGGTAGAGCCCTTACCCAACTCATCATGTTATACATAGGAATTGCGAACCACACCAAAACAGCACCTTTAAACCTTCGCATAAAAAGACAAAGAATAAATGAACTTTGAAACACATTTGGCAGGTTAAACCAAGCTGACTGCATTAAGGTCGAACAAAGCTGCTTAAAGGCATGATACAAGATTTCGTCTAAGAATGACATGATGCAAGCTGTCTGTTCTAATCTCTGAGCAAGCTGGAACTCAAACTATTTGGGCAATTTATCACAGGTCTGATCGAGCACTGCTCGGGCCCCACGTTGGGCGCCAATTAATCTGTCGTGGTTTAGGCCAAAATCCACTACTGGGGACCTGAGGCACCCCAGATGGCACCGACAGATGCTCCCCTCTACCCTTCTTCAAAGAGAGAGGCAGAGGAGGAAAAAGAGACTTACGAGTTTAGAAGGAACTAAAGTACTTTGATGAAATATTATTAATAATATAAAAAGAAATAATGAAAAATATATACAAAACCGTATCAAGCTCCCAAGATGACAATGATGTCACTGGCTGGCACTGGGGCAGTCCCAGGCTGGACGGGAACTGGATTCTGGATCTGGATTCAGGATCGGGATCACAGTCAGATGAACAGAGTCCTCCTCAGACGTCGGCCGTTGAAGGAAGAGCTGACCCTTTGATCCCTCAGCTTTTATACTGAGCATGAGGCAGATGGGATGGAATACCCTGTTGGTGAATTTTGGGTCACCTGTCCTGTCCGCTCCTCCCTGCAGGTGGGACTCCACTATGCTTTTCCACTTCTGACCCTCCAACGGGGCAAATAACAAAGTTGGTTGGCCTTGGGGGTTATAGCAATAAGTATGAACAGGATCTTCTCTGCATACCATGTCTGGGCATCAGCTACAAACAATTGGTCTTATCACTCTGAGAGTGAACATTGTCTGCACAATATGCAGTTAACTTCAGTAGTTAGAAGAGGCCCAGCTAAGAAGTGAAGTTACTGAACAAAATTGTTTCTGTTTTACCTCAAACCAGGACAGTGACTCTCCAGCACGAAGTTCTCAACTACACCCAGTAGTAAGTGGTCCCCAAATCCCTCGTGCTCTGGGGACCACACCAAAGTCAGTAGACTACTCGCATGCTCTCCCTTTATGCAAGTAATTAAACTCCTTCCTTAATTTTGACTACAGCTCCAACAGCAGCAAATTCACTAAAATTACAAAACTACCACTCCCAGTTGTGCTAAGGCATGTCCAGTTTTGATAGACATGGGAGGAGACAGTTTGTCCCAAAGCCTCGACCATTTTAGCTCACCAAAAAAGAAACCATGGGTGCAAACGTGCGGCAGATACTAAGCAGGGGCGCCAATTTTCTGCACATCGGCCCAGGTCTGCCTAGTTATTCAAACTACTTAGTTCAAGTAGTACTTCTCTAAGTATCTCCCTGAGAATCTAACTACTTAGTCACCTAAGCACAAAATTGACTGCCAAAAGCTGTCCATCTTTCTGTTGCAGAGCTACGTTCTTGCTGTCCGTTACTACAGGATTACACTGGCTCATAAGCTGCCCTTCTGAAAATACCCCGATCCAGATCTTTTATAGCATCCGTCATGAGTCTACACGTACCCATAACATTGCCAAGTCGCCGTTTTCATGCAACTTTTGAATATTGCTCTCTCTCCTTTAAGCACTCTACCTGCCTCTCATGGTTTGGGCCAAAACGGCCACAAGGCAAGTGACAGATGCTCCCCGCTCCCTCTCTTCAGTAAAAAAAAAAAGAGAGGCAGGAGAGAGAGAGAGAGAGACATACGAGTTTAGAAGGAACTAAACTGCTTTAATGAAATATTAATAGAAAAGTAAAAAGGAAATAATGAAATGTATAGAAAACCGTATCGAGCTCCCAGGATGACAGTCACCTCGCCAGCTGGCCCTGGGGAAGCCCCAGACTGGACTCAGTGACGGATGGGAACTGGATTCCGGAGCTGCATTCAGGATCGAGACCAAATGCACATGAACAGACAGAGTCCTCCTCAGGCGTCGACCATCGAAGAAAGAGGGCTGACCCTTTGATCCCTCAGCTTTTCTACTGCGCGTGAGGCAGATGGGATGGAATCCCCTGTTGGGCAATTTTGGGTCACCTGTCTAGTCCGCTCCTCCCCGCAGGTGCGACCCCTCTGCGCTTTTCCGCTTCCCACCCTCCAACGGGGCAAATAGCCACGTTATCTGCCCTTGGGTGTTATAGCCCTAAGTCTAAGCAAGAGCCTCTCTGCATACCATGCCTTGGCATCAACTATCAACACAGGTCTCGTCACTCTGAGAGTGAACGGTTTCTGCACAATAGGCTGCTCACTGCAGTAGTTAGAAGAGGCTTAGCTAAAAAGTGAAGTGACTGAAGAGAGAATCGGTTCCGTTTTACTTCAAACAAGGACAGATGCTATTTGTCCCATGATGGCATTGGTGGAGTACATCATGTCTGTTAAAAAGACAGAAAACAGGAACGGTCTGGGTGGGGAAGGCCGGACAGGTTACCCCTTTTGTGGTGCAGGATATGTCATACGCGTTTCTGCCAGGGCGTCATAAGTTATCTTTTGCAGTTGGGCACACAGCACAAGTTCCCACAACTCCAGTAAGTTTAACTCTCTGAGGGAGAGGATGAGAGAGAAAAGAGACTTACACGTTTAAAAAACAAATTAAATTACTTTAATGAAAACCTCAACCAAAAAAAAGAGAGAAACTTAAGACACATGCACACTATATCCACAACTGTATTAAGAGAGAAAAGATCCTTTTATTGTGAACATGGCGTGCGGGAGCCCAGGAGTCACAGGGGTTCAGGCACTAACAGGAAACGGGCACCTACAAGGACAGAGTCAGAAAACGCTGGTAAAGCCCAAAGGCAGGACGAGACAGGACTTGGTTCCCCTTCCTTTGGGAAACACAGCCGGCAAGGAAGGGTTTCTAGCCCAGCTGGCATTGAGCAGGGGGTGGCTCTGGCGCCTTGTCCCCATGGGGAACTCCCTTTGAGACTGTGCGTCTGCAGGGATGCACAGTGCGCCTGTGCCACGCAGCAGGGCTCCATCGGGAGCCCCTGGGGAGCTGCCATGGACTTCTTCCCAAAGCCTGCACGGCACCATCCCTGGCCGACCCTTGCCAGCCCCTTGGACTGACTTAGCGCAGTTTAAGGAGTTGGGAAAGATGGGCAGCAGAGCCTGGGACTCACCTGGGCTTCTTCACCATCTGGACCTTTCTTCTTCTCTTCAGTCGCAGTCTTCTTCCTCTCTTCCTTCTTTTTTCTTCTTGTTTACATTCCATCTCCTCTTCCCAGGCCTCTGGTCTCTTCCTTTTGCTTTGGTTTTCGGTTTCCTGGAGGGAGCCTGCAAACCTTTCCATCCCACAGTGGATTGGAGAGGTAAAGCCAGGATCAACTGGATCAATCAGTTCTCCATTTAACCCAAGCTCACTCCTTTTACCTTTGTGCCTTTGAAAGGTTCTTTTGATCTTCTGCACATCGCAGGGACTCTGTCGTGGTCTCGGGGGCGGTTGGAGGAAAAGTGGTGGTTGCCTAAACCAGAAATGTTGGCGTTAGCAGGTGGCAAGGGATGCCCTGGAGGAGTAAGCGACTTTTTGGCAAATTGCTCCCTTAGCTCTCTAGAGAAGGTGCCTTGGGCTGGTTGGCATTAGCCCTTTCTTCCAAGGGCCTCACTTTCGAACACAACGTTCTCACAGGTGTGTGACACTCTGCTAATTTGCAGGGGCCATTCAGCAGACACCCTGCGGTCCCCTGCGGGCAAGAAAAGGCTTGCCCACTTCTTTCTCCTGCCGTTTCTTCTGCCCTCCCGAGACAGAACTCTGCAGATACCCCTTTGGTGCAACACCCCCTTCTGTGGTGGCAGGCTTTGCTTTTGGAGTCTGTCCTTGGCAGGTATTTTGTAGGTATTTCCTTTGAATAAGCACATTCCTAACACATTGGAGAAACCACCTTTCCACTTTCACTTACACTGCCCTGTTCTGGGGGATAAAAAAAACCCACACAAAGCCAGAAGGCAATGAATGCTGGGAAGAGGCACAGCAGCTCCTTGGACTCATTAAGACATACCCTCCTCCACGAGACACATTGTTGCAGTGTTTGTGGACCTGCCATACCTCTGCTATTTCCAATCCTGCCTCCGTATCTGCCACTTCTACTTCCTTGAGGACTAGCAGAGAGGGTGGTGCCTCCAGGAAAGCTTTTGCCTGGTACACCACGTCTGCTACCCCTGTACCTGGGGGAAGGGCAGCCCCCTCCTCCTCCTCCTGCTGCTGCTCCCTCCCGCTGCAAAGGAAAACAGAGTAAGAGCCCGTCAATGGAGACCACCAGCCCAGTGCTCCCAGAGCCTGCCCTGCCCTGCCCTGCCTGCAGCGTGGTGCGATGGGGCAGGACGGGCAGGGGGCCAGCAGCTGGAACCGCGGCTCTGGCTCAGCAGTTCCAGCTGGGATGCTCCTGAGAGCCGGCATGCCACCACGACAGCCCTGCCCAGCCCTCGCCCTGCCCTCCTCCTCCAAGCTGTGGGCAGCAGCAGAGGCTCCGTGTCCCCGCAGAACCAGGTCCAGCAGCCGCTGCCCAGCGGGTCCCCTTGCTCCTCCAGGTGACGTCCTCCCTTGGGCTGCCACACCTGCATAGGGACACTCAAGGGACAAGTGAGCATGGCTCCTCCCGGCTCTGGCCGAGGAGCAGAGGTCAATTTAGTTCTGGGGACGGAGTGAAGCAGGAAGCACCTCAAGTGCTCCGCAATGTCGAAGGGTACCAAGGGCTGAGCTCTCTCCTGCTGCAGCGTGATGGGCACAGATATCCTCCGGGTGAAGGGCAGCAGAATCCTCAATTCTGCAGACGTGCCGCTTGCAGGAGGACAAAAGGCCCTCCCTGCCTTTCTTTCCAAAACTTACCTGAGCGGTGATGTCCTCCTTTATTGACAGATGGGGCAAGCAGCGGTGCTTGCTTGGGATCATCCTACAAGAATCAGAGAGCGGTTAGAGAGCAGCCTCACAGCAGAAAGGGCCACTGGCAAGCTGCCAGGCGGCACCAGCAGCCTGAGAGCATTAGCGGTGGGACCCTCTGCCTTCCGGGGCTCACCCCACTCACCACACATCCTGCACAGCCATGGGTGGGGGAAAGGCCATTCTCACCTCTAGCAGCTTCTCCAGGCTCCTGGGATTGAATGTCCTCCACTGGGCAAGAAGGAGTGGAAGAAGGTGAGCAGCGATGCATCTGCTGCTCGGCTGGAGGAGCGGTTGTTAGGGACAGAAACACTCACAGCGTGGCAGCGGCTCAGCTCCTTCTCCAGGTGCTTGATGGATGGGAGGCAGCTCACCCGGGCTCTCTTGTCTCCTTCTGGTGTCCTGTGCACCAGGAAGGGACAGGGAGGGAGCTGGGTCAAGCCCAAGCTGCCTCTTCTCCCTTTCTCTTGGCATTGCAGCTTCTTCTGCCCTTCCCTTCTGGGCACCAAAAGGTGACCAGGGGATTCAGGATGTAGAAATGCCCCTATTCCTCCGTGCCAGCGTGCTGCCTGCTCCCTGCTCAGGCTCTGCTCGGAGGGCAGAGGCCATTCACAGGATGCCATGGGCCCAGTTGGGAACCTCTCCTGCCCAGTCATGGGACGTGGCACCATGACTCACCTGAAAGGGGCAACACAGGAGCTGCTGGGCCAGGAGAGGATGATGGAGGTCCCATCCTCATCACTTCCTTCCTTTTCTGCTCTTGCTGCCTCCTTGTCAGCACTCAGCACCCACAGCTGGTCCAGGGCCAGGCAGAGCCGTGGGCGCAGGGTGGTGCCACATCTGAAGAGCGGAGAGGCAGGCAGGGAGCTGGAGGTGGAGCCTGCCGGAGCCCTGTCCCCCGCCTGCCGTTGGGGCAGACATGGGTGCATCCAGCAGCAAGGTGCCCCCGGGGGCTGAGGCTGGTGCCAGGGTGTCCCTGCCCCGCTGCCAGGGACAGGGCTGGGGGAAAGGCGGCTGGGCTTGCAGGCACTTACTGCAACTTGGCAATGAGCAGCTTCTGCTGGAGGAGGCAAAAGCACCTCTGGCTTCTCTTGCAGCCCTGGCTCAACCATACATCCATGCTCAGCACCACCGTGCCCTTTCTGAGAGGCTCCCTGCAGAGCAGAGAGCGGTGGGTATGTGAAAGGCTGCTGCTGTGGGGCCCGGCCATGCCCGCGTGTCCCCGAGCCCCAGGGAGAGCCCACCTAGAGCCACAGCAGCAGTTGGCCTGGCCCATTCCACCCGGGACTGGAGGACCCTGGCCGTGCCCCAAGGACACGGCCCAGGCAGCCACAGTAAGGATGGGATGCGGGGTGCTGCTGCTGGTGCTGCTTTGGGCCAGCACAGCTCCATCCTGCTGTCTCTGGTGGCTCTTGGCTGCAACTGACAAACACTGGGAGCTCAACGGAAGCTGGGTGGTTACCGGGAGGCACCGGGGCATGGCTTTTCTCCACTATGGCCATCTCTGTCTGGCACGGGGGAACCCAGAGCAGGACACAGCAGAGGGCACCCATCACCTCCCTCCATCCGCTGCCCACTTACAGCTAGCGTCGTCTGCGCGGCTGGCGCCGCTTGTTGCGCTGTGGCTGTCCCTGGCAGCCTGCGAGGGTCCTGCGGCGCTTTGGACAGCGTGCTGCTGGAGGCAGCCTGGCCGTGGTGGTGGTGTGCCCCACCAGGCCTGCGGGAGATGGATCCACCTCCATGGGCTCTGTGTCATCTGTGGGGGGATCCACCTCCATGGGCTCTTCCTCATCCCTCTTCTGTGGCGGGTCGACCTCCATGGGCTCATCTCTCTGGGCAGGGCTGCTGCTGCTGGCACCAGCCCACTGGCGTTTCCTGGGCTGGGGAGGCATCCTCAGGGCTTCCAATGAGCCTCTTGGCCCTGGGCCCACTCAATGTAGGCACTGGTGCCACCCACTGTGGGCACTCGCCTCCCTTGGCCGCCTCCTCCTCTCGCAAGCAGGCTTGGCGTGACTGTGTCCGGCTGCTGAGCGAGCTGTGGGCCAGCCACAGGGCTGCCTGCTTGCCTAACGGCCAGCCGGTGATGTCACCAACGGACGTTGCTGTGGCTGGGAGGGGGGCCCCTGAGGCCCTGAAGGCCCCATTGCGGGCGGCCCTTTTGCTTCCAGAGAGAAAGGCTGCCCCTTGAGCAGTGGGTCTGCCCTCCATGTCCCCTGGTGTGCCCTGGGCTCCAGCCCCCTCCTTGTGCCAGGCCTCAACAGGACAGCGGCCACAGTGTCAGAGGGCCTGGCCTGGTGCATGCTGCTGCGCAGGGGCGACAGGAGGAGTCCATTGTAGGGCCACCGAGGTCCTTGGGGCCTGGAGGAGGGGTGTTCAGTCTGCGGACAGGAAGGCCCATGGCGGGTTGCTGTCCCCGGCCGGTTCTTGCCTCAGCTACCCAATGGGTGGTTGAAGATGACGCCAGACCCACCCTGGTGTTGCACAGAGAAGATCTGCTGCTTGGTGGGGACTCTCTGTGCCTTCAGAGTTGAGGGAAGAGAACTCAAGCACAGAGCTCATTGCCTCAATGATGTCATGTCATGTTCTTCATCAGCTGAATCAGTGCTTTATGGCTTAAAGAGAGACCTGGTGACATTCAATAAATTTTAAAAAAAAACCAAAACTAAAACAACAACAAACCTGTGACCGTTCCAATATTTCCGTTTCATTTTGATAAGATTTAACTTTGTACTTTCTAGTTGTGGTGTGAGCAATTCTCTGTGTCGTTGCTTTCTTAGGCAGAGCCTTAGTGCTTAGGTAGGTGTGTGACTTATTGAACCAGTACCAGAAAAATGATTCCTTAGAAACACCTTATATGCAGCCTGTTTTTCTGCATTGTTCAGGAGAGGCAGCTTCATGATGGAGTGTGGTGAACTGCTTGAGAATTCTTCATTGGAGTGCCTGCCTTTAGAGCAGCAGCTCTCTTAAATGACGGAGCTGTGCGGACCCTTCTGAGGCCACAAACAAGTGCAGGCTCAAGCGATGGAAATGCTGTATCTACGTAGTTCTTAGTATTCCACGCTTTGGTCTTGGAAGGCTGAGACACCTGGAAGAGCAGGTGCTCTTTCCTATAAAATACCCCCAAACCCCTCATCTACTGACAGCCTTTTTCTTTATGAACTTGATTGATGATGTACTGTGATCTTGGGTTGATTCCCCTATGTGGAATGACTAAAACATGCGGCTTGTATTTGAAGGGCTGGAATCTGAGCACAATTTGCTGCAAGTCTGAAGTGCCCCTGAGCAAAGGGAGCCACAGAAGTCAGGGCTGCAGCACAGGAGGGAATCCACGGAGCATCAGTGGGTGGGTGGCAGCAAAAGTTTTACTTGTGTGCTGAACCCCCACCCAGAGATTTGCGAGCTACAGCTGGCTTGTGGACTGGATAGTCTGGCACTACTTGACTGCCGGTTAAGATAGCAGACCCTCTAAGCAGTTGTCGACCTCTGAGTAGGCAGGTGGGTAACATGCCAGCAAGAGTGTTTGGGGGAGAAGAGAGCTGCTGCATGCACGCCTCTGGGATTCGGCTGCCCGTGGCAGGAGATGCGTGAAGTTGGGTGTGTGTGCTGTCACGGGCAGATGCTCAAGGGCAGCTAAGAGCGAGCTGGAGCGCTCTGCTTTCACCCGGGAGAGAAAGGCTGCTGCTGAAAGCACAGGCTGGCAGGATCCTGACGGAGCCAAGGAGCAGAAAGGAAGGATTTAAACAATGGGGGAGTGCTCCTTTCAGCAGGGATGGCTATACCTTGGCACTTGGTGGGCTTGGTTTCATTCCTCTTTCCTCCATTGTCTCTCTCCTCCTTCTTTCCTCTCTGTTGTTGCAGCTCCTGGAAGTAGAGGGAAAAGACAGCTGTTGAGGATTGCCTTGGAGCCTTATCTCAGGAAAGCCTGAGCATCAGGTTGGCAGGTTTCCAAGCTGCTAGCCGTGCTTCCTTCCCATGAGCCCAGGACACAAGCCTTGGGGAGCCGCGGCTTTGCTTCCAGTATTTCTTTGTTCCCTGAGCACGCGTTTGCAAATTCTGTAACCTTTTGCCCTTGTCCCTCCGCAGGTTAAGGTGCAACATGCTGACTTTTGATCTGCCCATCTTAATCTCTCTCCTTCTCAGCAGCATTCCTGATAGTCTTATTTCCACAGGTTGTGCCAGTCTGGAGGAGAAACGTTTCCTTTTTGAGCTCAGGCACATGATCTGAGGACGCTCACCATTTCTGACTGTGCCTAATGATTTAGGTTCTTCCTGAAGACACCAAGAGGATTGCTGTGTTTGTCGCTCTGTGTGTCTTCATTGCTACTCGTACTCACAAAACAACTGGACCAAATTTGGGATCTGATGACTCAGGTTTCGACTTGCAGCTTCTTCTGCTTCTTCGGACCCTTGTTGCATAGGAGTTCCTGTGCTTTTGCCTTCTATTTGGTGCACACAAGCAGCGTATTGGCTTTGTGATCTGGGCATTATTGAGCATTTATTGTTCCATGTGGGCAAGCGTGACTCCCAGGGCCGTGAACACTTGGAAAACATGCTATGCAGTATTACCTGCAGGGTGTGGCAGACTGACCCAAATGATTCATGGTTTTGTTAATCCTTATACCTAGGAAAACAAATGTATGCAAAAGAAGGCCAGCAACACCAGAGTGTGAGGGATGGCCTTAAACGTGTGTTTTCCCATGAGATGTGACTTCTGTGTAGGCACCTAGTTCCAGGTACTGCAAATTTGTGTAGAATTTCTTGGGAAATGGCTGAGCTGCTGCATCTGCTCTTGAAGTGTCAGCTGGGAGAAAAGGCTGATACTCTTGAGGAACACCGAGTAATATCAGGTTGAGACCAATGAGTTTCCATTTGTGTGGGAAAAATAATACTTTGCATTGATTGAGCAGTTAGAAAGCTGCTAAGAAAGGACAATCTCCAGAGTGTTTTGAAAAATCATCACTTAGAATGCAGCTTAATGAAAATTGTCATGGGAGACCTGGGCTTAGGCCCACGAAAGTATGTAGGTATTGAAGAAGGCTGGTGCAAGAAGCGTTCCTTGCTGGTGGGTTGCCGTTAGCCTTGCGTCTGTGGAGGTGGTCGGCATGCGTTCACACAGCAACGCAAGCCAGAGCAGCTTCTCGACTGCTCTAATTCTCCCCTGGGTTGCCTCCAGCGCTGGGGGTGGGACAGGAGAGCTGTGGGCACTCCGCACTTCCCAAGGACTTCAGAGAGGCCTGCGGAAGAAAGGGCTCTGCCAGAGCAGAAAGGCAAATGTATGGCAATACTCGATAGCTTTCTTCTGTAGGAAGAAAGGAGGCAGTGGCAAATCCCGTTGCTCCAGTTACCACCCTTTCAACAGAGACCCTGAGGAGGACTGAAGTGTGCTGCTTTGTGCCAGTGAGGATTTGCCTGCAGTTTTGGATATTCTGCTTTTACAGGCAGTATGTGCCTCGTACGTTTATTGTTACAGATGAGAGTTCTGCTGCGACTCTGGTGTTACTGGAGAGGGGGGATGTGGCACTGAAACACTTAGTGGTGCTCCTGGGCCCTGTTTTGAACTAGTTCCTAAAAAATGTGTTTTTCTTACCTCTGCTGGAGTTTGTCATGTTGAGTTCACTACTGAAATCCCACTTCAACATCCCTTTCAATGTCACAGGTAGAAGAGCCCAAGCAGTTCTCGCTGGTCCCTCCGGCAGTTGACTTCAGAAACAGGTCCTGTGTTTTGGTGAAAGAAAGTGTTGCTTGAGGAGGTGCGTGCGCTGTGTTGGTGTGAGTTGGGGTGGGGAAGATGGGAAGCAAAGTAGAGATTGAGCTGGGCTTTCTTAGGAGAAGGAGAAATGCCTTCAGCTCTGTGTTGGGTGCTAAACTCTTAAAGAAGATGCTGCTGTGGATTTGAAAAATCTTGAAAGGCTGTCCATTAGGAGTGGCCTAGAGAGGAATGGTATTTTGTAAATGACTCTGGAAAGAAGCCGGAGGAATAAGAACAGTGTCATGGTTTTGCTGCATTTTGATGGAGATTTACTTTAGTTCTGCCCTTAGTTGCTTATAATCAAAAATGCCGTTCTGACTGAAAGCACAGCGGCATGATAAGGTGCTGAGAAGTCTCTGGCTAATTCTGCAGGTGGGACGCTGGTAGCCTTCCTTCAGAGGAGGTGTGGGAGAAATGTCTGTCTGTGGGGTCGGTGCGCTTTTGGGGAGGGGAGAAGATACCTCTGCCTGTGCAAGAGCACCGTCCCTGGCAAAGAGGTGCAGGGAGAGTGCCTGACCACCGCTCCTGCTGTGGACTGTAGCGTCTCCTTGTCTTTGTACCTACGCTGTGTGTCATTTTTCAGATTGTGAAATAAAACTCTCAAGTTCTGAGAGCTTTTTTCTCTGCCTGCATGACAAAGTCGTGTTTCAGCTTGAAACTCATCTGGTCTGTGTCTGCTCTGCCTGAAAAGACACCTGAAAGGAGTCTGCAGAGTTGGCGTGCCCATGGGGGGGATACCCAGCTGGCCCTTTGTGTGGGGTGGATGGTGGCGGATGCCCAGAGCAGTGGGCAGCAGCAATTCCTGCTGTTGGTACTTAACCGGGAACCGCTTTGGTAAAGGGGTGGAGATGGTGCTTTCTGTGGCATCTCTGGGGTCTCAGTCTTGCAGCAACACCTTTGACGTTGGAGGGGTGGACTGCTATAAGCTAAGTAAGCAACCTCTGACAAGACTGCAGGGGTAGTCCTTGTGTGGCAAAAAGCCTGGCAGTGTTTTCATGGAGCTCTGCCCACTTGCTTCTGTGGTCTACGTTATCATGCTACCCGCAGTGCTGTTTCCCTCCCCCATGAAAACGGGCGTTCTGCAGGACAGGATGTTTTACCTGCTGCGGTGTGTGATGCCTGGCCCTGGAAAGATGAGGCCAGATAGAATTTCCCCGGAACAAAACTGGCCTGGGTCTGCAAAACTTGCTCTGTGTCAATAAAAACTGAGAGGACTAAATAGCTGGTAAGGTTTGATTATGAGCTGTAGCACAGAGTTGATACTGGAGGTATGATTCTCTATGGCTGTTGTGGTTTGGGCCGGATTGGCCACTGGGTGGCAGGACAGATGCTCTCGTCAATGTGTCTTCAAAGAGAGGCAGGAGAGAGAAAGAGAGACTCAGGATTTCAGAAGGAACTGAACTACTTGACTAAAACGTTAAGAATAAAATAAAAAGGAAATAATGAATATATACAAAACTGTATTGAGCTCCCAGAATGGTTTTACGTGTAATAGTGGAAGTAGAGATGTGTGATTTTGTTGCTGTTGTTTTTTTTATCCTTGAGGACAGGCATAACAGTGGGAAATACTCAAAGTAAGGTGAAGAAAACTGAGCAGTTTCCACTAAACTAAAAATTGCAAGATCAGCAGAAGAGAGAGGAAATATTTCTTCTATAGCATAATTGTTATGGGTCTTTCTTAGCAGCCCTAGATTACAGTCCTTTTATTCAGCAGCAGAACCTGCACCTGTGTCATACATCTGGTACGTGTCCTGAGGATGGCAACTAAGTATAAGCACAGCAGAATTGTACCCCATGTCGGGGTCACGCTGACTGAGCTGAGGCAGTCTTCCAGAACATATAAGTGAATTTGGGGACTTCCCTGCGTGTTGGAACTTCACAGTATTAATGATTCGATCAATAGAGTTTGAGGAACGTCAGCAAGTTTGTACTACTTTCTTTTCTTTATTGACTTTATAGAACAGCACTGAAGTTATTCATATAGATTCTTTAGGCAATTCAAATACTTTCACTGAATGACAGAAAGGCTGAGGTTGGAAGGGACCTCTGGATGTCATCTTGCGATAGCCGCCTGCTGCAGCAGAGACAGCCAGCGCCGCTCAGCCAGGGTCTGGCTCCATCTTCTCTGCAGCCTCCCATCAGGCTTTTTATGCATTGATCAATTCCCCTGCGAGCCTTCTCTTCACCAGGCTAAGCGGTGCCAGCTCGCTCAGCCCTTCCTCAGAGGAGAGATGCTGCAGTGCCTTTATCATCTTCACACTCCTTTGCCAGACTCTCTCTCCAGACTCTCTCTCCAGTCCAGCCCAGGACACCATCAGTGCTCCTGGTGGCAAGGGCACACTGTTGGCTCATGATCAGCTGGGTGGCCACCAGGACCTGCAGGGCTTTTTACGCCAAGCTGCTTTCCAGCCGAGCAGCGCGCCAAATGTGCTGGTTCCTGGGGTTGTCCCTCGCCAGGTTCTGGACTTCACTTCTTTCTCCTGTTGAACTTCTTGTGGCTCCTGCCTTGGCAGGGTGTGAGCATGGGGTGATGCAGAGGGCAGAGCCAAGTGGTGCAGACTCTGAGCAGGAGGAAAGATTTGGGTGCCAGTGTTGCAGGGCATGACGGGGCAGTAGAGGCTGGTAGGAGAGCAGATCCCCGGGAGGTGGGGGCAGATGATGTGGTGAGGAGGAGACCAGGCATGGGACGTTTGGCAGTGGGGCATGGTCCAGCCCTGGAGTCCCCCTTCTGACTGAACCGTTGGCCGGCATGTGTCCCAGCTGCTGGCCTGGCCCTGGTTTTGGCAGCTCCTGGGGCCTTGTTCTAGTTGTGCCGGCGGGGTGGCCTCTTGGGTGGCTGAGGTGAATGTTGGGAGCTGCTGGCCCTCCTCTTCGGGCCTCGCCGTGGCCCCCCACGGGAGAGGTCCCTGCTGCGGCTGGGAGTAGAGGGACCTGCGGCAACCTCCCCTGGATCGTCATGCAGCTCCTCCTGTTCCCCGTTGGTTGGAACAGGGGCATCGGGCAGCTGCCGGGAGCCCCATGAAGAGCAGCGGTGGAGGTGTTGGGTCGCTCCTCTTCATCGTCTGCGGCAGGGCTGCGGGAGGTGGCTTGGCCAGGGCCAGGAGACCCCCTTCTGGAGGCAGCAGGAGGAGGGACAGCCACGGGGCTGCCCTCCCGCTCCTCGGCAGCATGGCTGTCCTCGAGGCCCAGCAGACGGTGGGCCTCCGCGCTGCAGCGTTGCACGGCGACGTTGATAAGCTGCTGTACAAATGTCGCCGCGCGATCCTGGAGGCTGACCTGCAGCAGCCGGACCAGGACCTCTTCGTCCAGACCAAAGAAGCCCAGGACGGCCAAGATGAGGTCCTCCATCACAACGGCTGCTGAAGGCTCCTCGGCAAAGATCAGCCCCAGCTGCTGTTGGAGCCAGGGCAGAAAGCGTTGGAGGAGAGCCGGGTGGTCGTCAAAGAGGAACGCCCAGGTATGGGGCTGGAGGCCGCCCACCAGAGCCCTGGGCACCGACTCCACTGCCAGCGGCTGAGGTGTTACAGAGCGGCGAGGGGGGCTGTGGGTGTCTGGGTGCCTGGGCGCTCCTCCGGCCTGCCGGGTGCCAACTGGTGCGGGGGCTGAGGCAGATGACGCGATGGCAACCTCTTCGAAGTCATTGTCTGCCCTCACCGAGTGCACGATGGATCGCACTCTCCTCTTGCAGAGAGGGCACTCGGGCTTGCTGTTAGCCCAGCGCAGGATGAACTGGTAACAGAATTGGTGGAGGCATGGCATGGCATAGGCGGCATCGTCCCAGCTGTCCAGGCACACTGGGCAGCGGTTGTCCAGGTCCATTGCCATGCTCTCCACTCGCTGCATCGTGCTAGGGGCAGCTGGGGGTGACCAAGTGCTCCCTCCCTGTGGCGCTGCAGCAGCCGGTGTCAGGCTGGAAAAGGAAGAGAGGCCACGGTCACTGGCTGGCCTGAGGAGGGCTGGAAGAAATGCCCAGGTCCCTCAAGAAAGAAACCCTCCCAGCTCCCCAGGGTGCGATGTCCCCACACAGCTCACCTGGACTATTACCCATTATTGCTCTTCCGTGTGTGTGGTGGTGAAGCTGCAACATGTCCTCCTATGGCGATCAAAAGAGACTTCAGGGCCTTGGGACGGTTGGTAAGGGGATGTGGGGCACAGGTTATTTTTTCCTCTTTCCTTCCAGTTACAGGCAGCGACATTGGAAGAAACATACAGACAAGCCCAGTCTATTAATAGGTGGCTCCATGGCTGGTGTGACCAACAGAATTTTGTTTTTTTTGATAAGGGGATGGCCTACACAGCACCAGGCTTGCCGGCGTCAGATGGGATTCACTTGTCTCAAAGGGGGAAGAAGGTCTTTGCTCACCAGCTATCAGGGCTCCCTGACAGCGCTTAAAACGAGGCTTGAAGGGAGAGGGGGACAATATCAGGCTTACCTGTGACAAGCTGTGAGATGACACGCCAAGGTTAGAGGGACAGGGTGCTAGCGAGGGCCCACAGGCTGTTGCTCTGAGATGTGCTGGCTACGCTGCAGGACACCTGAAGTCTTCCAGCGATGAGGCAAGAAGGAAACACCAAGGAATGAAAAGGTGTTCCTCTAAGAAGGTGATAAGAAGGTGCCTCAAAAGGAGGCAGACACGACAGTTTTTCTCCTAAAATCACCGACTGAGAGGGTAGGACTGAATCCCCGTGGGTGGATTTACTCTTAGTCGCTTACAAAGTATTTTCAGTGACTTTCTGGCACACCGTGAAAGTACAGTGGAAAGAGAAAAACCAAAGGCAAAAAAAATACCGGTAGACCGTATAACACACAAACAGATCATTTAATTTCTACTCATGGCTTTCACCAGGAAGTGAAACTCTAATCAAGTATTTCCAAAGCCTCTTAGCCAAACTGGGAATCCCTCCCACAACAGATTCAGTGAGTTCAGCTGAGCCTAAATGGAACCCAGCAGCCGCACCGTGCTGGGAAAGGTCTTGCGCATGCCCATGCACTTCTCCTCATCAATGAAGAGTGTGTTGGCTTTGACGGCCAGGTCATGCTGCAAGACCGACTTGGTATGAACCAGCATTTGCAGGGTGTCCTCGGTGTCTCTCAGGCGCTGCTGGAGGCTCTGGACCGTCTCGTTGATTTTGTGGACCTCGTTGACAAGGCTGGAAAACAGCAAGAAACCCTGGTTAACAGTGCCATCGTGGGGGTGGTTTCTAGCGTGGCATTGCTGAAGGGCCCCTTGGTCACAGGATTTCCCCCTTCAGCGTGCTCAGACTAACTCAGACCCCCGTTTCTGGCAGACGCATGGGAAAGCTGAGGGCAGAGTTCCTCCAGACCTCAGCGGGGAGGCATGGTTAAGTCTGCTCAAAGGCTTTGGCAATGCGCAGCCGCCTCTCCCAGAGCAGCTCGGGCCAGCAAGAAGAGGGATGAGCAGGTGTGGTTTCCTGTTCCTGCTTGGTTTGGGGGGTTTGTTGGCTCCCCCTCCTGGATTTCCCTGTGCAGGCATCCTCCCCATGCCCACAGATGCACACAAAGAAAACAGGACATCTGGGAGAGGCTAAAAGTGAATGTGAAACAAGGGGAGGATGGAAAAAACCCTTGTTGTACGAGATGCTGCAAAGGCTGTGGGGCTGGGTTTCAATTGCTCTGAAAAGGCTTCAGCTGGAGTCTTGCCCAACGGGCTCCCAGGAGGGGTGAACTTTGGGGTGCCTCAGAGGGGGTGCTGCTGGGCGCTCAGGCCAGCCTACTTCTCCACAGCTCCTCGGCGTGCAATCCCAAACAGACCACTGTGTCCTTGAAAGGATTTCCAGTGTCCTCGGAGAAGGTGAGGACAGCCCTTTCTGCTTCTCCATAGGGGGCACCCTTCCTTGCAGTTCCCCAAAAGGAAGGGCCTAAGGGATCTCAGCAGGATCCTGTTGGAGAGTAAAGGGCTCGTCCTTCAAAACTGAGCACATCCAACTGCCGGGAAGCAGGCTGGAGAGAAGATGGGGCTTACCCAAGCGGGAAGAATCCATCCCCTCATGGGGTGCCATCAGGCTATACCCGGCCATGGTGTACAGCCTCCTTTGTGGGCGCAGAGCTCTCCCAGCACCCAAAGGCTGCAATACCTGCTCATTGCTTTTGATTATAGCAATGCGCTTATGGAAGGACTGTTGAAAGAAAAGCCCATGCTTAATTTTTCATGCAGTGCTACCCCCGGGTGCTACCAGCCGTAACTCCTCAAGGAGCCCACCAGACCCACGCTCCTGCCTTACCGGAGCTGGGCAGTGTCCCGGCACAGCTCCACGTTTGGTCTGCGTGTGCGCTCGTCCAGCCGGCTCTGAGCCACTTTTAAGGGAGGCCCTTGGTCCCTAATGGCCTTTTGGATGGCTTCCATGGTCTTCTCCACCTGGAAGATTTCCTGCAGCGTCTGGCGTAAAAAAGAAACCCATGCACAAATTAAATGTATCTTCTCAAGTGACAACATAATTACCCTTTCCTCTTGTCCATCTGCAGAACAATACAAGTTCAATAAGCAGACCCTGGGCTCAGACCCCTGTCATTCTGCTACACATCAAGGCGCAGAGCCAAGAGTAATTTTTCTTCAGGGAAAAACCTCTCTTGGCTCTTGCTGTCACATCAGAGGAGGTTTTGGAGCACTGATGGACCTATTGAATTCCCAGCTTCCCAAAATTACCGCTTGCTGGAACTAATCATCCATCAACAGTAACTCAGAGAGGGAAGGTTCTTCATGGATCCTCACTGAAAGACGTGGCATCAGCTCGCAGTGCTGCAAGCCCCGTCTTCCCTCAGTTACTCAATACAGTGTCGGGCACGTTTCAGGAAGCTTTCTATGAGACCCACAGCTCTGAGGCAGGTGTCCATCACTGATTTCCACTGACTCTGCTTGGCAAAGCAAACACACGCATGCCCGTGCAGCAGCCCCAGAGCACGGAGAGTGAAAGCACGTCCTTGGAGGAGAAGCAAGCCTGCAACCCCCCCAGCAGGCAGCCCAGCAGAGGCCCAGCAAGGCCGTTCTGGAGGGCAGCCAGCGCTTCTGAAGGAACTACCAGGAGATGCAACCAGCATTGGCATTTTCTGCTGGCAATCCCTGTGCTCCCAGGCTGCCAGTGAGGATGCCCTAGCAAAAACAGATCCCTTGAGATGAAATTACGGTGCCAACTCCTAAGGGTCCCACCTCAGGGGTGTCACTAGGAAGTGACAGTGACACACCGAAAGGGAGGGGTTCCGACTACCTTGGCCAGGTGGGTCCGGATCTTGCTCTTGGCATCGGCTGTCTCGCTGATGCGTTTGGTGAAGGCGATGTTCACCCTGTTGAACTGGCTCCGCATCTCGTTTGCCACCACCACCAGCAGGTTCTCGATGTTGTCCCGCAGCTTGGAGGAGGCCGCCCGTTGGCTCTGTGAGCGGAGGATGTTGTCGTCTGTGATCTTGGCCCAAGAGTCCGGCACCGAGATCCTTCAGGAGGTGAGGGGGAAGAAGAGGCCCCGGTAAGCCCGTAGTGCTGAAGCTGGACGTGGGCAGGCATGAAGCCTGCCTGGGAGCAGCACTGATTAAACGTATCTGAAATCTCCGTCTTTAATTTGAGCATAGGTTGTGGTTTAACTCTGGCCAGCAGCTAGGACCACACAGCCACTCTCAATGGAGGGGAAAGAGAAAGACCAGGACTCACGGGTGGAGATAGAGACAGTTTAATAGAACAACAACAGAAAATAAGAATGAGAAGAAGAGTACGAGTAAGGGTAAGAATAAAGGTAAGGTTAACAATAACAATAACAGTAAGAATAACAATAAGCAGAGAGAAACGGTCCCACTCAGGCAGCTGTCTCCAGGCGGGATGGACGTGCCTTGACAGTGGGCTGGGGACAAGCAGCTCCCTGCCAGGGAGAGGCACCGTGCATCCCGGGCACAGCTTGCTGCTGGCGTGCCGCCCAGCGTGCACTCACGTGGCATCGACCCGCTCCACCGCTGGGTAGTAGCTGATGCCGTGGGAGGTGCTCCTCAGGTGGTGACACTTGTCATCGATGCGGTGGGCCGCCTGCTTGTGGGCCAGGTCCCTCTCCAGCTCGTGCTGGGCCGCCCTGTTGGACCTTCAACATGCAAACAACAGCCATTGCTGGGGATGTTCAGGTGGAAGGGCTTCCTCCCCGCTCCAGTTCCCCGCAGCTCCCTCCCACGCAGCTCTGTCCTCCCATGAGCATCACTGCCCACTTCCCGGGGAGCCCGCCTGGCTTTTCCATCTGCAGGGTGTGGGGAGAGGTCGGGGTCTGCTGGGGGTCCACATCACAACTGCAAATGCACATCAGCCCTACGGCATGACATAAGGAGCTCCTCCTTACGCGAGCTGGGCTTTGGCTTCATCCAGGTACCGCTGCATCTTCTCCTGGCACGACCTGATGACATTGACTTCCTGGGTAAAGGACACATGGCCCCATCATCAGTGTCTGTACTCAGTTGTCCTGATGCCACTCGTCCCCTCAGACCTCCCCAACCCTGCACACAGCAAGAACTTGCCTGCTTGTCTTTCTGCCCAGAGTAAACAGGCAGGGAGTGGAGAAAGTGCCCCCAAACTGCGTGCATGTCTTTAGTGCACTACTCCCTGAAGATGGTCACAGAACCCCCACACGCTACCCAAACACGCAGCTGCTCTTCAGCTATTCCTTCCTCTGTACGGCCAAGTCATACCCACACGGCGTGGGCATGCTGCTGCCTGGGGGAACCCCATCCCCTGGCCCAGCAGGTTTTGGGGGGGTTGAAGAGCTGAGCACCTCCCCAGCGGTAAGGAGCCAGGTAGGGAAGAAGGCTGCAAAGCCTCAGTAGGGCAGTTTAGGTAAAACTGGCTTTAACACATGATCTGGGTGGCCCAACTTACCGTGAAGAGCTCTTTCTCCACATCATCATGGACGAGGTCAATGCCCATCCTCTTCTCCCGTTGAAGCAAGCACTGCTGAGCGACCTGTTGGGGACATGCCATCACTGTTGGGTGCAGGGGCAGGACTCTCTATAGAGAGAGTCCCCATCTCAAGAAATGGAAGAAAAGAAATTCTAGGCGGGCACAGAGGGGACACCAGGGGAACAAAGTGCCCAGGGCGGCTGCTTCAGCTGACAACAAGAAACCGAACTGCACCGTATGCATCAAATCAACATGAGGAAGCACGCGTGTCCCAGCTGCAACCAGAGCTGTGGCACAGGCACCTGTGTCAGCCTTGATGCTGACCTCCCCAGGGTGTTGTAGGAAGACATGGGCTTCTGTCTCCCAGTCCAGGAATTTGGATGTTCCGCCTACACAAATATTTGGTTAAGCAAATAGAATTGTGATGAGCTCATAACGGGCTGATAGGGGATGCAGCAGATGGGAAGACATTGCAAACTTAACTTATGGTCTCTTCATAAAAACTCTCTAGGTCTTGCGGAGCTGCAGTGGAACTTAGACATTTGAATGGCTGCAGTTGTTCCGGCAGTAGGCTACAGCTTGCAGCCCACTGGACAGAGTGCTTACCTGGAGAGGGGCCTCCGTCTCGGCCAAGGCTCTCTCCAGTCTCTTCTTCATGTCTGTGAGCGTGTTGGTCTCCCCGATCATCTCATCCAGCTCACGGCAGAGCTCCCCTTTCCAAAACTCAATAGCATTCACACGTCCTCCCAGGCTTTTGGTGCTTTCTGCTTGTGTTTTCTTTGTCTGCTGGTATTTATGCTCAATCATGCGGGTGGTATCAACTCTCAGAGCCTCCGCATTGTGCCGGGAAGTCTCTGACTCTTTGTACTTGGTCAGGTTGGACCTGTACCAGTCGTCAGGGGTGTAGCGGGTGAAGAGGGTTGTTCTGTTGGAAATGTAAGGGAGCTTCTCGCTGGTGGTCATCCCCTGGGAAGTTTTGGAAAAGGGAGCCAAAGCTGGTTTGATGGCATCTCTTTTAGAGTAGGTGCTGGGCATCCAGGGGAGGCTGGAGCTCTGAGGCAACGGGTAGTACGGGAAACGGTCCTTATAGCTGGCAGTCATGGTGTTGATGGCAGGCAGAACCTTGGCACGTCTTGCCGTTAAGGGAAAGCCGACAGCCTCCATTCCTGACCACTGCTCTTCAAGTACTTGTCCTGCACAGAGGAGGAGATAGAAGACAACTTCCCTCAGTCAGCTCCTGCACTTGCCTTCCTTCTTACAGCAACACATGCAGCTTCTAACACAAACAGCAACGCACACAGCACCCACTGGTCACCTGTACAGGCCTAAAACTCTTGAAAGCAAATGCCTTCTCACAGCACCCCAAGCATTTGTATCTGGAAAGGGATTTGAATTTGTTTAGTATCTAGCCTCAAGTATTGAAATGCGGAGAAAAGCAAAGCATGGCTGCTCAGGAGAATGGCAGATATTAGCCTTCATTCTCCTCAAATCTGTCAATCCCGTGAAAGTGTAGCTGGTGATTGTCTTGTGTTCATTGGCTTCTTTTGGTTGGCGTATGTGCTGATCTTCTAGTACTCCAGATGTCCTTTTCTCTTTCAAAGTGCCCTTTCCAGCCCCGATAGCTGCGCCCCTTTGGACCAACCCAGTGTGATTGGTGGGTCAGGGACTCAATCCTCACCCCCCACCTTCACTTGCATTGATGCTTTGCAGATCTATATCCAAATTTGACCCCCCTCCAGCTATTTCAGTCTCAAGAGAACAGCCCTCTCTTGACTTGCAAAGGAAGAAAAATGCCTACGCCTCACCTGACGTAAAATCGATGCACTTGGAAAGGAGAAATCCCAGACAGTCTTTTCAGAGGGGTGTGTAAACAGCAGCCTTGCAGGAGCCCTAGGAGGAATGGCCACACGTGAAGATTTTGCTACCGAGAACTGCATACGGCATTGTGGGTGCTACTGCTCTTTTCAGATTCAGGGTATCAGTCAGTTGTTGTCAGAAACATCATGCAGAGGGCCAGCAAATGTCCCTAACACACCGCATCTGAGGCCAAACCCTCAGGAGGGGACTCAGGAGGTACCCCATCCCCTCCCCACGGCTCCCAGCCTGGCTCAGAGCCCAGTGAAAGGTGAGGACACTGGTGTGCTGCAACAAGATGCCTGGGTGGGAGTGGGGTTTGACACAAAGCATGTGCTCAATCCCATCTGTTACAGCGTGAAAGCCACTTGAGTCCTTCAAAAATGGGAAGTTTGCATAAAAAATACTTTCCCATAATGGTACATACTCACCCGAAACCTCCAGAGGCTTGGGAGTGCCCGGGAGGGCGGCTACTCCCTGCTGTGCTGTGGGGTTCGGTGGCAGCACTGCCAGACACTGCAGCGTCCCCAGTGCCCTGTGTGACACAGAACCAGGGCAGCGTTGCCAGGGGCGCAGGGCGCTCAGGGACCGGGTTCTGCCCGGGCAGCTCCCTGCAGCCGCTATGGCAACCTGATGCAGCACTTTGGTGCCCGGTGCTCTTGATGGGCAACCCGGGGCCACCCGTGGGCAGCTCAGTGCAGACTCTGGGCAACCAGACTGCCTTTGCTGGGACAATTGATCCCGTCCCTGGACAGCTCCCGCTGCCATCCATGGGCAACCCAGTACAGCCTTTGGGCGTCTGCTCCGGCCAATCAAGGGGACTTGTCTCCAACTTTTGATAACACCCATCAGGCCAACTGTCAGCACCCCTGTGCCCCATAGTCCCCAGAAGAAACATTTTCATTTCCTTCATGTTACCACTTGAGGTTAACTGTGAGCTATGTATATGGCTCATCAAATACTCAGGCTGATACAGCTGTCTTCTCATTGCCGCCTTTGGTTTCCTCCCGTTTTCCCAGCTATTGCAGCTGCACACTGAGACCGGACCAAATGTTTTACAGCTTCTCAGGGGTGCAGTGACACCCTGCCCCACCGCTCCTGCTTTCTGTGCACACATACACACGGAGCCGGCCTCCATGAGAAAGCAATGCCTCTGCTGCCAAAGATCTGAGATAGAGAAGAACTCCAACTGTTTTCTGTATACAAAGGTTAGCACACTTTGATTTCACTTTAAATACATGTCTTGCTTTAGTCGGGTTAAAATCGACTTCATGGCACAGGGAAACCAGTCAAATTCACAAGCTACGGGACTGTCGTGGTTTAGGCCAAAATCCACTACTGGGGACCTGAGGCACCCCAGATGGCACCGACAGATGCTCCCCTCTACCCCTCTTCAAAGAGAGAGGCAGAGGAGGAAAAAGAGACTTATGAGTTTAGAAGGAACTAAAGTACTTTAATGAAGTATTAATAATAAAAGAAAAGAAAAAATGAAAAATAGACACAAAACCCTATCAAGCTCCCGAGATGACAATGACGTCACCGGCTGGCACTGGGGCAGTCCCAGGCTGGACGCAGTGACGGACGGGAACTGGATTCCGGATCTGGATTCAGAATCGGGATCACAGGCAGATGAACAGAGTCCTCCTCAGACGTCGGCCGTTGAAGGAAGAGCTGCCCCTTTGATCCCTCAGCTTTTATACTGAGCATGAGGCAGATGGGATGGAATACCCTGTTGGTGAGTTTTGGGTCACCTGTCCTGTCCGCTTCTCCCTGCAGGTGGGACTCCACTATGCTTTTCCGCTTCCGACCCTCCAACGGGGCAAATAACAAAGTTGGTTGGCCTTGGGGGTTATAGCAATAAGTATAAGCAGGAGCCTCTCTGCATACCATGTCTGGGCATCAGCTACAAACAAGTGGTCTTATCACTCTGAGAGAGTGAACGCTGTCTGCACAATATGCAGTTAATTTCAGTAGTTAGAAGAGGCCCAGCTAACAAGCGAAGTTACTGAACAAAATTGGTTCTGTTTTACCTCAAACCAGGACATTCCACCCCTTATTCCATACCATTTGCATCTTGCTCAGATTACTATTACTTTTATCTATCAAATTTACACACACACAGATTATATATATGAGATGGATACATGCAGGTCACTCATCTATGGTTTACATTTACCTACAAAAGTTATATGCAAAAGTCCATTTAGTTCATGATTGCAGGATCTCATCTCAGGGCAGGAAAGATGGTACGAAATTCACTCTGGTTTGTGCCCACGGATAGCATGTTCATCTTGAAGAGCTTGCTGGATGCCACTTGATGAAGCTATCTCAGGTTTCATCACCTCTCTATTATCCTGAAAAGCACGTATGGAACACTGTTAGTATTATGTAGTGATCAGCATCATACTGCTCAGGATTCAGTATTCTCACCAAGGGTTAAATTCCCTTGAGGTACACATTGACCTTCTCCATCCTTCAGCATCACCCACCAAGTACATCCAGGTCCTTGAGCAAAAACAGTCCCACGAATGGGTTTGCTTTTGCCTGAAGCAGGAAAAACCCAAACAGTTTTCCCTAACAAATTCCTTCCATGCACCACAGGGACTTTATCCCCTTCTACAGTATGTAAAAGGTCTGATTGAGCAGGACCAGCTCGATTGATAGATCCCCTGGTGTTAACTAGCCGGGTAGCTTGCTCTAAATGCTTGTCCCAATTTTTAAAGGTTCCACCCCTCCTATTGCTTTTAGGGTGGTTTTTAACAGTCCATTGTATCGCTCAATCTTCCCAGAAGCTGGTGCATGATAGGGGATAGGATATATCCACTCTACGCCATCTTCTTTTGCCCAATTACTTATAAGATTGTTTTCAAAATGAGTCCCGTTGTCTGACTCAATTCTTTCTGGGCCGCCATGTCGCCACACGACTTGCTTTTCAAGGCCCAGGATAGTATTCCGGGCAGTGGCATGGGGTACGGCAGAGCTTTCCAACCATCCGGTGCTTGCTTCCACCATTGTAAGCACATAGCGCTTACCCTGGCGAGTTTGAGGGAGCGTGATGTAATCAGTTTGCCAAGCCTCCCCATACCTATATTTCAGCCACTGTCCCCCATACCACAAAGGTTTTAACCATTTAGCTTGCTTGATTTCGGCGCATGTTTCACAGTCGCGGATAACCTGCGCAATAGTGTCCATGGTTAAATCCACCCCTCGGTCATGGGCCCATTTATATGTTGCATCCCTTCCTTGATGACCGGAAGTGTCACGGGCCCACTGAGCTAAGAATAGTTCACCTTTATGTTCCCAGTCCAAGTCTGTCTGGAAAATTTGAGCAGCCTGATCCGCTTGCTGATTGTTTTGATGTTCCTCGGTGGCCCGACTCATGGGTACGTGGGCATCTACGTGATGTACCTTTACGACTAGGTTCGCTAGCCGCTCAGCAATGTCTTGCCACAGCTCAGCAGCCCAGACGGGTTTATCTCTGCGCTGCCAGTTGCTCTGCTTCCACTGCTTTACCCACCCCCACAGAGCATTTGCCACCATCCATGAGTCAGTATAGAGATAGAGTATTGGACACTTTTCTCGTTCAGCAACATCTAACGCCAGCTGGATGGCTTTTACCTCTGCAAATTGACTCGATTCACCTTGTCCTTCAGCAGCTTCCGTGACTTGTCGTGTAGGACTCCACACAGCAGCTTTCCACCTTCCATGTTTTCCTAGAATACGACAAGACCCATCAGTAAACAAGGCATACTGTTTCTCATTATCTGAGAGTTCATTATATGGTGCAGCTTCCTCAGCACGTGTCACCACCTCCTCTAGTGCCTTCCCCAAGTCTTTGCCTTCGGGCCAATTTGTGATGAATTCTACGATTCCTGGGCCATCTGGCTTTCCTATTCGAGCTCACTGCGTGATTAAGGCAACCCACTTACTCCAGGTAGCATCGGCGGCATGATGAGTAGAAGGAACTTTACCCTTGAACATCCAGCCCAGTACTGGTAATCGGGGCGCCAGGAGGAGCTGTGCCTCAGTACCAATTACTTCTGAAGCAGCTCTAACTCCTTCATATGCTGCCAAGATTTCTTTCTCAGTTGGAGCATAGTTGGCCTCGGAGCCTTTATATCCTCCACTCCAGAATCCTAGGGGTCGACCTCGAGTCTCCCCTGGTGCTTTCTGCCAGAGGCTCCAGGTAGGGCCATTGTCCCCGGCTGCAGTGTAGAGTGCATTTCTAATGTCCCGTCCAGTTTGGACTGCTCCAAGGGCTACTGCATGCACAATCTCTTGTTTAATTTGCTCAAAGGCTTGTCATTGCTCAGGGCCCCACAGAAACTCATTTTTCTTTCGAGCCACTTCATAGAGAGGTTTCACAATCTGGCTATAACCTGGAATATGCATTCTCCAGAAACCCACAACACCTAAAAAGGCTTGTCTTTCCTTTTTGTTAGTAGGTGGGGACATAGATGTTATTCCGTTAATCATATCCGTTGGGATCTGGTGACGGCCATCTTGCCACTTAATTCCCAAGAACTGGAGTTCTCGTGCAGGTCCCTTGACCTTACCTCCTTTAATGGCAAAACCTGCTTTCAGAAGAATCTTAATTATTTTCCTACCTTTGTGGAAAACTTCTTCCACCGAATTACCCCACACAATGATGTCATCGATGTATTGTAGGTGTTCTGGAGCTCCACCCTTCTCCAGTGCGGTCTGGATCAGTCCATGGCAAACAGTAGGGCTGTGTTTCCACCCCTGGGGCAGTCGATTCCAGGTGTACTGGACACCCCTCCAGGTGAAAGCAAACTGTGGCCTGCACTCTGCTGCTAAAGGAATAGAGAAAAAGGCATTAGCAATGTCAATTGTAGCATACCATTGGGCTGCCTTTGACTCCAGTTCATACTGAAGTTGTAGCATGTCTGGCACAGCAGCACTCAGTGGTGGTGTGACTTCATTCAGGCCACGACAGTCTACTGTTAATCTCCAGTCCCCCGTCAGACTTTCGCACTGGCCATAGAGGGCTGTTAAAGGGTGAGCGAGTTTTGCTGATCACTCCTTGGCTCTCTAGCCGGCGAATCAGGGGATGGATGGGAATCAGGGAGTCTCGGTTGGTGCGATACTGTCGTCGATGCACCGTGGCAGTAGCAATTGGCACCTGCTGATCTTCAACCCTCAGCAGTCCCACAACAGAAGGGTCATCTGAAAGACCGGGTAAGGTAGACAGCTGTGTAACATCCTCAGTGTCTACAGCTGCTATACCAAAAGCCCACCGATACCCTTTTTGGTCTTTAAAACACCCTCTCTTGAGGTAGTCTATGCCAAGGATGCACGGAGCATCTGGACCAGTAACAATGGGGTGTTTCTCCCATTTATTCCCAGGTAGGCTCACTTCAGCCTCTAATACAGTCAGTTCTTGAGATCCGCCTGTCACTCCAGACATGGTGACAGTTTCTGCCCCTTTATGATTCAAGGGCAATAGGGTACACTGTGCACCAGTGTCCACCAGGGCTTTATACTTTTGTGGCTCTGATGTGCCAGGCCATCGAATCCACACAGTCCAATAAATTCGGTTGTCCCTCTCCTCCTCCTGGCCGGAGGCAGGGCACCTCTAACGTTGACCGTAGTACCTACGATTATCAGATCGGTTCCTACCTGGTCCGTAGGACCGCCTACCGTAGGTCAGAGCAGCCTTCCTCCTGTAAGAATCCTTTCTTCTATCTGCTTCATTTTGCAACTCAAGCACCCGTGCCTGTAGGGCTGACGTAGGTTCTTCATCCCGTTTCTTCATGTCTTCTCCATATTCACAGAGGCAAAACCACAGGATATCTCGTATCGGGTTTGATTTCTCTTGAGTCAGAGGGTGTTTTTTCTCTTGAGTAGGAGGGCGTTTCTTCTTAGCAGCTGCAACATGGGTCTGTGCAGGGAAAGAATGAGTTTTTCCTCCACCTTGGTTAGTTTATCAAACAGTTTATCAGTTTGCTCAACTCATCGGTTTGCTCATCAGTTTGCAGAAGGAGAGAACTCAAGGGATAAGGGGGAGTGGAGTCAGATCCCTCCTCGGAGAGGCAAGCGAAACCCCTCACAGCCCCCCTCACCATCCCAATTGCCCTTGCATAATAGGTATGGGGCTTTGGAAATCGAGGACCAGGCGATTGAGGATGGAAAGGATGATCCCTCCAGTGAGATGCCCAGTGCTGGGCACCCACCCCCACGCCTCAGGACTTCCTCAACCAAGAAAGAAAGCAAGGTAATTGTAGTAGGTGACTCCCTTCTGAGGGGAACAGAGGGCCCTATCTGTAGACCGGAGACATCCCACAGGGAAGTCAGCTGCCTGCCTGGCGCCAGAATTAAGGACATACAGAGAAAACTCCCTTCCCTGGTTAAGACATCAGCTTACTACCCACTATTGATATTTCAGGTAGGTGGTGATGAGGAAGGTACCAGAAGGAGGCAGTTGGCTTTCTGGGCTGTGAGCGCACATTGCCGCCTCATGCTAAGCAGGTTCCCACCAGCCAGCACCCCCAAGTCCTTCTCGGCGAGGCTGCTCTCAATCCATTCTCCACCCAGCCTGTATTTGTGCATGGGATTGCCCTGATCCACGTGCAGGACCTTGCACTTGGCCTTGTTGTACATCACGAGCTCGGCACGGGCCCGCCTCTCCAGCCTGTCCAGGTCCCTCTGGATGGCATCCCTTCCCTCCAGCGTGTCGACTGCAACACGCAGCTGGGTGCCATTGGCAAACTTGCCGAGGGTGCGCTCCATCCCAACACCCATGTCACCGGCAAAGACGCTAAACAGCGCCAGTCCCAATAGCGACGCCTGAAGAATGCCGCTCCTCACTGGTCTCTACTTGGACATTGATCAGTTGACCGCAACTCTTTGAGTGCAGCCACCCAGCCAATTCCTTCTCCACCGAGTAGTCCATCCGTGGAACCCATGTCTCTCCAACTGGGAGACGTGAACGTTGTGTGTGACAGCGTCAAATCCTTTCCGGGTAGGTGATAGTTGCTCTTCCCTTATCCACCAACGCTGTAATGCTACATTCACCGGTCTGTTCTCTCAAGCACTAGAGAAAACGTGGGCCCATTGCTGAACCCCAAACAAGACGCAGTGCCCAGATGAGGCCTGATGGGTGCTGAGCAGAGGTGATCAGCCTTGCGCCCTCTGGCTAGGGGAGAAAAATTGGAAAAACTCCCTGCAAGAGAGCCAAGTGCTGCCCCTGACTCCCCGTGGGGGGAACCAGGGGAGCCCAAGAGGGCTGGCCAGCAGTGCTGAAGCGTGGGGAGAGACTGTGAGACTTTGCTTGCTGGCTTGTTTTTCTTATCTTTGTTGGTTGCTTTGTGACCACGTGCACAGCAGGTTATAACTATACCATCAAATTAGAGGACAGCTTCTGATAGTGCAAGGCATTCACTCTTTTTTCTATATGTTTCCCCATGCGGAAACGTATATCACGTTAGAACGTGAGGCAACATATGTTAGAATGTCAGACTCAAATAAAGAACCTGGGGATATAGAAACAGGTAGAGGCCATGCTTTGCTTCCAGACTCCCTATAGCACACTGTATTCATTTAGAAATGGAATGATTTTAACTCCTGAATAGCAATGTGCCCCCTAAACCGCACTGTGAGCGAGGAGAAGGGCCATGCAATATGGTAAGTAATCTTATCCTTGAATTGTTTTGATCAAGTTGCATCACTGGTCTCCACGCAGAGTTTGTGAGCATTCCCTGGGGTATTCAGGGCATCCCAGATAAAATCCTCTGTTGTAAACAGGAGCAACAAATCTCAAAAATTTTGCAAAGTTCAAAGCAAGGCGGGGAGGAAGATTTTTATTTCAAAATAGAATTGATTTCACCCATTCCCGTGTATGGTGTCATAGGCGCATATTTCTCAGCAGCTGAACATGTCTTTCCACCCAGTCTGGAAAAGAATTCCTGGAGGTGAGGCAGAGGACGAGAGGCACAGCCTTTGGAGGCCTCTTCCCCTCTTTCTATTTGTCCTTAGGCGCTGGTTCTTCGATGTGCTGTGGGAGGAAGCAGGGGAGCCCAAAGGGCTGGCCAACAGTCCTGGAGTACGTGGACAGCCTGTGGGACGTTGTCCTGCAGCCTCCCAGGGAGGCATGGGACATTATCAAATGAACCCTCTTGCTGTATGTGCCTGGAGATATGTACCACGGCCACCGGAACCTGACGGGACCCTGGGAAGACACAGCCAAGACCTCACTGGCATGAAACACTGACGCCGAGCACGGGACCAGAGGTGGCAGACGGAATGAGCAGTGGCGTTGCGGTAACCCCCGAGGCATGTGCTGGGTCCGCAGCACTGCCAGGGCAAGCGCCGTGGGCAAGGACAGCCCATTGCCATGTCCCCGAGGAAGGGACAGTGACATCACTGAGCGATGGGTTCTGGTTTTCCCCGGCCCTGCCAGGTTCGGGCAGCCGGGGCAGCCAGGAGGCGTGCTTGCAGCAGCAGAGGTGAGCTGTACGGGGAAACCTCACCCTGGGGAACTGGGAGGGTTTCCCTCTTGAGGGGCCTGGGCATTTCCTCCACCCCTGCCCAGGCCAGCCAATGAGCATGGCCTCGCTTCCTTTTCTAGTGCGACATCTGCTGCTGCGAGGACCAGTGAGAGGGAGCAGCTTGTGATCGCTGTCTCTCCCCAGCCCACCTCCCCAGATAGACAGCATGGCCACAGAGCTGGACGACCACTGTCCCATATGCCTGGACAGCTGGGAGGAAGCCAGCTATGTGTTGCCATGCTGCCACCACTTCTGTCTCGTCTGCTTCTGGCGGTGGGCTGAGATAAAGCCCGAGTACCCCCTCTGCAAGAGGGAGGTGGATGCCGTCATACCTTCAGTGCAGACGGACTATTACTTCCCACAGTATCCCGTCAGACCACCTCCAGCATCACTAGCCGTCCCGTACCAGGCCCCCCACAGCCCTGCAGCTTCTCCACCACGGGCTGCTGGACAGCTGACCATGGCTGTAGTGGACAGGCTCGAGGCTCACGAATGGGCAAGCCTTTTCGCGGAGTACTCGCTTCTCCTGCAACACTTGCTGCCCTGGCTGCGCCAGGTGCTGGAGCTGATGTTTGAGGACCACCATCAGCAGGCGTCCATCGCAGAGGACATTATCTTGTCCTGCCTCGTCAGCTTTGGACCGGACAAAGATCTCCTGGTCTGGCTCCTGTGGCTCCTGCTACGTAAGCGCACAGCGATGTTTGTGAACGATCTTGTCAACGCTGTGACACGAATGTGCGGCAGGGGGGCCCACCATGTGCTGGAGCTGAAGGGCATCCATGCTCCTGGGGGGTGGGAGGGCAGCCCTGTTGCCTCCCGGGGAGGGTCTCCTGCACCCAGCCCAGCCCCCTCCGGCAGCCCTGCCACACACAACGTGGGCCAGCTCCCCAGCACCCCCACAGCTGCCCTTGCTGGGGATGCCGGCAGCTCCGCCTCTCCAGCTTGCCCAGGCCGTTATGACTTTAAACTACTCTTTCGAGCTGTTCACTTTCAGTGGTAGACAACACAGACCTCCTGTGCCCTGAGGGCTGTTTCAAGTCTAATTTGTAGGTGGCCACTGGGTGTCACTGTTGCTGCTCTTCAGAGAGACCTGTTCCCCTCACTCTCAAAAGAGGAGGCCTGAGGATTAATTTGGGGAAAAGAGGAACTCGCATTGATTTCGAGGTCTGCTTTTTCCTTTTTGCAGCGTGGAAAAGAGTAAGACAGAGAGACAAGACAGCACTGACCGATATCAGTAAAGGAGAAGAGCCACAGTAACTGCGATGTCGTTTCCATAGATAGTCTGCAAGGTCCGATCTGTATAGGTAAACGGAACTGCTCTGGGACGATATTGACAAAATTATGACAAAGTTTTCCATTAAGGAACAAATGTCCATTTAAGTTAAATCGAAAGTTGGTTTGATTGTTAAGGGAATAAAGGAGGACGCTGTCACGTTGCAGTTCTTAAAATAAAGACAGAGTTTGGCGTAAAAAAGAGATGCAGTGAAAATCCCCAAACTGTAAAGCAGCGTTAAAGTTAAACTTCCAACTCTGTACACGCTCATTAATGAAGGAGTGTTTGCCGTCCCCAACAAGCACAGCAAGTGGCCTGTGGACCTTGAAAGGCTGATCTATTTCATCCTGCTGTCAGAATTAAGTGTGGACTCATCTTGGCTTGCAAATAAGCCTCCGATACTACAACATAAGCACGTGGGCTTCCAATCCTTACCTTTAGGCTCATCTGTATTGGCAGGCTCTTCACCTGCTCAGAGGCACACTGACTTTCACAGGACTCGGTTCAACAATCTGTTTGTGTGGAAACGCCCCAGGTTCAAAATACATAGTGTAGGTCAGGAAGAATGCAATATCCTTTGCGCCTGAGAAATCAAATCAACTGTGTAGGCCATAAATATCTGTGAAACAGACACAAAGTGTTTCTAAAAATGGATGTGGTTCGACTGTGTTTAATGCACCTTGTGCTTAAGCATCTTTTGTCCGAAATAAGAACTTTCTATAGGAGCTTTTTTTCTTGCTAGGAGCAAACTTTTAGCAGAGAAGATCAACACTATAATTGTGTCCTGTGTTTTAGATCAAAGACTTGAAATTCGTGTATAACTAACATTATCCATTTGCAAGGTATTAAGTTGTTTGTAGGCTTCAGTGACCTGGCTTTTTCTGGATCATTTCTATTTTTAATGTTTTCCTCTTCCTTTCATTTTCCCTAGTCTTGCTTTTATTACCGACATACCTGTAGAAGCTTTTCTTGTTGCCCTTGACCTCTCTGGCAAGATTTAATTCTTTCAGGCCTTTAGCTTTCCTAACCTGGTCCCTGGCTGCTTGAAGGACCCTCTCCTGGATCTACTCTAGAAGGGCCTTCTCCTGGATCTCCTTCAGAACTCCCTCCCAAGCTGTCTTGGGACAGCTGGTCCTTGTCGTGAGCGACAGGGGAACGATCTGACTGCTTTCTCTTCTTCCTGGTTACTGGGGCAGCTTGTACCGATTTTGATGGAGATTGAGTAGTTTTGGTACTGCTCGTGTTATAAGTTGATCTCACAAAATTGACGTGAGACAGAGTCAATTAAAATTTGGAGTATTTATTAGCAAGCGGCAGCAAGCAAAACAGCGCTGGGCGGCCCGGGAGTCTCACTCCACCGACGGCGCGCACTCAATGCAGCGGCTTTCTCAAATATATATGGTACTTTTTACATAATCATAAGATCTCTTAATACGGCTATACATATGCATAACCTATCCCCGCTTCGTATTAAAATTAGCTTTAAGAAGTCATTTTCATAAACTCCTCCTAACTGTGCTTGCGCAATGCTTTGTGGTGGTGGTTGCTGAGGGTCTTGAGGATGAAGGCTGCAAATTCTTCTTCATCACTTCAAGTAACCTTTTGTCCCTGCGCAGACTCAGTTTTTCTTTTTGGTCTCTGTCCAGACTGCAGGGTTGGTTTCAGCCGCCTTTCAAGGCCTTCTTTTATTTGTTATCAGGAGCTGTCCTTGGCAATGCCTCAAGACTTCTTGCTTCGTCCATTTTTTATCAGGCCTGTCTTTTAGGTTATGAATTACTACTAGTTAATTAGTACTATATCTTTGACTTAGTCCCCCCCCCTTTTTCTAAAGAGTTAGTAAATTCTATAAGGATTCTTCATCTAACATTTTCTCAAAGTATTTATCTAAGTGCTATAGGTATCTCTAAAACTCTGGCAGTACTAAACGAACACCTTTAAAATTACACAAATTAACATCTTAAACACTAGTATTGCCAGTGGTCTTGGGGTGAAGGTTTCTTTCCTTCAAGTCTTTTCACAATTTATTATACTTTGTCTACATAACTTGACCCTGCAGCTTAGTTTTGCCTGCACAATCATGCATATCTTGTTTACACAGTAAAATGTTGGCCATCTTGCCACCTCTTGTTAAGCAGTTGCCTTCTTGTGGAAATGTAAGTTTTTAGGTTTGGTGAACAAACGATACTGAGTTTATCACACTCGTAGTGGCTGGAGTAGCTTGTGCCGGGACAGGCGGCGGCGTGGCTTGTGCCGCTGCAGGGCGGGGGCAGGGCTTGCGCCGGGAAGGGCGGCGGAGGCGCCTGTGCCGTTGCGGTGTGTGTGTGGGGGGCTCGGCTGCCGGTGGTACCGGTGCCGCTGCAGGCGGCGGAGGCCCCTGTGCCGTTGCGGTGTGTGTGTGGGGGGTCGGCTGCCGGTGGTACCGGTGCCGCTGCAGGCGGCGGAGGCGCCTGTGCCGTTGCGGTGTGCGTGTGGGGGGGGGGTCGGCTGCCGGTGGTACCGGTGCCGCTGCAGGCGGCGGAGGCGCCTGTGCCGTTGCGGTGTGCGTGTGGGGGGGGGTCGGCTGCCGGTGGTACCGGTGCCGCTGCAGGCGGCGGCGGCGCGGCGGTGCAGGCGCCTGTGCCGTTGCGGTGGGGGGGGGCGGCTACGGCCGGGCCGGGCGGGGCCGCGGTTTGCGCCGCTGCAGATCGCCGAGCGGCTGCGCGGGTCTGAGTGGCGGCAGCGCCCGGTCCCCCTACTGCTCTCCCTGCACCGGTGTTTCACATGAAACCACCCCTGCATCACATTCAGGAAAACTGACAACAAAAGCACGGTCTTAACAGGGCACCAATCCTTATCCTCAGAGCCCAGAAGGTTGCCGTGCCCCACCTCTGATGGTGTCACATTAGCATAATTATCAAAGGGCGAAGTAAACATTCCCCAGGTAGAACCGAATGTATAATTAATCACAGAATCCATCACGAGAGGCCCGAGATATACAGGTAGAGCCCTTACCCAACTCATCGTGTTATACATCTGAATTGCGAACCACACCAAAACAGCACCTTTAAACCTTCACATAAAAAGCCAAAGAATAAATGAACTTTGAAACACATTTGGCAGGTTAAACCAAGCTGACTGCATTAAGGTCGAACAAAGCTGCTTAAAGGCATGATACAAGATTTCGTCTAAGAATGACACGATGCAAGCTGTCTGTTCTAATCTCTGAGCAAGCTGGAACTCAAACTATTTGGGCAATTTATCACAGGTCTGATCGAGCACTGCTCGGGCCCCACGTTGGGCGCCAATTAATCTGGCGTGGTTTAGGCCAAAATCCACTACTGGGGACCTGTGGCACCCCAGATGGAACCGACAGGTGCTCCCCTCTACCCTTCTTCAAAGAGAGGCAGAGGAGGAAAAAGAGACTTATGAGTTTAGAAGGAACTAAAGTACTTTGATGAAATATTATTAATAATATAAAAAGGAATAATGAAAAATACATACAAAACCGTATCAAGCTCCCGAGGTGACAATCACATCACCTGCTGGCACTGGGGCAGTCCCAGGCTGGATGCAGTGACGGACGGGAACTGGATTCTGGATCTGGATTCAGGATCGGGATCACAGGCAGACAAACAGAGTCCTCCTCAGACGTCGGCCGTTGAAGGAAGAGCTGACCCTTTGATCCCTCAGCTTTTATACTGAGCATGAGGCAGATGGGATGGAATACCCTGTTGGTGAGTTTTGGGTCACCTGTCCTGTCCGATCCTCCCTGCAGGTGGGACTCCACTATGCTTTTTCGCTTCCGACCCTCCAACGGGGCAAATAACAAAGTTGGTTGGCCTTGGGGGTTATAGCAATAAGTATAAACAGGAGCCTCTCTGCATACCATGTCTGGGCATCAGCTACAAACAATTGGTCTTATCACTCTGAGAGTGAACATTGTCTGCACAATATGCAGTTAATTTCAGTAGTTAGAAGAGGCCCAGCTAAGAAGTGAAGTTACTGAACAAAATTGTTTCTGTTTTACCTCAAACCAGGACAGTGACTCTCCAGCACGAAGTTCTCAACTACACCCAGTAGTAAGTGGTCCCCAAATCCCTCGTGCTCTGGGGACCACACCAAAGTCAGTAGATTACTCGCATGCTCTCCCTTTATGCAAGTAATTAAACTCCTTCCTTAATTTTGACTACAGCTCCAACAGCAGCAAATTCACTAAAATTACAAAACTACCACTCCAGGTTGCGCTAAGGCATGTCCAGTTTTGATAGACATGGGAGGAGACAGTTTGTCCCAAAAAAGAAAACCCAGGGTGCAAACGTGCGGCAGATACTAAGCAGGGGCGCCAATTTTCTACACATCAGCCCAGGTCTGCCTAGTTATCGAAACTACTTAGTTCAAGTAGTACTTCTCTAAGTATCTCCCTGAGAATCTAACTACTTAGACACCTAAGCACAAAATTGACTGCCAAAAGCTGTCCATCTTTCTGTTGCAGCGCTACGTTCTTGCTGTCCGTTACTACAGGATTACACTGGCTCATAAGCTGCCCTTCTGAAAATACCCCGATCCAGATCTTTTATAGCATCCGTCATGAGTCTACACGTACCCATAACATTGCCAAGTCGCCGTTTTCATGCAACTTTTGAATATTGCTCTCTCTCCTTTAAGCACTCTACCTGCCTCTCATGGTTTGGGCCAAAACGGCCACAAGGCAAGTGACAGATGCTCCCCGCTCCCTCTCTTCAGTAAAAAAAAAAAGAGAGGCAGGAGAGAGAGAGAGAGAGAGAGAGATACGAGTTTAGAAGGAACTAAACGGCTTTAATGAAATATTAATAGAAAAGTAAAAAGGAAATAATGAAATGTATAGAAAACCGTATCGAGCTGCCAGGATGACAGTCACCTCGCCAGCTGGCCCTGGGGAAGCCCCAGACTGGACTCAGTGACGGATGGGAACTGGATTCCGGAGCTGCATTCAGGATCGAGACCAAATGCACACGAACAGACAGAGTCCTCCTCAGGCGTCGACCATCGAAGAAAGAGGGCTGACCCTTTGATCCCTCAGCTTTTCTACTGCGCGTGAGGCAGATGGGATGGAATCCCCTGTTGGGCAATTTTGGGTCACCTGTCTAGTCCGCTCCTCCCCGCAGGTGCGACCCCTCTGCGCTTTTCCGCTTCCCACCCTCCAACGGGGCAAATAGCCACGTTATCTGCCCTTGGGTGTTATAGCCCTAAGTCTAAGCAAGAGCCTCTCTGCATACCATGCCTGGCATCAACTATCAACACAGGTCTCGTCACTCTGAGAGTGAACGGTTTCTGCACAATAGGCTGCTCACTGCAGTAGTTAGAAGAGGCTTAGCTAAAAAGTGAAGTGACTGAAGAGAGAATCGGTTCCGTTTTACTTCAAACAAGGACAGATGCTATTTGTCCCATGATGGCATTGGTGGAGTACATCATGTCTGTTAAAAAGACAGAAAACAGGAACGGTCTGGGTGGGGAAGGCCGGACAGGTTACCCCTTTTGTGGTGCAGGATATGTCATACGCGTTTCTGCCAGGGCGTCATAAGTTATCTTTTGCAGTTGGGCACACAGCACAAGTTCCCACAACTCCAGTAAGTTTAACTCTCTGAGGGAGAGGATGAGAGAGAAAAGAGACTTACACGTTTAAAAAACAAATTAAATTACTTTAATGAAAACCTCAACCAAAAAAAAGAGAGAAACTAAAGACACATGCACACTATATCCACAACTGTATTAAGAGAGAAAAGATCCTTTTATTGTGAACATGGCGTGCGGGAGCCCAGGAGTCACAGGGGTTCAGGCACTAACAGGAAACGGGCACCTACAAGGACAGAGTCAGAAAACGCTGGTAAAGCCCAAAGGCAGGACGAGACAGGACTTGGTTCCCCTTCCTTTGGGAAACACAGCCGGCAAGGAAGGGTTTCTAGCCCAGCTGGCATTGAGCAGGGGGTGGCTCTGGCGCCTTGTCCCCATGGGGAACGCCCTTTGAGACTGTGCGTCTGCAGGGATGCACAGTGCGCCTGTGCCACGCAGCAGGGCTCCGTCGGGAGCCCCTGGGGAGCTGCCATGGACTTCTTCCCAAAGCCTGCACGGCACCATCCCTGGCCGTCCCTTGCCAGCCCCTTGGACTGACTTAGCGCAGTTTAAGGAGTTGGGAAAGATGGGCAGCAGAGCCTGGGACTCACCTGGGCTTCTTCACCATCTGGACCTTTCTTCTTCTCTTCAGTCGCAGTCTTCTTCCTCTCTTCCTTCTTTTTTCTTCTTGTTTACATTCCATCTCCTCTTCCCAGGCCTCTGGTCTCTTCCTTTTGCTTTGGTTTTCGGTTTCCTGGAGGGAGCCTGCAAACCTTTCCATCCCACAGTGGATTGGAGAGGTAAAGCCAGGATCAACTGGATCAATCAGTTCTCCATTTAACCCAAGCTCACTCCTTTTACCTTTGTGCCTTTGAAAGGTTCTTTTGATCTTCTGCACATCACAGGGACTCTGTCGTGGTCTCGGGGGCGGTTGGAGGAAAAGTGGTGGTTGCCTAAACCAGAAATGTTGGCGTTAGCAGGTGGCAAGGGATGCCCTGGAGGAGTAAGCAATTTTTTGGCAAATTGCTCCCTTAGCTCTCTAGAGAAGGTGCCTTGGGCTGGTTGGCATTAGCCCTTTCTTCCAAGGGCCTCACTTTCGAACACAACGTTCTCACAGGTGTGTGACACTCTGCTAATTTGCAGGGGCCATTCAGCAGACACCCTGCGGTCCCCTGCGGGCAAGAAAAGGCTTGCCCACTTCTTTCTCCTGCCGTTTCTTCTGCCCTCCCGAGACAGAACTCTGCAGATACCCCTTTGGTGCAACACCCCCTTCTGCGGTGGCAGGCTTTGCTTTTGGAGTCTGTCCTTCTGCAGGTATTTTGTAGGTATTTCCTTTGAATAAGCACATTCCTAACGCATTGGAGAAACCACCTTTCCACTTTCACTTACACTGCCCTGTTCTGGGGGATAAAAAAAAACCATACAAAGCCACATGGCAATGAATGCTGGGAAGAGGCACAGCAGCTCCTTGGACTCATTAAGACATACCCTCCTCCACGAGACACATTGTTGCAGTGTTTGTGGACCTGCCATACCTCTGCTATTTCCAATCCTGCCTCCGTATCTGCCACTTCTACTTCCTTGAGGACTAGCAGAGAGGGTGGTGCCTCCAGGAAAGCTTTTGCCTGGTGCACCACGGCTGCTACCCCTGTACCTGGGGGAAGGGCAGCCCCCTCCTCCTCCTGCTGCTGCTGCTCCCTCCCGCTGCAAAGGAAAACAGAGTAAGAGCCCGTCAATGGAGACCACCAGCCCAGCGCTCCCAGAGCCTGCCCTGCCCTGCCCTGCCTGCAGCGTGGTGCGATGGGGCAGGACGGGCAGGGGGCCAGCAGCTGGAACCGCGGCTCTGGCTCAGCAGTTCCAGCTGGGATGCTCCTGAGAGCCGGCATGCCACCATGACAGCCCTGCCCAGCCCTTGCCCTGCCCTCCTCATCCAAGCTGTGGGCAGCAGCAGAGGCTCCGTGTCCCCGCAGAACCAGGTCCAGCAGCCGCTGCCCAGCGGGTCCCCTTGCTCCTCCAGGTGACATCCTCCCTTGGGCTGCCACACCTGCATAGGGACACTCAAGGGACAAGTGAGCATGGCTCCTCCCGGCTCTGGCCGAGGAGCAGAGGCCAATTTAGTTCTGGGGACGGAGTGAAGCAGGAAGCACCTCAAGCGCTCCGCAATGTCGAAGGGTACCAAGGGCTGAGCTCTCTCCTGCTGCAGCGTGATGGGCACAGACTTCCTCCGGGTGAAGGGCAGCAGCATCCTCAATTCTGCAGACGTGCCGCTTGCAGGAGGACAAAAGGCCCTCCCTGCCTTTCTTTCCAAAACTTACCTGAGCGGTGATGTCCTCCTTTATTGACAGATGGGGCAAGCAGCGGTGCTTGCTTGGGATCATCCTACAAGAATCAGAGAGCGGTTAGAGAGCAGCCTCGCAGCAGAAAGGGCCACTGGCAAGCTGCCAGGCGGCACCAGCAGCCTGAGAGCATTAGCGGTGGGACTCTCTGCCTTCTGGGGCTCACCCCACTCACCACACATCCTGGCACAGCCAGCGGTGGGGGAAAGGCCATTCTCACCTCTGCCTGGACCTCTAGCAGCTTCTCCAGGCTCCTGGGATTGAATGTCCTCCACTGGGCAAGAAGGAGTGGAAGAAGCTGAGCAGCGATGCATCTGCTGCTCGGCTGGAAGAGCAGTGCTCAGGGACAGAAACACTCACAGCGTGGCAGCGGCTCAGCTCCTTCTCCAGGTGCTTGATGGATGGGAGGCAGCTCACCCGGGCTCTCTTGTCTCCTTCTGGTGTCCTGTGCACCAGGAAGGGACAGGGAGGGAGCTGGGTCAAGCCCAAGCTGCCTCTTCTCCCCTCTCTTGGCATTGCAGCTTCTTCTGCCCTTCCCTTCTGGGCACCAAAAGGTGACCAGGGGATTCAGGATGTAGAAATGCCCCTATTCCTATGTGCCAGCGTGCTGCCTGTTCCCTGCCCAGGCTCTGCTCGGAGGGCAGAGGCCATTCACAGGATGCTATGGGCCCAGTTGGGAACCTCTCCTGCCCAGTCATGGGACGTGGCACCATGACTCACCTGAAAGTGGCAACACAGGAGCTGCTGGGCCAGGAGAGGATGATGGAGGTCCCATCCTCATCACTTCCTTCCTTTTCTGCTCTTGCTGCCTCCTTGTCAGCACTCAGCACCCACAGCTGGTCCAGGGCCAGGCAGAGCTGTGGGCGCAGGGTGGTGCCACATCTGAAGAGCGGAGAGGCAGGCAGGGAGCTGGAGGTGGAGCCTGCCGGAGCCCTGTCCCCCGCCTGCCGTTGGGGCAGACATGGGTGCATCCAGCAGCAAGGTGCCCCCGGGGGCTGAGGCTGGTGCCAGGGTGTCCCTGCCCCGCTGCCAGGGACAGGGCTGGGGGAAAGGCGGCTGGGCTTGCAGGCACTTACTGCAACTTGGCAATGAGCAGCTTCTGCTGGAGGAGGCAAAGGCACCTCTGGCTTCTCTTGCAGCCCTGGCTCAACCACACATCCACGCTCAGCACCGCCGTGCCCTTTCTGAGAGGCTCCCTGCAGAGCAGAGAGTGGTGGGTATGTGAAAGGCTGCTGCTGTGGGGCCCGGCCATGCCCACGTGTCCCCGAGCCCCAGGGAGAGCCCACCTAGAGCCACAGCAGCAGTTGGCCTGGCCCATTCCACCCGGGACTGGAGGACCCTGGCCGTGCCCAAAGGACACGGCCCAGGCAGCCACAGTAAGGATGGGATGCGGGGTGCTGCTGCTGGTGCTGCTTTGGGCCAGCACAGCTCCATCCTGCTGTCTCTGGTGGCTCTTGGCTGCAACTGACAAACACTGAGAGCTCAACGGAAGCTGGGTGGTTACCGGGAGGCACCGGGGCATGGCTTTTCTCCACTATGGCCATCTCTGTCTGGCACGGGGGAGCCCAGAGCAGGACACAGCAGAGAGCACCCATCACCTCCCTCCATCCGCTGCCCACTTACGGCTAGCGTCGTCTGCGCGGCTGGCGCCGCTTGTTGCGCTGTGGCTGTCCCTGGCAGCCCACGAGGGTCCTGCGGCGCTTTGGACAGCGTGCTGCTGGAGGCAGCCTGGCCGTGGTGGTGGTGTGCCCCACCAGGCCTGCGGGAGATGGATCCACCTCCATGGGCTCTGTGTCATCTGCGGGGGGATCCACCTCCATGGGCTCTTCCTCATCCCTCTTCTCTGGTGGGTCGACCTCCATGGGCTCATCTCGCCGGGCAGGGCTGCTGCTGCTGGCACCAGCCCACTGGCGTTTCCTGGGCTGGGGAGGCATCCTCAGGGCTTCCAATGAGCCTCTTGGCCCTGGGCCCACTCAATGTAGGCACTGTTGCCACCCACTGTGGGCACTCGCCTCCCTTGGCCGCCTCCTCCTCTCGCAAGCAGGCTTGGCGTGAGTGTGTCTGGCTGCTGAGCGAGCTGTGGGCCAGCCACAGGGCTGCCTGCTTGCCTAACGGCCAGCCGGTGATGTCACCAACGGACGTTGCTGTGGCTGGGAGGGGGGCCCCTGAGGCCCTGAAGGCCCCATTGCGGGCAGCCCTTTTGCTTCCAGAGAGAAAGGCTGCCCCTGGAGCAGTGGGTCTGCCCTCCATGTCCCCTGGTGTGCCCTGGGCTCCAGCCCCCTCCTTGTGCCAGGCCTCAACAGGACAGCGGCCACAGTGTCAGAGGGCCTGGCCTGGTGCATGCTGCTGCGCAGGGGTGACAGGAGGAGTCCATTGTAGGGCCACCGAGGTCCTTGGGGCCTGGAGGAGGGGTGTTCAGTCTGCGGACGGGAAGGCCCATGGCGGGTTGCTGTCCCCGGCCGGTTCTTGCCTCAGCTACCCAATGGGTGGTTGAAGATGACGCCAGACCCACCCTGGTGTTGCACAGAGAAGATCTGCTGCTTGGTGGGGACTCTCTGTGCCTTCAGAGATGAGGGAAGAGAACTCAAGCACAGAGCTCGTTGCCTCAGTGATGTCATGTCATGTTCTTCATCAGCTGAATCAGTGCTTTATGGCTTAAAGAGAGACCTGGTGACATCCAATAAATTTAAAAAAAAAAAAAAACAAAAACAAACCCAACCCCCTGACCGTTCCAATATTTCCATTTCATTTTGATAAGATTTAACTTTGTGCTTTCTAGTTGTGGTGTGAGCAATTCTCTGTGCCGTTGCTTTCTTAGGCAGAGCCTTAGTGCTTAGGTAGGTGTGTGACTTATTGAACCAGTACCAGAAAAATGATTCCTTAGAAACACCTTATATGCAGCCTGTTTTTCTGCATTGTTCAGGAGAGGCAGCTTCATGATGGAGTGTGGTGAACTGCTTGAGAATTCTTCATTGGAGTGCCTGCCTTTAGAGCAGCAGCTCTCTTAAATGACGGAGCTGTGCGGACCCTTCTGAGGCCACAAACAAGTGCAGGCTCAAGCGATGGAAATGCTGTATCTACGTAGTTCTTAGTATTCCACGCTTTGGTCTTGGAAGGCTGAGACACCTGGAAGAGCAGGTGCTCTTTCCTATAAAATACCCCCAAACCCCTCACCTACTAACAGCCTTTTTCTTTATGAACTTGATTGATGATGTACTGTGATCTTGGGTTGATTCCCCTATGTGGAATGACTAAAACATGCGGCTTGTATTTGAAGGGCTGGAATCTGAGCACAATTTGCTGCAAGTCTGAAGTGCCCCTGAGCAAAGGGAGCCACAGAAGTCAGGGCTGCAGCACAGGAGGGAATCCACGGAGCATCAGTGGGTGGGTGGCAGCAAAAGTTTTACTTGTGTGCTGAACCCCCACCCAGAGATTTGCGAGCTACAGCTGGCTTGTGGACTGGATGGTCTGGCACTACTTGACTGCCGGTTAAGATAGCAGACCCTCTAAGCAGTTGTCGACCTCTGAGTAGGCAGGTGGGTAACATGCCAGCAAGAGTGTTTGGGGGAGAAGAGAGCTGCTGCATGCACGCCTCTGGGATTCGGCTGCCCGTGGCAGGAGATGCGTGAAGTTGGGTGTGTGTGCTGTCACGGGCAGATGCTCAAGGGCAGCTAAGAGCGAGCTGGAGCGCTCTGCTTTCACCCGGGAGAGAAAGGCTGCTGCTGAAAGCACAGGCTGGCAGGATCCTGACGGAGCCAAGGAGCAGAAAGGAAGGATTTAAACAATGGGGGAGTGCTCCTTTCAGCAGGGATGGCTATACCTTGGCACTTGGTGAGCTTGGTTTCATTCCTCTTTCCTCCATTGTCTCTCTCCTCCTTCTTTCCTCTCTGTTGTTGCAGCTCCTGGAAGTAGAGGGAAAAGACAGCTGTTGAGGATTGCCTTGGAGCCTTATCTCAGGAAAGCCTGAGCATCAGGTTGGCAGGTTTCCAAGCTGCTAGCCGTGCTTCCTTCCCATGAGCCCAGGACACAAGCCTTGGGGAGCCGCGGCTTTGCTTCCAGTATTTCTTTGTTCCCTGAGCACGCGTTTGCAAATTCTGTAACCTTTTGCCCTTGTCCCTCCGCAGGTTAAGGTGCAACATGCTGACTTTTGATCTGCCCATCTTAATCTCTCTCCTTCTCAGCAGCATTCCTGATAGTCTTATTTCCACAGGTTGTGCCAGTCTGGAGGAGAAACGTTTCCTTTTTGAGCTCAGGCACATGATCTGAGGACGCTCACCATTTCTGACTGTGCCTAATGATTTAGGTTCTTCCTGAAGACACCAAGAGGATTGCTGTGTTTGTCGCTCTGTGTGTCTTCATTGCTACTCGTACTCACAAAACAACTGGACCAAATTTGGGATCTGATGACTCAGGTTTCGACTTGCAGCTTCTTCTGCTTCTTCGGACCCTTGTTGCATAGGAGTTCCTGTGCTTTTGCCTTCTATTTGGTGCACACAAGCAGCGTATTGGCTTTGTGATCTGGGCATTATTGAGCATTTATTGTTCAATGTGGGCAAGCGTGACTCCCAGGGCCGTGAACACTTGGAAAACATGCTATGCAGTATTACCTGCAGGGTGTGGCAGACTGACCCAAATGATTCATGGTTTTGTTAATCCTTATACCTAGGAAAACAAATGTATGCAAAAGAAGGCCAGCAACACCAGAGTGTGAGGGATGGCCTTAAACGTGTGTTTTCCCATGAGATGTGACTTCTGTGTAGGCACCTAGTTCCAGGTACTGCAAATTTGTGTAGAATTTCTTGGGAAATGGCTGAGCTGCTGCATCTGCTCTTGAAGTGTCAGCTGGGAGAAAAGGCTGATACTCTTGAGGAACACCGAGTAATATCAGGTTGAGACCAATGAGTTTCCATTTGTGTGGGAAAAATAATACTTTGCATTGATTGAGCAGTTAGAAAGCTGCTAAGAAAGGACAATCTCCAGAGTGTTTTGAAAAATCATCACTTAGAATGCAGCTTAATGAAAATTGTCATGAGAAACCTGGGCTTAGGCCCACAAAAGTATGTAGGTATTGAAGAAGGCTGGTGCAAGAAGCGTTCCTTGCTGGTGGGTTGCCGTTAGCCTTGCGTCTGTGGAGGTGGTCGGCATGCGTTCACACAGCAACGCAAGCCAGAGCAGCTTCTCGACTGCTCTAATTCTCCCCTGGGTTGCCTCCAGCGCTGGGGGTGGGACAGGAGAGCTGTGGGCACTCCGCACTTCCCAAGGACTTCAGAGAGGCCTGCGGAAGAAAGGGCTCTGCCAGAGCAGAAAGGCAAATGTATGGCAATACTCGATAGCTTTCTTCTGTAGGAAGAAAGGAGGCAGTGGCAAATCCCGTTGCTCCAGTTACCACCCTTTCAACAGAGACCCTGAGGAGGACTGAAGTGTGCTGCTCTGTGCCAGTGAGGATTTGCCTGCAGTTTTGGATATTCTGCTTTTACAGGCAGTATGTGCCTCGTACGTTTATTGTTACAGATGAGAGTTCTGCTGCGACTCTGGTGTTACTGGAGAGGGGGGATGTGGCACTGAAACACTTAGTGGTGCTCCTGGGCCCTGTTTTGAACTAGTTCTTAAAAAATGTGTTTTTCTTACCTCTGCTGGAGTTTGTCATGTTGAGTTCACTACTGAAATCCCACTTCAACATCCCTTTCAATGTCACAGGTAGAAGAGCCCAAGCAGTTCTCGCTGGTCCCTCCGGCAGTTGACTTCAGAAACAGGTCCTGTGTTTTGGTGAAAGAAAGTGTTGCTTGACGAGGTACGTGCGCTGTGTTGGTGTGAGTTGGGGTGGGGAAGACGGGAAGCAAAGTAGAGACTGAGCTGGGCTTTCTTAGGAGAAGGAGAAATGCCTTCAGCTCTGTGTTGGGTGCTAAACTCTTAAAGAAGATGCTGCTGTGGATTTTCTTGAAAGGCTGTCCATTAGGAGTGGCCTAGAGAGGAATGGTATTTTGTAAATGACTCTGGAAAGAAGCCAGAGGAATAAGAACAGTGTCATGGTTTTGCTGCATTTTGATAGAGATTTACTTTAGTTCTGCCCTTAGTTGCTTATAATCAAAAATGCCGTTCTGACTGAAAGCACAGCGGCATGATAAGGTGCTGAGAAGTCTCTGGCTAATTCTGCAGGTGGGTCGCTGGTAGCCTTCCTTCAGAGGAGGTGTGGGAGAAATGTCTGTCTGTGGGGTCGGTGCGCTTTTGGGGAGGGGAGAAGATACCTCTGCCTGTGCAAGAGCACCGTCCCTGGCAAAGAGGTGCAGGGAGAGTGCCTGACCACCGCTCCTGCTGTGGACTGTAGCGTCTCCTTGTCTTTGTACCTACGCTGTGTGTCATTTTTCAGATTGAGAAATAAAACTCTCAAGTTCTGAGAGCTTTTTTCTCTGCCTGCATGACAAAGTCGTGTTTCAGCTTGAAACTCATCTGGTCTGTGTCTGCTCTGCCTGAAAAGACACCTGAAAGGAGTCTGCAGAGTTGGCGTGCCCATGGGGGAGATACCCAGCTGGCCCTTTGTGTGGGGTGGATGGTGGCGGATGCCCAGAGCAGTGGGCAGCAGCAATTCCTGCTGTTGGTACTTAACCGGGAACCGCTTTGGTAAAGGGGTGGAGATGGTGCTTTCTGTGGCATCTCTGGGGTCTCAGTCTTGCAGCGACACCTTTGACGTTGGAGGGGTGGACTGCTATAAGCTAAGTAAGCAACCTCTGACAAGACTGCAGGGGTAGTCCTTGTGTGGCAAAAAGCCTGGCAGTGTTTTCATGGAGCTCTGCCCACTTGCTTCTGTGGTCTACGTTATCATGCTACTCGCAGTGCTGTTTCCCTCCCCCATGAAAACGGGCGTTCTGCAGGACAGGATGTTTTACCTGCTGCGGTGTGTGATGCCTGGCCCTGGAAAGATGAGGCCAGATAGAATTTCCCCGGAACAAAACTGGCCTGGGTCTGCAAAACTTGCTCTGTGTCAATAAAAACTGAGAGGACTAAATAGCTGGTAAGGTTTGATTATGAGCTGTAGCACAGAGTTGATACTGGAGGTATGATTCTCTATGGCTGTTGTGGTTTGGGCCGGATTGGCCACTGGGTGGCAGGACAGATGCTCTCGTCAACGTGTCTTCAAAGAGAGGCAGGAGAGAGAAAGAGAGACTCAGGATTTCAGAAGGAACTGAACTACTTGACTAAAACGTTAAGAATAAAATAAAAAGGAAATAATGAAATATATACAAAACTGTATTGAGCTCCCAGAATGGTTTTACGTGTAATAGTGGAAGTAGAGATGTGTGATTTTGTTGCTGTTGGTTTTTTTTATCCCTGAGGACAGGCATAACAGTGGGAAATACTCAAAGTAAGGTGAAGAAAACTGAGCAGTTTCCACTAAACTAAAAATTGCAAGATCAGCAGAAGAGAGAGGAAATATTTCTTCTATAGCATAATTGTTATGGGTCTTTCTTAGCAGCCCTAGATTACAGTCCTTTTATTCAGCAGCAGAACCTGCACCTGTGTCATACATCTGGTACGTGTCCTGAGGATGGCAACTAAGTATAAGCACAGCAGAATTGTACCCCATGTCGGGGTCATGCTGACTGAGCTGAGGCAGTCTTCCAGAACATATAAGTGAATTTGGGGACGTCCCTGCGTGTTGGAACTTCACAGTATTAATGATTCGATCAATAGAGTTTGAGGAACGTCAGCAAGTTTGTACTACTTTCTCTTCTTTATTGACTTTATAGAACAGCACTGAAGTTATTCATATAGATTCTTTAGGCAATTCAAATACTTTCACTGAATGACAGAAAGGCTGAGGTTGGAAGGGACCTCTGGATGTCATCTTGCGATAGCCGCCTGCTGCAGCAGAGACAGCCAGCGCCGCTCAGCCAGGGTCTGGCTCCATCTTCTCTGCAGCCTCCCATCAGGCTTTTTATGCATTGATCAATTCCCCTGCGAGCCTTCTCTTCACCAGGCTAAGCGGTGCCAGCTCGCTCAGCCTTTCCTCAGAGGAGAGATGCTGCAGTGCCTTTATCATCTTCACACTCCTTTGCCAGACTCTCTCTCCAGTCCAGCCCAGGACACCATCAGTGCTCCTGGTGGCAAGGGCACACTGTTGGCTCATGATCAGCTGGGTGGCCACCAGGACCTGCAGGGCTTTTTACGCCAAGCTGCTTTCCAGCCGAGCAGCGCGCCAAATGTGCTGGTTCCTGGGGTTGTCCCTCGCCAGGTTCTGGACTTCACTTCTTTCTCCTGTTGAACTTCTTGTGGCTCCTGCCTTGGCAGGGTGTGAGCATGGGGTGATGCAGAGGGCAGAGCCAAGTGGTGCAGACTCTGAGCAGGAGGAAAGATTTGGGTGCCAGTGTTGCAGGGCATGACGGGGCAGTAGAGGCTGGTAGGAGAGCAGATCCCCGGGAGGTGGGGGCAGATGATGTGGTGAGGAGGAGACCAGGCATGGGACGTTTGGCAGTGGGGCATGGTCCAGCCCTGGAGTCCCCCTTCTGACTGAACCGTTGGCCGGCATGTGTCCCAGCTGCTGGCCTGGCCCTGGTTTTGGCAGCTCCTGGGGCCTTGTTCTAGTTGTGCCGGCGGGGTGGCCTCTTGGGTGGCTGAGGTGAATGTTGGGAGCTGCTGGCCCTCCTCTTCGGGCCTCGCCGTGGCCCCCCACGGGAGAGGTCCCTGCTGCGGCTGGGAGTAGAGGGACCTGCAGCAACCTCCCCTGGATCGTCATGCAGCTCCTCCTGTTCCCCGTTGGTTGGAACAGGGGCATCGGGCAGCTGCCGGGAGCCCCATGAAGAGCAGCGGTGGAGGTGTTGGGTCGCTCCTCTTCATCGTCTGCAGCAGGGCTGCGGGAGGTGGCTTGGCCAGGGCCAGGAGACCCCCTTCTGGAGGCAGCAGGAGGAGGGACAGCCACGGGGCTGCCCTCCCGCTCCTCGGCAGCATGGCTGTCCTCGAGGCCCAGCAGACGGTGGGCCTCCGCGCTGCAGCGTTGCACGGCGACGTTGATAAGCTGCTGTACAAATGTCGCCGCGCGATCCTGGAGGCTGACCTGCAGCAGCCGGACCAGGACCTCTTCGTCCAGACCAAAGAAGCCCAGGACGGCCAGGATGAGGTCCTCCATCACAACGGCTGCTGAAGGCTCCTCGGCAAAGATCAGCCCCAGCTGCTGTTGGAGCCAGGGCAGAAAGCGTTGGAGGAGAGCCGGGTGGTCGTCAAAGAGGAACGCCCAGGTATGGGGCTGGAGGCCGCCCACCAGAGCCCTGGGCACTGACTCCACTGCCAGCAGCTGAGGTGTTACAGAGCGGCGAGGGGGGCTGTGGGTGTCTGGGTGCCTGGGCGCTCCTCCGGCCTGCCGGGTGCCAACTGGTGCGGGGGCTGAGGCAGATGACGGGATGGGAACCTCTTCGAAGTCATTGTCTGCCCTCACCGAGTGCACGATGGATCGCACTCTCCTCTTGCAGAGAGGGCACTCGGGCTTGCTGTTAGCCCAGCGCAGGATGCACTGGTAACAGAATTGGTGGAGGCATGGCATGGCATAGGCGGCATCGTCCCAGCTGTCCAGGCACACTGGGCAGCGGTTGTCCAGGTCCATTGCCATGCTCTCCACTCGCTGCATCGTGCTAGGGGCAGCTGGGGGTGACCAAGTGCTCCCTCCCTGTGGCGCTGCAGCAGCCGGTGTCAGGCTGGAAAAGGAAGAGAGGCCACGGTCACTGGCTGGCCTGAGGAGGGCTGGAAGAAATGCCCAGGTCCCTCAAGAAAGAAACCCTCCCAGCTCCCCAGGGTGCGATGTCCCCACACAGCTCACCTGGACTATTACCCATTATTGCTCTTCCGTGTGTGTGGTGGTGAAGCTGCAACATTTCCTCCTATGGCAATCAAAAGAGACTTCAGGGCCTTGGGACGGTTGGTAAGGGGATGTGGGGCACAGGTTATTTTTTCCTCTTTCCTTCCAGTTACAGGCAGCGACATTGGAAGAAACATACAGACAGGCCCAGTCTATTAATAGGTGGCTCCATGGCTGGTGTGACCAACAGAATTTTGTTTTTTTTGATAAGGGGATGGCCTACACAGCACCAGGCTTGCCGGCGTCAGATGGGATTCACTTGTCTCAAAGGGGGAAAAAGGTCTTTGCTCACCAGCTATCAGGGCTCCCTGACAGCGCTTAAAACGAGGCTTGAAGGGAGAGGGGGACAATATCAGGCTTACCTGTGACAAGCTGTGAGATGACACGCCAAGGTTAGAGGGACAGGGTGCTAGCGAGGGCCCACAGGCTGTTGCTCTGAGATGTGCTGGCTACGCTGCAGGACACCTGAAGTCTTCCAGCGATGAATCAAGAAGGAAACACCAAGGAATGAAAAGGTGTTCCTCTAAGAAGGTGATAAGAAGGTGCCTCAAAAGGAGGCAGACACGACAGTTTTTCTCCTAAAATCACCGACTGAGAGGGTAGGACTGAATCCCCGTGGGTGGATTTACTCTTAGTCGCTTACAAAGTATTTTCAGTGACTTTCTGGCACACCGTGAAAGTACAGTGGAAAGAGAAAAACCAAAGGCAAAAAAAATACCGGTAGACCGTATAACACACAAAAAGATCATTTAATTTCTACTCATGGCTTTCACCAGGAAGTGAAACTCTAATCAAGTATTTCCAAAGCCTCTTAGCCAAACTGGGAATCCCTCCCACAACAGATTCAGTGAGTTCAGCTGAGCCTAAATGGAACCCAGCAGCCGCACCGTGCTGGGAAAGGTCTTGCGCATGCCCATGCACTTCTCCTCATCAATGAAGAGTGTGTTGGCTTTGACGGCCAGGTCATGCTGCAAGACCGACTTGGTATGAACCAGCATTTGCAGGGTGTCCTCGGTGTCTCTCAGGCGCTGCTGGAGGCTCTGGACCGTCTCGTTGATTTTGTGGACCTCGTTGACAAGGCTGGAAAACAGCAAGAAACCCTGGTTAACAGTGCCATCGTGGGGGTGGTTTCTAGCGTGGCATTGCTGAAGGGCCCCTTGGTCACAGGATTTCCCCCTTCAGCGTGCTCAGACTAACTCAGACCCCCCGTTTCTGGCAGACGCATGGGAAAGCTGAGGGCAGAGCTCCTCCAGACCTCAGCGGGGAGGCATGGTTAAGTCTGCTCAAAGGCTTTGGCAATGCGCAGCCGCCTCTCCCAGAGCAGCTCGGGCCAGCAAGAAGAGGGATGAGCAGGTGTGGTTTCCTGTTCCTGCTTGGTTTGGGGGGTTTGTTGGCTCCCCCTCCTGGATTTCCCTGTGCAGGCATCCTCCCCATGCCCACAGATGCACACAAAGAAAACAGGACATCTGGGAGAGGCTAAAAGTGAATGTGAAACAAGGGGAGGATGGAAAAAACCCTTGTTGTACGAGATGCTGCAAAGGCTGTGGGGCTGGGTTTCAATTGCTCTGAAAAGGCTTCAGCTGGAGTCTTGCCCAACGGGCTCCCAGGAGGGGTGAACTTTGGGGTGCCTCAGAGGGGGTGCTGCTGGGCGCTCAGGCCAGCCTACTCCTCCACAGCTCCTCGGCGTGCAATCCCAAACAGACCACTGTGTCCTTGAAAGGATTTCCAGTGTCCTCGGAGAAGGTGAGGACAGCCCTTTCTGCTTCTCCATAGGGGGCACCCTTCCTTGCAGTTCCCCAAAAGGAAGGGCCTAAGGGATCTCAGCAGGATCCTGTTGGAGAGTAAAGGGCTCGTCCTTCAAAACTGAGCACATCCAACTGCCGGGAAGCAGGCTGGAGAGAAGATGGGGCTTACCCAAGCGGGAAGAATCCATCCCCTCATGGGGTGCCATCAGGCTATACCCGGCCATGGTGTACAGCCTCCTTTGTGGGCGCAGAGCTCTCCCAGCACCCAAAGGCTGCAATACCTGCTCATTGCTTTTGATTATAGCAGTGCGCTTATGGAAGGACTGTTGAAAGAAAAGCCCATGCTTAATTTTTCATGCAGTGCTACCCCCGGGTGCTACCAGCCGTAACTCCTCAAGGAGCCCACCAGACCCACGCTCCTGCCTTACCGGAGCTGGGCAGTGTCCCGGCACAGCTCCACGTTTGGTCTGCGTGTGCGCTCGTCCAGCCGGCTCTGAGCCACTTTTAAGGGAGGCCCTTGGTCTTTAATGGCCTTTTGGATGGCTTCGATGGTCTTCTCCACCTGGAAGATTTCCTGCAGCGTCTGGCGTAAAAAAGAAACCCATGCACAAATTAAAAAGTATCTTCTCAAGTGACAACATAATTACCCTTTCCTCCTGTCCATCTGCAGAACAATACAAGTTCAATAAGCAGACCCTGGGCTCAGACCCCTGTCATTCTGCTACACATCAAGGCGCAGAGCCAAGAGTAATTTTTCTTCAGGGAAAAACCTCTCTTGGCTCTTGCTGTCACATCAGAGGAGGTTTTGGAGCACTGATGGACCTATTGAATTCCCAGCTTCCCAAAATTACTGCTTGCTGGAACTAATCATCCATCAACAGTAACTCAGAGAGGGAAGGTTCTTCATGGATCCTCACTGAAAGACGTGGCATCAGCTCGCAGTGCTGCAAGCCCCGTCTTCCCTCAGTTACTCAATACAGTGTCGGGCACGTTTCAGGAAGCTTTCTATGAGACCCACAGCTCTGAGGCAGGTGTCCATCACTGATTTCCACTGACTCTGCTTGGCAAAGCAAACACACGCATGCCCGTGCAGCAGCCCCAGAGCACGGAGAGTGAAAGCACGTCCTTGGAGGAGAAGCAAGCCTGCAACCCCCCCAGCAGGCAGCCCAGCAGAGGCCCAGCAAGGCCGTTCTGGAGGGCAGCCAGCGCTTCTGAAGGAACTACCAGGAGATGCAACCAGCATTGGCATTTTCTGCTGGCAATCCCTGTGCTCCCAGGCTGCCAGTGAGGATGCCCTAGCAAAAACAGATCCCTTGAGATGAAATTACGGTGCCAACTCCTAAGGGTCCCACCTCAGGGGTGTCACTAGGAAGTGACAGTGACACACCGAAAGGGAGGGGTTCCGACTACCTTGGCCAGGTGGGTCCAGATCTTGCTCTTGGCATCGGCTGTCTCGCTGATGCGTTTGGTGAAGGCGATGTTCACCCTGTTGAACTGGCTCCGCATCTCGTTTGCCGCCACCACCAGCAGGTTCTCGATGTTGTCCCGCAGCTTGGAGGAGGCCGCCCGTTGGCTCTGTGAGCGGAGGATGTTGTCGTCTGTGATATTGGCCCAAGAGTCCGGCACCGAGATCCTTCAGGAGGTGAGGGGGAAGAAGAGGCCCCAGTAAGCCCGTAGTGCTGAAGCTGGACGTGGGCAGGCATGAAGCCTGCCTGGGAGCAGCACTGATTAAATGTATCTGAAATCTCTGTCTTTAATTTGAGCATAGGTTGTGGTTTAACTCTGGCCAGCAGCTAGGACCACACAGCCACTCTCAATGGAGGGGAAAGAGAAAGAACAGGACTCACGGGTGGAGATAGAGACAGTTTAATAGAACAACAACAGAAAATAAGAATGAGAAGAAGACTACGAGTAAGGGTAAGAATAAAGGTAAGGTTAACAATAACAATAACAGTAAGAATAACAATAAGCAGAGAGAAACGGTCCCACTCAGGCAGCTGTCTCCAGGCGGGATGGACGTGCCTTGACAGTGGGCTGGGGACAAGCAGCTCCCTGCCAGGGAGAGGCACCGTGCATCCCGGGCACAGCTTGCTGCTGGCGTGCCGCCCAGCGTGCACTCACGTGGCATCGACCCGCTCCACCGCTGGGTAGTAGCTGATGCCGTGGGAGGTGCTCCTCAGGTGGTGACACTTGTCATCGATGCGGTGGGCCGCCTGCTTGTGGGCCAGGTCCCTCTCCAGCTCGTGCTGGGCCACCCTGTTGGACCTTCAACATGCAAACAACAGCCATCGCTGGGGATGTTCAGGTGGAAGGGCTTCCTCCCCGCTCCAGTTCCCCGCAGCTCCCTCCCACGCAGCTCTGTCCTCCCATGAGCATCACTGCCCACTTCCCGGGGAGCCCGCCTGGCTTTTCCATCTGCACGGTGTGGGGAGAGGTCGGGGTCCGCTGGGGGTCCACATCACAACTGCAAATGCACATCAGCCCTACGGCATGACATAAGGAGCTCCTCCTTACGTGAGCTGGGCTTTGGCTTCATCCAGGTACCGCTGCATCTTCTCCTGGCACGACCTGATGACATTGACTTCCTGGGTAAAGGACACATGGCCCCATCATCAGTGTCTGTACTCAGTTGTCCTGATGCCACTCGTCCCCTCAGACCTCCCCAACCCTGCACACAGCAAGAACTTGCCTGCTTGTCTTTCTGCCCAGAGTAAACAGGCAGGGAGTGGAGAAAGTGCCCCCAAACTGCGTGCATGTCTTTAGTGCACTACTCCCTGAAGATGGTCACAGAACCCCCACACGCTACCCAAACACGCAGCTGCTCTTCAGCTATTCCTTCCTCTGTACGGCCAAGTCATACCCACACGGCGTGGGCATGCTGCTGCCTGGGGGAACACCATCCCCTGGCCCAGCAGGTTTTGGGGGGGTTGAAGAGCTGAGCACCTCCCCAGCGGTAAGGAGCCAGGTAGGGAAGAAGGCTGCAAAGCCTCAGTAGGGCAGTTTAGGTAAAACTGGCTTTAACACATGATCTGGGTGGCCCAACTTACCGTGAAGAGCTCTTTCTCCACATCATCATGGACGAGGTCAATGCCCATCCTCTTCTCCCGCTGAAGCAAGCACTGCTGAGCGACCTGTTGGGGACATGCCATCACTGTTGGGTGCAGGGGCAGGACTCTCTATAGAGAGAGTCCCCATCTCAAGAAATGGAAGAAAAGAAATTCTAGGCGGGCACAGAGGGGACACCAGGGGAACAAAGTGCCCAGGGCGGCTGCTTCAGCTGACAACAAGAAACCGAACTGCACCGTATGCATCAAATCAACATGAGGAAGCACGCGTGTCCCAGCTGCAACCAGAGCTGTGGCACAGGCACCTGTGTCAGCCTTGATGCTGACCTCCCCAGGGTGTTGTAGGAAGACATGGGCTTCTGTCTCCCAGTCCAGGAATTTGGATGTTCCGCCTACACAAATATTTGGTTAAGCAAATAGAATTGTGATGAGCTCATAACGGGCTGATAGGGGATGCAGCAGATGGGAAGACATTGCAAACTTAACTTATGGTCTCTTCATAAAAACTCTCTAGGTCTTGCGGAGCTGCAGTGGAACTTAGACATTTGAATGGCTGCAGTTGTTCCAGCAGTAGGCTACAGCTTGCAGCCCACTGGACAGAGTGCTTACCTGGAGAGGGGCCTCCGTCTCAGCCAAGGCCCTTTCTAGTCTCTTCTTCATGTCTGTGAGCGTGTTGGTCTCCCCGATCATCTCATCCAGCTCACGGCAGAGCTCCCCTTTCCAAAACTCAATAGCATTCACACGTCCTCCCAGGCTTTTGGTGCTTTCTTCTTGTGTTTTCTTTGTCTGCTGGTATTTATCCCCAATCATGCGGGTGGTATCAACTCTCAGAGCCTCCGCATTGTGCCGGGAAGTCTCTGACTCTTTGTACTTGGTCAGGTTGGACCTGTACCAGTCGTCAGGGGTGTAGCGGGTGAAGAGGGTTGTTCTGTTGGAAATGTAAGGGAGTTTCTCGCTGGTGGTCATCCCCTGGGAAGTTTTGGAAAAGGGAGCCAAAGCTGGTTTGATGGCATCTCTTTTAGAGTAGGTGCTGGGCATCCAGGGGAGGCTGGAGCTCTGAGGCAACGGGTAGTACGGGAAACGGTCCTTATAGCTGGAAGCCATGGTGTTGATGGCAGGCAGAACCTTGGCACGTCTTGCCGTTAAGCGAGAGCCGACAGCCTCCATTCCTGACCACTGCTCTTCAAGTACTTGTCCTGCACAGAGGAGGAGATAGAAGACAACTTCCCTCAGTCAGCACCTGCACTTGCCTTCCTTCTTACAGCAACACATGCAGCTTCTAACACAAACAGCAACGCACACAGCACCCACAGGTCACCTGTACAGGCCTAAAACTCTTGAAAGCAAATGCCTTCTCACAGCACCCCAAGCATTTGTATCTGGAAAGGGATTTGAATTTGTTTAGTATCTAGCCTCAAGTATTGAAATGCGGAGAAAAGCAAAGCATGGCTGCTCAGGAGAATGGCAGATATTAGCCTTCATTCTCCTCAAATCTGTCAATCCCGTGAAAGTGTAGCTGGTGATTGTCTTGTGTTCATTGGCTTCTTTTGGTTGGCGTATGTGCTGATCTTCTAGTACTCCAGATGTCCTTTTCTCTTTCAAAGTGCCCTTTCCAGCCCCGATAGCTGCGCCCCTTTGGACCAACCCAGTGTGATTGGTGGGTCAGGGACTCAATCCTCACCCCCCACCTTCACTTGCATTGATGCTTTGCAGATCTATATCCAAATTTGACCCCCCTCCAGCTATTTCAGTCTCAAGAGAACAGCCCTCTCTTGACTTGCAAAGGAAGAAAAATGCCTACGCCTCACCTGACGTAAAATCGATGCACTTGGAAAGGAGAAATCCCAGACAGTCTTTTCAGAGGGGTGTGTAAACAGCAGCCTTGCAGGAGCCCTAGGAGGAATGGCCACACGTGAAGATTTTGCTACCGAGAACTGCATACGGCATTGTGGGTGCTACTGCTCTTTTCAGATTCAGGGTATCAGTCAGTTGTTGTCAGAAACATCATGCAGAGGGCCAGCAAATGTCCCTAACACACCGCATCTGAGGCCAAACCCTCAGGAGGCGACTCAGGAGGTACCCCATCCCCTCCCCACAGCTCCCAGCCTGGCTCAGAGCCCAGTGAAAGGTGAGGACACTGGTGTGCTGCAACAAGATGCCTGGGTGGGAGTGGGGTTTGACACAAAGCATGTGCTCAATCCCATCTGTTACAGCATGAAAGCCACTTGAGTCCTTCAAAAATGGGAAGTTTGCATAAAAAATACTTTCCCATAATGGTACATACTGACCCGAAACCTCCAGAGGCTTGGGAGTGCCCGGGAGGGCGGCTACTCCCTGCTGTGCTGTGGGGTTCGGTGGCAGCACTGCCAGACACTGCAGCGTCCCCAGTGCCCTGTGTGACACAGAACCAGGGCAGCGTTGCCAGGGGCGCAGGGCGCTCAGGGACCGGGTTCTGCCTGGGCAGCTCCCTGCAGCCGCTATGGCAACCTGATGCAGCCCTTTGGTGCCCGGTGCTCTTGATGGGCAACCCGGGGCCACCCGTGGGCAGCTCAGTGCAGACTCCGGGCAACCAGACTGCCTTTGCTGTGACAATTGATCCCGTCCCTGGACAACTCCCGCTGCCATCCATGGGCAACCCAGTACAGCCTTTGGGTGTCTGCTCCGGCCAATCAAGGGGACTTGTCTCCAACTTTTGATAACACCCATCAGGCCAACTGTCAGCACCCCTGTGCCCCATTGTCCCCAGAAGAAACATTTTCATTTCCTTCATGTTACCACTTGAGGTTAACTGTGAGCTATGTATATGGCTCATCAAATACTCAGGCTGATACAGCTGTCTTCTCATTGCCGCCTTTGGTTTCCTCCTGTTTTCCCACCTATTGCAGCTGCACACTGAGACCGGACCAAATGTTTTACAGCTTCTCAGGGGTGCACTGACACCCTGCCCCACCGCTCCTGCTTTCTGTGCACACGTACACACGGAGCCGGCCTCCATGAGAAAGCAATGCCTCTGCTGCCAAAGATCTGAGATAGAGAAGAACTCCAACTGTTTTCTGTATACAAAGGTTAGCACACTTTGATTTCACTTTAAATACATGTCTTGCTTTAGTCGGGTTAAAATCGACTTCATGGCATAGGGAAACCAGTCAAATTCACAAGCTACGGGACTGTCGTGGTTTAGGCCAAAATCCACTACTGGGGACCTGTGGCACCCCAGATGGCACCGACAGATGCTCCCCTCTACCCCTCTTCAAAGAGAGAGGCAGAGGAGGAAAAAGAGACTTATGAGTTTAGAAGGAACTAAAGTACTTTAATGAAGTATTAATAATAAAAGAAAAGAAAAAATGAAAAATAGACACAAAACCCTATCAAGCTCCCGAGATGACAATGACGTCACCGGCTGGCACTGGGGCAGTCCCAGGCTGGACGCAGTGACGGACGGGAACTGGATTCCGGATCTGGATTCAGAATCGGGATCACAGGCAGATGAACAGAGTCCTCCTCAGACGTCGGCCGTTGAAGGAAGAGCTGCCCCTTTGATCCCTCAGCTTTTATACTGAGCATGAGGCAGATGGGATGGAATACCCTGTTGGTGAGTTTTGGGTCACCTGTCCTGTCCGCTTCTCCCTGCAGGTGGGACTCCACTATGCTTTTCCGCTTCCGACCCTCCAACGGGGCAAATAACAAAGTTGGTTGGCCTTGGGGGTTATAGCAATAAGTATAAGCAGGAGCCTCTCTGCATACCATGTCTGGGCATCAGCTACAAACAAGTGGTCTTATCACTCTGAGAGAGTGAACGCTGTCTGCACAATATGCAGTTAATTTCAGTAGTTGGAAGAGGCCCAGCTAACAAGCGAAGTTACTGAACAAAATTGGTTCTGTTTTACCTCAAACCAGGACATTCCACCCCTTATTCCATACCATTTGCATCTTGCTCAGATTACTATTACTTTTATCTATCAAATTTACACACACACAGATTATATATATGAGATGGATACATGCAGGTCACTCATCTATGGTTTACATTTACCTACAAAAGTTATATGCAAAAGTCCATTTAGTTCATGATTGCAGGATCTCATCTCAGGGCAGGAAAGATGGTACGAAATTCACTCTGGTTTGTGCCCACGGATAGCATGTTCATCTTGAAGAGCTTGCTGGATGCCACTTGATGAAGCTATCTCAGGTTTCATCACCTCTCTATTATCCTGAAAAGCACGTATGGAACACTGTTAGTATTATGTAGTGATCAGCATCATACTGCTCAGGATTGAGTATTCTCACCAAGGGTTAAATTCCCTTGAGGTACACATTGACCTTCTCCATCCTTCAGCATCACCCACCAAGTACATCCAGGTCCTTGAGCAAAAACAGTCCCACGAATGGGTTTGCTTTTGCCTGAAGCAGGAAAAACCCAAACAGTTTTCCCTAACAAATTCCTTCCATGCACCACAGGGACTTTATCCCCTTCTACAGTATGTAAAAGGTCTGATTGAGCAGGACCAGCTCGATTGATAGATCCCCTGGTGTTAACTAGCCGGGTAGCTTGCTCTAAATGCTTGTCCCAATTTTTAAAGGTTCCACCCCTCCTATTGCTTTTAGGGTGGTTTTTAACAGTCCATTGTATCGCTCAATCTTCCCAGAAGCTGGTGCATGATAGGGGATAGGATATATCCACTCTACGCCATCTTCTTTTGCCCAATTACTTATAAGATTGTTTTCAAAATGAGTCCCGTTGTCTGACTCAATTCTTTCTGGGCCGCCATGTCGCCACACGACTTGCTTTTCAAGGCCCAGGATAGTATTCCGGGCAGTGGCATGGGGTACGGCAGAGCTTTCCAACCATCCGGTGCTTGCTTCCACCATTGTAAGCACATAGCGCTTACCCTGGCGAGTTTGAGGGAGCGTGATGTAATCAGTTTGCCAAGCCTCCCCATACCTATATTTCAGCCACTGTCCCCCATACCACAAAGGTTTTAACCATTTAGCTTGCTTGATTTCGGCGCATGTTTCACAGTCGCGGATAACCTGCGCAATAGTGTCCATGGTTAAATCCACCCCTCGGTCATGGGCCCATTTATATGTTGCATCCCTTCCTTGATGACCGGAAGTGTCACGGGCCCACTGAGCTAAGAATAGTTCACCTTTATGTTCCCAGTCCAAGTCTGTCTGGAAAATTTGAGCAGCCTGATCCGCTTGCTGATTGTTTTGATGTTCCTCGGTGGCCCGACTCATGGGTACGTGGGCATCTACGTGATGTACCTTTACGACTAGGTTCGCTAGCCGCTCAGCAATGTCTTGCCACAGCTCAGCAGCCCAGACGGGTTTATCTCTGCGCTGCCAGTTGCTCTGCTTCCACTGCTTTACCCACCCCCACAGAGCATTTGCCACCATCCATGAGTCAGTATAGAGATAGAGTATTGGACACTTTTCTCGTTCAGCAACATCTAACGCCAGCTGGATGGCTTTTACCTCTGCAAATTGACTCGATTCACCTTGTCCTTCAGCAGCTTCCGTGACTTGTCGTGTAGGACTCCACACAGCAGCTTTCCACCTTCCATGTTTTCCTAGAATACGACAAGACCCATCAGTAAACAAGGCATACTGTTTCTCATTATCTGAGAGTTCATTATATGGTGCAGCTTCCTCAGCACGTGTCACCACCTCCTCTAGTGCCTTCCCCAAGTCTTTGCCTTCGGGCTAATTTGTGATGACTTCTACGATTCCTGGGCCATATGGCTTTCCTATTCGAGCTCACTGCGTGATTAAGGCAACCCACTTACTCCAGGTAGCATCGGCGGCATGATGAGTAGAAGGAACTTTACCCTTGAACATCCAGCCCAGTACTGTAATCGGGGCGCCAGGAGGAGCTGTGCCTCAGTACCAATTACTTCTGAAGCAGCTCTAACTCCTTCATATGCTGCCAAGATTTCTTTCTCAGTTGGAGCATAGTTGGCCTCGGAGCCTTTATATCCTCCACTCCAGAATCCTAGGGGTCGACCTCGAGTCTCCCCTGGTGCTTTCTGCCAGAGGCTCCAGGTAGGGCCATTGTCCCCGGCTGCAGTGTAGAGCGCATTTCTAATGTCCCGTCCAGTTTGGACTGCTCCAAGGGCTACTGCATGCACAATCTCTTGTTTAATTTGCTCAAAGGCTTGTCATTGCTCAGGGCCCCACAGAAACTCATTTTTCTTTCGAGCTACTTCATAGAGAGGTTTCACAATCTGGCTATAACCTGGAATATGCATTCTCCAGAAACCCACAACACCTAAAAAGGCTTGTCTTTCCTTTTTGTTAGTAGGTGGGGACATAGATGTTATTCCGTTAATCATATCCGTTGGGATCTGGTGACGGCCATCTTGCCACCTAATGCCCAAGAACTGGAGTTCTCGTGCAGGTCCCTTAACCTTACCTCCTTTAATGGCAAAACCTGCTTTCAGAAGAATCTTAATTATTTTCCTACCTTTGTGGAAAACTTCTTCCACCGAATTACCCCACACAATGATGTCATCGATGTATTGTAGGTGTTCTGGAGCTCCACCCTTCTCCAGTGCGGTCTGGATCAGTCCATGGCAAACAGTAGGGCTGTGTTTCCACCCCTGGGGCAGTCGATTCCAGGTGTACTGGACACCCCTCCAGGTGAAAGCAAACTGTGGCCTGCACTCTGCTGCTAAAGGAATAGAGAAAAAGGCATTAGCAATGTCAATTGTAGCATACCATTGGGCTGCCTTTGACTCCAGTTCATACTGAAGTTGGAGCATGTCTGGCACAGCAGCACTCAGTGGTGGTGTGACTTCATTCAGGCCACGACAGTCTACTGTTAATCTCCAGTCCCCCGTCAGACTTTCGCACTGGCCATAGAGGGCTGTTAAAGGGTGAGCGAGTTTTGCTGATCACTCCTTGGCTCTCTAGCCGGCGAATCAGGGGATGGATGGGAATCAGGGAGTCTCGGTTGGTGCGATACTGTCGTCGATGCACCGTGGCAGTAGCAATTGGCACCTGCTGATCTTCAACCCTCAGCAGTCCCACAACAGAAGGGTCATCTGAAAGACCGGGTAAGGTAGACAGCTGTGTAACATCCTCAGTGTCTACAGCTGCTATACCAAAAGCCCACCGATACCCTTTTTGGTCTTTAAAACACCCTCTCTTGAGATAGTCTATGCCAAGGATGCACGGAGCATCTGGACCAGTAACAATGGGGTGTTTCTCCCATTTATTCCCAGGTAGGCTCACTTCAGCCTCTAATACAGTCAGTTCTTGAGATCCGCCTGTCACTCCAGACATGGTGACAGTTTCTGCCCCTTTATGATTCAAGGGCAATAGGGTACACTGTGCACCAGTGTCCACCAGGGCTTTATACTTTTGTGGCTCTAATGTGCCAGGCCATCGAATCCACACAGTCCAATAAATTCGGTTGTCCCTCTCCTCCTCCTGGCCGGAGGCAGGGCACCTCATGCTAAGCAGGTTCCCACCAGCCAGCACCCCCAAGTCCTTCTCGGCGAGGCTGCTCTCAATCCATTCTCCACCCAGCCTGTATTTGTGCATGGGATTGCCCTGATCCACGTGCAGGACCTTGCACTTGGCCTTGTTGTACATCACGAGCTCGGCACGGGCCCGCCTCTCCAGCCTGTCCAGGTCCCTCTGGATGGCATCCCTTCCCTCCAGCGTGTCGACTGCAACACGCAGCTGGGTGCCATTGGCAAACTTGCCGAGGGTGCGCTCCATCCCAACACCCATGTCACCGGCAAAGACGCTAAACAGCGCCAGTCCCAATAGCGACGCCTGAAGAATGCCGCTCCTCACTGGTCTCTACTTGGACATTGATCAGTTGACCGCAACTCTTTGAGTGCAGCCACCCAGCCAATTCCTTCTCCACCGAGTAGTCCATCCGTGGAACCCATGTCTCTCCAACTGGGAGACGTGAACGTTGTGTGTGACAGCGTCAAATCCTTTCCGGGTAGGTGATAGTTGCTCTTCCCTTATCCACCAACGCTGTAATGCTACATTCACCGGTCTGTTCTCTCAAGCACTAGAGAAAACGTGGGCCCATTGCTGAACCCCAAACAAGAGGCAGTGCCCAGATGAGGCCTGATGGGTGCTGAGCAGAGGTGATCAGCCTTGCGCCCTCTGGCTAGGGGAGAAAAATTGGAAAAACTCCCTGCAAGAGAGCCAAGTGCTGCCCCTGACTCCCCGTGGGGGGAACCAGGGGAGCCCAAGAGGGCTGGCCAGCAGTGCTGAAGCGTGGGGAGAGACTGTGAGACTTTGCTTGCTGGCTTGTTTTTCTTGTCTTTGTTGGTTGCTTTGTGACCACGTGCACAGCAGGTTATAACTATACCATCAAATTAGAGGACAGCTTCTCATAGTGCAAGGCATTCGCTCTTTTTTCTATATGTTTCCCCATGCGGAAACGTATATCACGTTAGAACGTGAGGCAACATATGTTAGAATGTCAGACTCAAATAAAGAACCTGGGGATATAGAAACAGGTAGAGGCCATGCTTTGCTTCCAGACTCCCTATAGCACACTGTATTCATTTAGAAATTGAATGATTTTAACTCCTGAATAGCAATGTGCCCCCTAAACCGCACTGTGAGCGAGGAGAAGGGCCATGCAATATGGTAAGTAATCTTATCCTTGAATTGTTTTGATCAGGTTGCATCACTGGTCTCCACGCAGAGTTTGTGAGCATTCCCTGGGGTATTCAGGGCATCCCAGATAAAATCCTCTGTTGTAAACAGGAGCAACAAATCTCAAAAATTTTGCAAAGTTCAAAGCAAGGCGGGGAGGAAGATTTTTATTTCAAAATAGAATTGATTTCACCCATTCCCGTGTATGGTGTCATAGGCGCATATTTCTCAGCAGCTGAACATGTCTTTCCACCCAGTCTGGAAAAGAATTCCTGGAGGTGAGGCAGAGGACGAGAGGCACAGCCTTTGGAGGCCTCTTCCCCTCTTTCTATTTGTCCTTAGGCGCTGGTTCTTCGATGTGCTGTGGGAGGAAGCAGGGGAGCCCAAAGGGCTGGCCAACAGTCCTGGAGTACGTGGACAGCCTGTGGGACGTTGTCCTGCAGCCTCCCAGGGAGGCATGGGACATTATCAAATGAACCCTCTTGCTGTATGTGCCTGGAGATATGTACCACGGCCACCGGAACCTGACGGGACCCTGGGAAGACACAGCCAAGACCTCACTGACTGGCATGAAACACTGACGCTGAGCACGGGACCAGAGGTGGCAGATGGAATGAGCAGTGGCGTTGCGGTAACCCCCGAGGCACTGCCAGGGCAAGCGCCGTGGGCAAGGACAGCCCATTGCCATGTCCCCGAGGAAGGGACAGTGACATCACTGAGCGATGGGTTCTGGTTTTCCCTGGCCCTGCCAGGTTCGGGCAGCCGGGGCAGCCCACCATGTGCTGGAGCTGGAGGGCATCCATGCTCCTGGGGGGTGGGAGGGCAGCCCTGTTGCCTCCCGGGGAGGGTCTCCTGCACCCAGCCCAGCCCCCTCCGGAAGCCCTGCCACACACAATGTGGGCCAGCTCCCCAGCACCCCCACAGCTGCCCTTGCTGGGGATGCCGGCAGCTCCGCCTCTGCCCCCATTCCCATCCCAGAGGAGCAAGAAGAGCCGCAGGAGGAGCCAGAGGACACTGCGCCAGGTCCCTCCACTTCCAGCCAGGGCAGGGAACGCTCCCCTGGGGAGACACAGCGACCCGCAAAGAGGAGGGCTGGCAGCCCTGAGGACTCTTCACCACCCAGCAAGAGGCCAGCCCACCAGCAACGCTAGAAGAACGACCCAGGAGCTGCTGAAACCAGGGCTGGGCCATCATCTGGGGCATGTGCCAGCCCCCAGGAAGATCAGAAGCCTCTCCTTAGTAGTCTGGATGTAGTGATCAGAGAGAGGAATAAAGGCACGAAAGCTCCAGAAACAGTCTCCGTGTTCCTAACAATGCAGGTGGCGTTGCTATCCTCACCCGTGCTGTCTTTTCCCGGTGCTATACCCGCTGTTTCCTCTCTGTGTTCTTAGAAGAGCAGCACGGGGCTTCCCCCTCTGGTCTGGCACAACCTCGTTACCCTGCTTGGACTACCCCAGGGTAGTTACTCCCCTGTTACTCTCAGAGTGCATCTCTCCCCAGAGCACAGCCCCCTGGGTCTTGGCCCTCTGCTCTTGCAGGGCCCATTTCCCTTGAGCACAGTGCCATGGCACCCGGCCCCGTGCTCTTACAGTGGCCCTACTTGAATTCCATCTCATGGAATTTTCTGGGTTGTTTTTTTTTTTTTTTCAAGTGAGTCTGCCAGTCTGAGGAAATGAAAATGCAAGTTTTCTAGTAGGGTATATTCAGACTACCCATGCATGTTTGATTAATTGTGATGAGTTGCTTTCTCTTACTATGGAATGGTAACAACAGTATTAGTTCATTTACTTATTTCAATGTGAAAATTGCATAAAGTTTTCAAGATAAATGGGAGACAAAGGCAGTCAAGTAAAGTAGGTCTAGAGACACTCATCTTTCTTTTTTTCTATTAGGAAATAACTGTTATGTGGTCACAAACCAGTTTGGGCTACTTGCCATCAGTGCTAAACATTGCAAACTCGATCACAGCTGATTATCACATCTCAGAATTTGGATCCAAGATCCCAGAGTGACCGAGGTAGGCAGAGACCTCCGGTCATTGCGTACTCCAACCCTCTGCTCAAGCAGGGTCACCTACAACAGGTTGCCCAGGACGTTGTGACTTTAAACTACTCTTTCGAGCTGTTCACTTTCAGTGGTAGACAACATGGACCTCCTGTGCCCTGAGGGCTGTTTCAAGTCTAATTTGTAGGTGGCCACTGGGTGTCACTGTTGCTGCTCTTCAGAGACCTGTTCCCCTCACTCTCAAAAGAGGAGGCCTGAGGATTAATTTGGGGAAAAGAGGAACTCGCATTGATTTCGAGGTCTGCTTTTTCCTTTTTGCAGCGTGGAAAAGAGTAAGACAGAGAGACAAGACAGCACTGACCGATATCAGTAAAGGAGAAGAGCCACAGTAACTGCGATGTCGTTTCCATAGATAGTCTGCAAGGTCCGATCTGTATAGGTAAACGGAACTGCTCTGGGACAATATTGACAAAATTATGATAAAGTTTTCCATTAAGGAACAAATGTCCGTTTAAGTTAAATCGAAAGTTGGTTTGATTGTTAAGGGAATAAAGGAGGACGCTGTCACGTTGCAGTTCTTAAAATAAAGACAGAGTTTGGCGTAAAAAAGAGATGCAGTGAAAATCCCCAAACTGTAAAGCAGCGGTAAACTTCCAACTCTGTACACGTTCATTAATGAAGGAGTGTTTGCTGTCCCCAACAAGCACAGCAAGTGGCCTGTGGACCTTGAAAGGCTGATCTATTTCATCCTGCTGTCAGAATTAAGTGTGGACTCATCTTGGCTTGCAAATAAGCCTCCGATACTACAACATAAGCACGTGGGCTTCCAATCCTTACCTTTAGGCTCATCTGTATTGGCAGGCTCTTCACCTGCTCAGAGGCACACTGACTTTCACAGGACTCGGTTCAACAATCTGTTTGTGTGGAAACGCCCCAGGTTCAAAATACATAGTGTAGGTCAGGAAGAATGCAATATCCTTTGCGCCTGAGAAATCAAATCAACTGTGTAGGCCATAAATATCTGTGAAACAGACACAAAGTGTTTCTAAAAATGGATGTGGTTCGACTGTGTTTAATGCACCTTGTGCTTAAGCATCTTTTGTCCGAAATAAGAACTTTCTATAGGAGCTTTTTTTCTTGCTAGGAGCAAACTTTTAGCAGAGAAGATCAACACTATAATTGTGTCCTGTGTTTTAGATCAAAGACTTGAAATTCGTGTATAACTAACATTATCCATTTGCAAGGTATTAAGTTGTTTGTAGGCTTCAGTGACCTGGCTTTTTCTGGATCATTTCTATTTTTAATGTTTTCCTCTTCCTTTCATTTTCCCTAGTCTTGCTTTTATTACCGACATACCTGTAGAAGCTTTTCTTGTTGCCCTTGACCTCTCTGGCAAGATTTAATTCTTTCAGGCCTTTAGCTTTCCTAACCTGGTCCCTGGCTGCTTGAAGGACCCTCTCCTGGATCTACTCTAGAAGGGCCTTCTCCTGGATCTCCTTCAGAACTCCCTCCCAAGCTGTCTTGGGACAGCTGGTCCTCGTCGTGAGCGACAGGGGAACGATCTGACTGCTTTCTCTTCTTCCTGGTTACTGGGGCAGCTTGTACCGATTTTGATGGAGATTGAGTAGTTTTGGTACTGCTCGTAGTGGCTGGAGTAGCTTGTGCCGGGACAGGCGGCGGCGTGGCTTGTGCCGCTGCAGGGCGGGGGCAGGGCTTGCGCCGGGACGGGCGGCGGAGGCGCCTGTGCCGTTGCGGTGTGTGTGGGGGGGGGGTCAGCTGCCGGTGGTACCGGTGCCGCTGCAGGCGGCGGAGGCGCCTGTGCCGTTGCGGTGTGTGTGTGTGGGGGGGGTCGGCTGCCGGTGGTACCGGTGCCGCTGCAGGCGGCGGCGGCGCCTGTGCCGTTGCGGTGTGTGTGTGGCGGGGCGGGGGGGGCGGCTGCCGGTGGTACCGGTGCCGCTGCAGGCGGCGGCGGCGCGGCGGTGCAGGCGCCTGTGCCGTTGCGGTGGGGGGGGCGGCTGCGGCCGGGCCGGGCGGGGCCGCGGTTTGCGCCGCTGCAGATCGCCGAGCGGCTGCGCGGGTCTGAGTGGCGGCAGCGCCCGGTCCCCCTACTGCTCTCCCTGCACCGGTGTTTCACATGAAACCACCCCTGCATCACATTCAGGAAAACTGACAACAAAAGCACGGTCTTAACAGGGCACCAATCCTTATCCTCCGAGCCCAGAAGGTTGCCGTGCCCCACCTCTGATGGTGTCACATTAGCATAATTATCAAAGGGCGAAGTAAACATTCCCCAGGTAGAACCGAAAGTATAATTAATCACAGAATCCATCACGAGAGGCCCGAGATATACAGGTAGAGCCCTTACCCAACTCATCATGTTATACATCGGAATTGCGAATCACACCAAAACAGCACCTTTAAACCTTCGCATAAAAAGCCAAAGAATAAATGAACTTTGAAACACATTTGGCAGGTTAAACCAAGCTGACTGCATTAAGGTCGAACAAAGCTGCTTAAAGGCATGATACAAGATTTCGTCTAAGAATGACATGATGCAAGCTGTCTGTTCTAATCTCTGAGCAAGCTGGAACTCAAACTATTTGGGCAATTTATCACAGGTCTGATCGAGCACTGCTTGGGCCCCACGTTGGGCGCCAATTAATCTGTCGTGGTTTAGGCCAAAATCCACTACTGGGGACCTGAGGCACCCCAGATGGCACCGACAGGTGCTCCCCTCTACCCTTCTTCAAAGAGAGAGGCAGAGGAGGAAAAAGAGACTTATGAGTTTAGAAGGAACTAAAGTACTTTGATGAAATATTATTAATAATATAAAAAGAAATAATGAAAAATATATACAAAACCGTATCAAGCTCCCGAGGTGACAATCACATCACCTGCTGGCACTGGGGCAGTCCCAGGCTGGACGCAGTGACGGACGGGAACTGGATTCTGGATCTGGATTCAGGATCGGGATCACAGGCAGACAAACAGAGTCCTCCTCAGACGTCGGCCGTTGAAGGAAGAGCTGCCCCTTTGATCCCTCAGCTTTTATACTGAGCATGAGGCAGATGGGATGGAATACCCTGTTGGTGAGTTTTGGGTCACCTGTCCTGTCCGCTCCTCCCTGCAGGTGGGACTCCACTATGCTTTTCCATTTCTGACCCTCCAACGGGGCAAATAACAAAGTTGGTTGGCCTTGGGGGTTATAGCAATAAGTATAAACAGGAGCCTCTCTGCATACCATGTCTGGGCATCAGCTACAAACAATTGGTCTTATCACTCTGAGAGTGAACATTGTCTGCACAATATGCAGTTAATTTCAGTAGTTAGAAGAGGCCCAGCTAAGAAGTGAAGTTACTGAACAAAATTGGTTCTGTTTTACCTCAAACCAGGACAGTGACTCTCCAGCACGAAGTTCTCAACTACACCCAGTAGTAAGTGGTCCCCAAATCCCTCGTGCTCTGGGGACCACACCAAAGTCAGTAGACTACTCGCATGCTCTCCCTTTATGCAAGTAATTAAACTCCTTCCTTAATTTTGACTACAGCTCCAACAGCAGCAAATTCACTAAAATTACAAAACTACCACTCCCAGTTGTGCTAAGGCATGTCCAGTTTTGATAGACCTGGGAGGAGACAGTTTGTCCCAAAGCCTCGACCATTTTAGCTCACCAAAAAAGAAAACCCAGGGTGCAAACGTGCGGCAGATACTAAGCAGGGGCGCCAATTTTCTGCACATCAGCCCAGGTCTGCCTAGTTATCGAAACTACTTAGTTCAAGTAGTACTTCTCTAAGTATCTCCCTGAGAATCTAACTACTTAGACACCTAAGCACAAAATTGACTGCCAAAAGCTGTCCATCTTTCTGTTGCAGCGCTACGTTCTTGCTGTCCGTTACTACAGGATTACACTGGCTCATAAGCTGCCCTTCTGAAAATACCCCGATCCAGATCTTTTATAGCATCCGTCATGAGTCTACACGTACCCATAACATTGCCAAGTCGCCGTTTTCATGCAACTTTTGAATATTGCTCTCTCTCCTGTAAACACTCTACCTGCCTCTCATGGTTTGGGCCAAAACGGCCACAAGGCAAGTGACAGATGCTCCCCGCTCCCTCTCTTCAGTAAAAAAAAAAAGAGAGGCAGGAGAGAGAGAGAGAGAGAGACATACGAGTTTAGAAGGAACTAAACGGCTTTAATGAAATATTAATAGAAAAGTAAAAAGGAAATAATGAAATGTATAGAAAACCGTATCGAGCTCCCAGGATGACAGTCACCTCACCAGCTGGCCCTGGGGAAGCCCCAGACTGGACTCAGTGACGGATGGGAACTGGATTCCGGGGCTGCATTCAGGATCGAGACCAAATGCACACGAACAGACAGAGTCCTCCTCAGGCGTCGACCATCGAAGAAAGAGGGCTGACCCTTTGATCCCTCAGCTTTTCTACTGCGCGTGAGGCAGATGGGATGGAATCCCCTGTTGGGCAATTTTGGGTCACCTGTCTAGTCCGCTCCTCCCCGCAGGTGCGACCCCACTGCGCTTTTCCGCTTCCCACCCTCCAACGGGGCAAATAACCACGTTATCTGCCCTTGGGTGTTATAGCCCTAAGTCTAAGCAAGAGCCTCTCTGCATACCATGCCTTGGCATCAACTATCAACACAGGTCTCGTCACTCTGAGAGTGAACGGTTTCTGCACAATAGGCTGCTCACTGCAGTAGTTAGAAGAGGCTTAGCTAAAAAGTGAAATGACTGAAGAGAGAATCGGTTCGTTTTACTTCAAACAAGGACAGATGCTATTTGTCCCATGATGTCATTGGTGGAGTACATCATGTCTGTTAAAAAGACAGAAAACAGGAACGGTCTGGGTGGGGAAGGCCGGACAGGTTACCCCTTTTGTGGTGCAGGATATGTCATACGCGTTTCTGCCAGGGCGTCATAAGTTATCTTTTGCAGTTGGGCACACAGCACAAGTTCCCACAACTCCAGTAAGTTTAACTCTCTGAGGGAGAGGATGAGAGAGAAAAGAGACTTACACGTTTAAAAAACAAATTAAATTACTTTAATGAAAACCTCAACCAAAAAAAAGAGAGAAACTAAAGACACATGCACACTATATCCACAACTGTATTAAGAGAGAAAAGATCCTTTTATTGTGAACATGGCGTGCGGGAGCCCAGGAGTCACAGGGGTTCAGGCACTAACAGGAAACGGGCACCTACAAGGACAGAGTCAGAAAACGCTGGTAAAGCCCAAAGGCAGGACGAGACAGGACTTGGTTCCCCTTCCTTTGGGAAACACAGCCGGCAAGGAAGGGTTTCTAGCCCAGCTGGCATTGAGCAGGGGGTGGTTCTGGCGCCTTGTCCCCATGGGGAACGCCCTTTGAGACTGTGCGTCTGCAGGGATGCACAGTGCGCCTGTGCCACGCAGCAGGGCTCCATCGGGAGCCCCTGGGGAGCTGCCATGGACTTCTTCCCAAAGCCTGCACGGCACCATCCCTGGCCGACCCTTGCCAGCCCCTTGGACTGACTTAGCGCAGTTTAAGGAGTTGGGAAAGATGGGCAGCAGAGCCTGGGACTCACCTGGGCTTCTTCACCATCTGGACCTTTCTTCTTCTCTTCAGTCGCAGTCTTCTTCCTCTCTTCCTTCTTTTTTCTTCTTGTTTACATTCCATCTCCTCTTCCCAGGCCTCTGGTCTCTTCCTTTTGCTTTGGTTTTCGGTTTCCTGGAGGGAGCCTGCAAACCTTTCCATCCCACAGTGGATTGGAGAGGTAAAGCCAGGATCAACTGGATCAATCAGTTCTCCATTTAACCCAAGCTCACTCCTTTTACCTTTGTGCCTTTGAAAGGTTCTTTTGATCTTCTGCACATCACAGGGACTCTGTCGTGGTCTCGGGGGCGGTTGGAGGAAAAGTGGTGGTTGCCTAAACCAGAAATGTTGGCGTTAGCAGGTGGCAAGGGATGCCCTGGAGGAGTAAGCAATTTTTTGGCAAATTGCTCCCTTAGCTCTCTAGAGAAGGTGCCTTGGGCTGGTTGGCATTAGCCCTTTCTTCCAAGGGCCTCACTTTCGAACACAACGTTCTCACAGGTGTGTGACACTCTGCTAATTTGCAGGGGCCATTCAGCAGACACCCTGCGGTCCCCTGCGGGCAAGAAAAGGCTTGCCCACTTCTTTCTCCTGCCGTTTCTTCTGCCCTCCCGAGACAGAACTCTGCAGATACCCCTTTGGTGCAACACCCCCTTCTGCGGTGGCAGGCTTTGCTTTTGGAGTCTGTCCTTCTGCAGGTATTTTGTAGGTATTTCCTTTGACTAAGCACATTCCTAACACATTGGAGAAACCACCTTTCCACTTTCACTTACACTGCCCTGTTCTGGGGGATAAAAACAACCATACAAAGCCACATGGCAATGAATGCTGGGAAGAGGCACAGCAGCTCCTTGGACTCATTAAGACATACCCTCCTCCACGAGACACATTGTTGCAGTGTTTGTGGACCTGCCATACCTCTGCTATTTCCAATCCTGCCTCCGTATCTGCCACTTCTACTTCCTTGAGGACTAGCAGAGAGGGTGGTGCCTCCAGGAAAGCTTTTGCCTGGTGCACCACGGCTGCTACCCCTGTACCTGGGGGAAGGGCAGCCCCCTCCTCCTCCTGCTGCTGCTGCTCCCTCCCGCTGCAAAGGAAAACAGAGTAAGAGCCCGTCAATGGAGACCACCAGCCCAGCGCTCCCAGAGCCTGCCCTGCCCTGCCCTGCCTGCAGCGTGGTGCGATGGGGCAGGACGGGCAGGGGGCCAGCAGCTGGAACCGCGGCTCTGGCTCAGCAGTTCCAGCTGGGATGCTCCTGAGAGCCGGCATGCCACCATGACAGCCCTGCCCAGCCCTTGCCCTGCCCTCCTCCTCCAAGCTGTGGGCAGCAGCAGAGGCTCCGTGTCCCCGCAGAACCAGGTCCAGCAGCCGCTGCCCAGCGGGTCCCCTTGCTCCTCCAGGTGACGTCCTCCCTTGGGCTGCCACACCTGCATAGGGACACTCAAGGGACAAGTGAGCATGGCTCCTCCCGGCTCTGGCTGAGGAGCAGAGGTCAATTTAGTTCTGGGGACGGAGTGAAGCAGGAAGCACCTCAAGCGCTCCACAATGTTGAAGGGTACCAAGGGCTGAGCTCTCTCCTGCTGCAGCGTGATGGGCACAGACTTCCTCCGGGTGAAGGGCAGCATCCTCCTCAATTCTGCAGACTTGTCGCTTGCAGGAGGACAAAAGGCCCTCCCTGCCTTTCTTTCCAAAACTTACCTGAACGGTGATGTCCTCCTTTATTGACAGATGGGGCAAGCAGCGGTGCTTGCTTGGGATCATCCTACAAGAATCAGAGAGCGGTTAGAGAGCAGCCTCGCAGCAGAAAGGGCCACTGGCAAGCTGCCAGGCGGCACCAGCAGCCTGAGAGCATTAGCGGTGGGACCCTCTGCCTTCCGGGGCTCACCCCACTCACCACACATCCTGCACAGCCATGGGTGGGGGAAAGGCCATTCTCACCTCTGCCTGGACCTCTAGCAGCTTCTCCAGGCTCCTGGGATTGAATGTCCTCCACTGGGCAAGAAGGAGTGGAAGAAGCTGAGCAGCGATGCATCTGCTGCTCGGCTGGAGGAGCGGTTGTTAGGGACAGAAACACTCACAGCGTGGCAGTGGCTCAGCTCCTTTTCCAGGTGCTTGATGGATGGGAGGCAGCTCACCCGGGCTCTCTTGTCTCCTTCTGGTGTCCTGTGCACCAGGAAGGGACAGGGAGGGAGCTGGGTCAAGCCCAAGCTGCCTCTTCTCCCTTCTCTTGGCATTGCAGCTTCTTCTGCCCTTCCCTTCTGGGCACCAAAAGGTGACCAGGGGATTCAGGATGTAGAAATGCCCCTATTCCTCCGTGCCAGCGTGCTGCCTGTTCCCTGCCCAGGCTCTGCTCGGAGGGCAGAGGCCATTCACAGGATGCCATGGGCCCAGTTGGGAACCTCTCCTGCCCAGTCATGGGACGTGGCACCATGACTCACCTGAAAGTGGCAACACAGGAGCTGCTGGGCCAGGAGAGGATGATGGAGGTCCCATCCTCATCACTTCCTTCCTTTTCTGCTCTTGCTGCCTCCTTGTCAGCACTCAGCACCCACAGCTGGTCCAGGGCCAGGCAGAGCCGTGGGCACAGGGTGGTGCCACATCTGAAGAGCGGAGAGCCAGGCAGGGAGCTGGAGGTGGCCTCCTAGAGGTACCCCCTGGCCGGAGCCCTGTCCCCCGCCTGCCGTTGGGGCAGACATGGGTGCATCCAGCAGCAAGGTGCCCCCGGGGGCTGAGGCTGGTGCCAGGGTGTCCCTGCCCCGCTGCCAGGGACAGGGCTGGGGGAAAGGCGGCTGGGCTTGCAGGCACTTACTGCAACTTGGCAATGAGCAGCTTCTGCTGGAGGAGGCAAAGGCACCTCTGGCTTCTCTTGCAGCCCTGGCTCAACCACACATCCACGCTCAGCACCGCCGTGCCCTTTCTGAGAGGCTCCCTGCAGAGCAGAGAGTGGTGGGTATGTGAAAGGCTGCTGCTGTGGGGCCCGGCCATGCCCGCGTGTCCCCGAGCCCCAGGGAGAGCCCACCTAGAGCCACAGCAGCAGTTGGCCTGGCCCATTCCACCCGGGACTGGAGGACCCTGGCCGTGCCGCAAGGACACGGCCCAGGCAGCCACAGTAAGGATGGGATGCGGGGTGCTGCTGCTGGTGCTGCTTTGGGCCAGCACAGCTCCATCCTGCTGTCTCTGGTGGCTCTTGGCTGCAACTGACAAACACTGGGAGCTCAACGGAAGCTGGCTGGTTACCGGGAGGCACCGGGGCATGGCTTTTCTCCACTATGGCCATCTCTGTCTGGCATGGGGGAGCCCAGAGCAGGACACAGCAGAGGGCACCCATCACCTCCCTCCACCCGCTGCCCACTTACGGCTAGCGTCGTCTGCGCGGCTGGCGCCGCTTGTTGGGCTGTGGCTGTCCCTGGCAGCCCGCGAGGGTCCTGCGGCGCTTTGGACAGCGTGCTGCTGGAGGCAGCCTGGCCGTGGTGGTGGTGTGCCCCACCAGGCCTGCGGGAGATGGATCCACCTCCATGGGCTCTGTGTCGTCTGCGGGGGGATCCACCTCCATGGGCTCTTCCTCATCCCTCTTCTGTGGCGGGTCGACCTCCATGGGCTCATCTCGCCGGGCAGGGCTGCTGCTGCTGGCGCCAGCCCACTGGCGTTTCCTGGGCTGGGGAGGCATCCTCAGGGCTTCCAATGAGCCTCTTGGCCCTGGGCCCACTCAATGTAGGCACTGGTGCCACCCACTGTGGGCACTCGCCTCCCTTGGCCGCCTCCTCCTCTCGCAAGCAGGCTTGGCGTGAGTGTGTCTGGCTGCTGAGCGAGCTGTGGGCCAGCCACAGGGCTGCCTGCTTGCCTAACGGCCAGCCGGTGATGTCACCAACAGACGTTGCTGTGGCTGGGAGGGGGGCCCCTGAGGCCCTGAAGGCCCCATTGCGGGCGGCCCTTTTGCTTCCAGAGAGAAAGGCTGCCCCTGGAGCAGTGGGTCTGCCCTCCATGTCCCCTGGTGTGCCCTGGGCTCCAGCCCCCTCCTTGTGCCAGGCCTCAACAGGACAGCGGCCACAGTGTCAGAGGGCCTGGCCTGGTGCATGCTGCTGCGCAGGGGCAACAGGAGGAGTCCATTGTAGGGCCACCGAGGTCCTTGGGGCCTGGAGGAGGGGTGTTCAGTCTGCGGACGGGAAGGCCCATGGCGGGTTGCTGTCCCCGGCCGGTTCTTGCCTCAGCTACCCAATGGGTGGTTGAAGATGATGCCAGACCCACCCTGGTGTTGCACAGAGAAGATCTGCTGCTTGGTGGGGACTCTCTGTGCCTTCAGAGATGAGGGAAGAGACCTCAAGCACAGAGCTCGTTGCCGCAGTGATGTCATGTCATGTTCTTCATCAGCTGAATCAGTGCTTTATGGTTTAAAGAGAGACCTGGTGACATCCAATAAATTTAAAAAAAAAAAAAACAAAAACAAAACCAACCCCCTGACCGTTCCAATATTTCTGTTTCATTTTGATAAGATTTAACTTTGTGCTTTCTAGTTGTGGTGTGAGCAATTCTCTGTGCCGTTGCTTTCTTAGGCAGAGCCTTAGTGCTTAGGTAGGTGTGTGACTTATTGAACCAGTACCAGAAAAATGATTCCTTAGAAACACCTTATATGCAGCCTGGTTTTCTGCATTGTTCAGGAGAGGCAGCTTCATGATGGAGTGTGGTGAACTGCTTGAGAATTCTTCATTGGAGTGCCTGCCTTTAGAGCAGCAGCTCTCTTAAATGACGGAGCTGTGCGGACCCTTCTGAGGCCACAAACAAGTGCAGGCTCAAGCGATGGAAATGCTGTATCTACGTAGTTCTTAGTATTCCACGCTTCGGTCTTGGAAGGCTGAGACACCTGGAAGAGCAGGTGCTCTTTCCTATAAAATACCCCCAAACCCCTCACCTACTAACAGCCTTTTTCTTTATGAACTTGATTGATGATGTACTGTGATCTTGGGTTGATTCCCCTATGTGGAATGACTAAAACATGCGGCTTGTATTTGAAGGGCTGGAATCTGAGCACAATTTGCTGCAAGTCTGAAGTGCCCCTGAGCAAAGGGAGCCACAGAAGTCAGGGCTGCAGCACAGGAGGGAATCCACGGAGCATCAGTGGGTGGGTGGCAGCAAAAGTTTTACTGGTGTGCTGAACCCCCACCCAGAGATTTGCGAGCTACAGCTGGCTTGTGGACTGGATAGTCTGGCACTACTTGACTGCCGGTTAAGATAGCAGACCCTCTAAGCAGTTGTCGACCTCTGAGTAGGCAGGTGGGTAACATGCCAGCAAGAGTGTTTGGGGGAGAAGAGAGCTGCTGCATGCACGCCTCTGGGATTCGGCTGCCCGTGGCAGGAGATGCGTGAAGTTGGGTGTGTGTGCTGTCACGGGCAGATGCTCAAGGGCAGCTAAGAGCGAGCTGGAGCGCTCTGCTTTCACCCGGGAGAGAAAGGCTGCTGCTGAAAGCACAGGCTGGCAGGATCCTGACGGAGCCAAGGAGCAGAAAGGAAGGATTTAAACAATGGGGGAGTGCTCCTTTCAGCAGGGATGGCTATACCTTGGCACTTGGTGGGCTTGGTTTCATTCCTCTTTCCTCCATTGTCTCTCTCCTCCTTCTTTCCTCTCTGTTGTTGCAGCTCCTGGAAGTAGAGGGAAAAGACAGCTGTTGAGGATTGCCTTGGAGCCTTATCTCAGGAAAGCCTGAGCATCAGGTTGGCAGGTTTCCAAGCTGCTAGCCGTGCTTCCTTCCCATGAGCCCAGGACACAAGCCTTGGGGAGCCGCAGCTTTGCTTCCAGTATTTCTTTGTTCCCTGAGCACGCGTTTGCAAATTCTGTAACCTTTTGCCCTTGTGCCTCCGCAGGTTAAGGTGCAACATGCTGACTTTTGATCTGCCCATCTTAATCTCTCTCCTTCTCAGCAGCATTCCTGATAGTCTTATTTCCACAGGTTGTGCCAGTCTGGAGGAGAAACGTTTCCTTTTTGAGCTCAGGCACATGATCTGAGGACGCTCACCATTTCTGACTGTGCCTAATGATTTAGGTTCTTCCTGAAGACACCAAGAGGATTGCTGTGTTTGTCGCTCTGTGTGTCTTCATTGCTACTCGTACTCACAAAACAACTGGACCAAATTTGGGATCTGATGACTCAGGTTTCGACTTGCAGCTTCTTCTGCTTCTTCGGACCCTTGTTGCATAGGAGTTCCTGTGCTTTTGCCTTCTATTTGGTGCACACAAGCAGCGTATTGGCTTTGTGATCTGGGCATTATTGAGCATTTATTGTTCAATGTGGGCAAGCGTGACTCCCAGGGCCGTGAACACTTGGAAAACATGCTATGCAGTATTACCTGCAGGGTGTGGCAGACTGACCCAAATGATTCATGGTTTTGTTAATCCTTATACCTAGGAAAACAAATGTATGCAAAAGAAGGCCAGCAACACCAGAGTGTGAGGGATGGCCTTAAACGTGTGTTTTCCCATGAGATGTGACTTCTGTGTAGGCACCTAGTTCCAGGTACTGCAAATTTGTGTAGAATTTCTTGGGAAATGGCTGAGCTGCTGCATCTGCTCTTGAAGTGTCAGCTGGGAGAAAAGGCTGATACTCTTGAGGAACACCGAGTAATATCAGGTTGAGACCAATGAGTTTCCATTTGTGTGGGAAAAATAATACTTTGCATTGATTGAGCAGTTAGAAAGCTGCTAAGAAAGGACAATCTCCAGAGTGTTTTGAAAAATCATCACTTAGAATGCAGCTTAATGAAAATTGTCATGGGAGACCTGGGCTTAGGCCCACGAAAGTATGTAGGTATTGAAGAAGGCTGGTGCAAGAAGCGTTCCTTGCTGGTGGGTTGCCGTTAGCCTTGCGTCTGTGGAGGTGGTCGGCATGCGTTCACACAGCAACGCAAGCCAGAGCAGCTTCTCGACTGCTCTAATTCTCCCCTGGGTTGCCTCCAGCGCTGGGGGTGGAACAGGAGAGCTGTGGGCACTCCGCACTTCCCAAGGACTTCAGAGAGGCCTGCGGAAGAAAGGGCTCTGCCAGAGCAGAAAGGCAAATGTATGGCAATACTCGATAGCTTTCTTCTGTAGGAAGAAAGGAGGCAGTGGCAAATCCCGTTGCTCCAGTTACCACCCTTTCAACAGAGACCCTGAGGAGGACTGAAGTGTGCTGCTCTGTGCCAGTGAGGATTTGCCTGCAGTTTTGGATATTCTGCTTTTACAGGCAGTATGTGCCTCGTACGTTTATTGTTACAGATTAGAGTTCTGCTGCGACTCTGGTGTTACTGGAGAGGGGGGATGTGGCACTGAAACACTTAGTGGTGCTCCTGGGCCCTGTTTTGAACTAGTTCTTAAAAAATGTGTTTTTCTTACCTCTGCTGGAGTTTGTCATGTTGAGTTCACTACTGAAATCCCACTTCAACATCCCTTTCAATGTCACAGGTAGAAGAGCCCAAGCAGTTCTCGCTGGTCCCTCCGGCAGTTGACTTCAGAAACAGGTCCTGTGTTTTGGTGAAAGAAAGTGTTGCTTGAGGAGGTGCGTGCGCTGTGTTGGTGTGAGTTGGGGTGGGGAAGATGGGAAGCAAAGTAGAGATTGAGCTGGGCTTTCTTAGGAGAAGGAGAAATGCCTTCAGCTCTGTGTTGGGTGCTAAAGTCTTAAAGAAGATGCTGATGTAGATTTGAAAAATCTTGAAAGGCTGTCCATTAGGAGTGGCCTAGAGAGGAATGGTATTTTGTAAATGACTCTGGAAAGAAGCCAGAGGAATAAGAACAGTGTCATGGTTTTGCTGCATTTTGATAGAGATTTACTTTAGTTCTGCCCTTAGTTGCTTATAATCAAAAATGCCGTTCTGACTGAAAGCACAGCGGCATGATAAGGTGCTGAGAAGTCTCTGGCTAATTCTGCAGGTGGGACGCTGGTAGCCTTCCTTCAAAGGAGGTGTGGGAGAAATGTCTGTCTGTGGGGTCGGTGCGCTTTTGGGGAGGGGAGAAGATACCTCTGCCTGTGCAAGAGCACCGTCCCTGGCAAAGAGGTGCAGGGAGAGTGCCTGACCACCGCTCCTGCTGTGGACTGTAGCGTCTCCTTGTCTTTGTACCTACGCTGTGTGTCATTTTTCAGATTGAGAAATAAAACTCTCAAGTTCTGAGAGCTTTTTTCTCTGCCTGCATGACAAAGTCGTGTTTCAGCTTGAAACTCATCTGGTCTGTGTCTGCTCTGCCTGAAAAGACACCTGAAAGGAGTCTGCAGAGTTGGCGTGCCCATGGGGGAGATACCCAGCTGGCCCTTTGTGTGGGGTGGATGGTGGCGGATGCCCAGAGCAGTGGGCAGCAGCAATTCCTGCTGTTGGTACTTAACCGGGAACCGCTTTGGTAAAGGGGTGGAGATGGTGCTTTCTGTGGCATCTCTGGGGTCTCAGTCTTGCGGCGACACCTTTGATGTTGGAGGGGTGGACTGCTATAAGCTAAGTAAGCAACCTCTGACAAGACTGCAGGGGTAGTCCTTGTGTGGCAAAAAGCCTGGCAGTGTTTTCATGGAGCTCTGCCCACTTGCTTCTGTGGTCTACGTTATCAGTGCTACCCGCAGTGCTGTTTCCCTCCCCCATGAAAACGGGCGTTCTGCAGGACAGGATGTTTTACCTGCTGCGGTGTGTGATGCCTGGCCCTGGAAAGATGAGGCCAGATAGAATTTCCCCGGAACAAAACTGGAATGGGTCTGCAAAACTTGCTCTGTGTCAATAAAAACTGAGAGGACTAAATAGCTGGTAAGGTTTGATTATGAGCTGTAGCACAGAGTTGATACTGGAGGTATGATTCTCTATGGCTGTTGTGGTTTGGGCCGGATTGGCCACTGGGTGGCAGGACAGATGCTCTCGTCAACGTGTCTTCAAAGAGAGGCAGGAGAGAGAAAGAGAGACTCAGGATTTCAGAAGGAACTGAACTACTTGACTAAAACGTTAAGAATAAAATAAAAAGGAAATAATGAAATATATACAAAACTGTATTGAGCATGTGTCCCAGCTGCTGGCCTGGCCCTGGTTTTGGCAGCTCCTGGGGCCTTGTTCTAGTTGTGCCGGCGGGGTGGCCTCTTGGGTGGCTGAGGTGAATGTTGGGAGCTGCTGGCCCTCCTCTTCGTGCCTCGCCATGGCCCCCCACGGGAGAGGTCCCTGCTGCGGCTGGGAGTAGAGGGACCTGCGGCAACCTCCCCTGGATCCTCATGCAGCTCCTCCTGTTCCCCGTTGGTTGGAACAGGGGCATCGGGGGAGCTGCCGGGAGCCCCATGAAGAGCAGCGGTGGAGGTGTTGGGTCGCTCCTCTTCATCGTCTGCAGCAGGGCTGCGGGAGGTGGCTTGGCCAGGGCCAGGAGACCCCCTTCTGGAGGCAGCAGGAGGAGGGACAGCCACGGGGCTGCCCTCCCGCTCCTCGGCAGCATGGCTGTCCTCGAGGCCCAGCAGACGGTGGGCCTCCGCGCTGCAGCGTTGCACGGCGACGTTGATAAGCTGCTGTACAAATGTCGCCGCGCGATCCTGGAGGCTGACCTGCAGCAGCCGGACCAGGACCTCTTCGTCCAGACCAAAGAAGCCCAGGACGGCCAGGATGAGGTCCTCCATCACAACGGCTGCTGAAGGCTCCTCGGCAAAGATCAGCCCCAGCTGCTGTTGGAGCCAGGGCAGAAAGCGTTGGAGGAGAGCCGGGTGGTCGTCAAAGAGGAACGCCCAGGTATGGGGCTGGAGGCCGCCCACCAGAGCCCTGGGCACTGACTCCACTGCCAGTGGCTGAGGTGTTACAGAGCGGCGAGGGGGGCTGTGGGTGTCTGGGTGCCTGGGCGCTCCTCCGGCCTGCCGGGTGTCAACTGGTGCGGGGGCTGAGGCAGATGACGCGATGGGAACCTCTTCGAAGTCATTGTCTGCCCTCACCGAGTGCACGATGGATCGCACTCTCCTCTTGCAGAGAGGGCACTCGGGCTTGCTGTTAGCCCAGCGCAGGATGCACTGGTAACAGAATTGGTGGAGGCATGGCATGGCATAGGCGGCATCGTCCCAGCTGTCCAGGCACACTGGGCAGCGGTTGTCCAGGTCCATTGCCATGCTCTCCACTCGCTGCATCGTGCTAGGGGCAGCTGGGGGTGACCAAGTGCTCCCTCCCTGTGGCGCTGCAGCAGCCGGTGTCAGGCTGGAAAAGGAAGAGAGGCCACGGTCACTGGCTGGCCTGAGGAGGGCTGGAAGAAATGCCCAGGTCCCTCAAGAAAGAAACCCTCCCAGATCCCCAGGGTGCGGTGTCCCCACACAGCTCACCTCTGCTGCTGCGAGCGTGCCTCCTGACTGCCCCGGCTGCCTGAAGCTGACAGGGCCAGGGAAAATCCTTTGCGGGCTCTGGGGCACAGATGGAGAGCTGCCGCGAGCAACTAACTCCCCAGTCAGGACACCAGCGCCAAGGCTTGGCTCAACACTCCAGCCTCGCCAACTGCTCAGCTGGAATGCGGGTATGAACCAGCTGGATGGGACTCGGCGCCCGGATTTAAGCAGCGAGGGGCACGTGTTCACAATCCGTCGCTTGGTGACATCAGAGCCCATCCCTCGGTGACAACAGAACCCATCACTTGGAACGTCTTGCCAGCACTGCCTGGTGGCATCTCCTGAAAGTGGAGAGGTTCAGGCTGGAGAGCAGGAATCCAGAAGAAAATCCTTGTGAGACTCATAAAGCAGTGGAGTGGGTTGCCAGAGAGGCTGTGGGATCCCTGAGCCTGGAGGTCAATCCGTCCAGACCTGCGATGCCACACTCCAGAGCATCCAGGTCTATATTCCTTGTTGACCCTTCCCTGAGCCGTCTCCGAGTTGCACAAGAGGCCTCTTCCAGTAGGGGCACTTGAGTGGTTTGGTTGTTGGTATAACCCAGTGTGAAGGGGCAGATGTGAGCGTTGTTCACCCAGGCAGGGACCATCCGGGAGATATGCAGAGGCCTCCCAAAGCTGTGTCTCTTGTCCTCTGTATCGGCTCGGGGAATTGTGTCCAGGCTGGGTGGAAATACACATTTAGCTGCTGGGAGGATAGGACAGCATGCACATGAAGGGGTGAAATCACTTTTATCTTGAAATAAAAATCTTCCTCCCCTCCGTGCTTTGAACTTTGCCACATTCTTGAGATTTGTTCCTACAGTTTGCACCAGAGGTTTTGGGCTCTATTGAATTTTATGGGAGCTGTGATAAAAATTTTGATTCTTTTCAAAACCATCATCATCCTTGCATGGCTGTTCATAGTGGATGCAATCTCACCTAACAGTATTATTGCAACTTCCTGCCTCGTCATGAACTAAACCCTCTTTCAGTGGAAAGACGCGTGCCTCTGTGCGTCAAGTCAAAATCTGTTAAAACCAATGTCTGAAGTCACTGGAACTGTATCAAAGAAGTGCTATTTCTGCCCATTGATTAGGAGGGGAAGCAGATCATGAACTCAGAGGTCAGGGTATGCAGTGCACCCGCCTCAACAAAGCTTCAGATCACCTTCACTGTTTTGTGTAATTGCTCTTCCAAAGAGAAACAATCGTCTGCTAGTACCAAATCAGCCTTGATACTAGCCCAGGTGGCCTCAGCTGTCCCGACTTGGCCTGGTCCTTTCCAAACCTTTACATAATCACGGGGTGTATTTTAGACTAAACTAATGTAAATATGTTGATAGCAACACACAATGAGCAGTGCCTCTTCAGCTGTTTCCAGTAGCTACTGTGTGCCCAGGAGAAGAGCAGAGGAGCTGAGGACAAGAGCTCGGCTTTCAAAACCTGACAAGATAGCTGCCTTAAAGACTGTGCTTAATGAATAAAAACTCTGACTGTGTTTTTCGTGAACTCAGTGAGCAGCTGCGAAACTGAGAGCTTAAGGGAGATAGGGCCACCAGGCCTGAGTGCTCTGCACTTTGAATTGCAGTCATTTTGCATGAGGTTATGCAAAGAGAATAATATGCTCTCTCCTGCGATGAAAAACTGTTATAGTGTGTCCTGCTTTGAGCGACACAGGACTAACTTCTCTTCTAATAGTTGGGAAGCCTGCACTTTTAGAAGACTCCAGTGTCTGAACTTGTGAAAATATGTACTTTATAGCTGGCTATGGTGTGTGGGTTTCAAGGGCTCAGAGATTTTGAGCTTGCCAGGCGCAGGGATGAGGAGGAGTGAGACGTGAGCACTTGACCCAAGCTGGCCGGCAAGATTATTTCATAACATACAAGATTATTTTCATACCATGAACATGAATGACATAAATTGGTCCAAACCCTTATTCTTCCGATGGGATGTCTGCTTCCTCCCTGGGCCCCAGCTTAAGGATATCACTAGGAAACTTCCAAGCCTGGTACGGCCCTCGGACTATTACCCATTATTACTCTTCCGTGTGTGTGGTGGTGAAGCTGCAACATGTCCTCCAATGGCGATCAAAAGAGACTTCAGGGCCTTGGGACGGTTGGTAAGGGGATGTGGGGCACAGGTTATTTTTTCCTCTTTCCTTCCAGTTACAGGCAGCGACATTGGAAGAAACATACAGACAGGCCCAGTCTATTAATAGGTGGATCCGTGGCTGGTGTGACCAACAGAATTTTGTTTTTTTTGATAAGGGGATGGCCTACACAGCACCAGGCTTGCCGGCGTCAGATGGGATTCACTTGTCTCAAAGGGGGAAGAAGGTCTTTGCTCACCAGCTATCAGGGCTCCCTGACAGCGCTTAAAACGAGGCTTGAAGGGAGAGGGGGACAATATCAGGCTTGCCCGTGACAAGCTGTGAGATGACACGCCAAGGTTAGAGGGACAGGGTGCTAGTGAGGGCCCACAGGCTGTTGCTCTGAGATGTGCTGGCTACGCTGCAGGACACCTGAAGTCTTCCAGCGATGAGGCAAGAAGGAAACACCAGTGAAATACCTCCAAGGAATGAAAGGGTGATATCACCTAAGAAGGTGATATTTGAAAAGTCATGGCAGTCAGGGGAAGTCCCCAGTGACTGGAAGAAGGGAAATGTGGCACCCATTTTTGAAAAAGGGGGAAAGGGGGAGCCTGGGAAGTCCCCAGCTGTCAGCCTCACCTCTGTGCCTGGGAAGATCCTGGAACGGACTCTCCTTGAAGCTATGCTAAGGCCCGTGGAGGACAGGGAGGTGATTTGAGACAGCCGGCATGGCTTCACCCTGTGCTTTTCCCACATCAGACAGACTCAAAAGGAGGCAGACACGACAGTTTTTCTCCTAAAATCACCGACTGAGAGGGTAGGACTGAATCCCCGTGGGTGGATTTACTCTTAGTCGCTTACAAAGTATTTTCAGTGACTTTCTGGCACACCGTGAAAGTACAGTGGAAAGAGAAAAACCAAAGGCAAAAAAAATACCGGTAGACCGTATAACACACAAAAAGATCATTTAATTTCTACTCATGGCTTTTTCATGGAAGTGAAACTCTAATCAAGTATTTCCAAAGCATCTTAGCCAAACTGGGAATCCCTCCCACAACAGATTCAGTGAGTTCAGCTGAGCCTAAATGGAACCCAGCAGCCGCACCGTGCTGGGAAAGGTCTTGCGCATGCCCATGCACTTCTCCTCATCAATGAAGAGTGTGTTGGCTTTGACGGCCAGGTCATGCTGCAAGACCGACTTGGTATGAACCAGCATTTGCAGGGTGTCCTCGGTGTCTCTCAGGCGCTGCTGGAGGCTCTGGACCGTCTCGTTGATTTTGTGGACCTCGTTGACAAGGCTGGAAAACAGCAAGAAACCCTGGTTAACAGTGCCATCGTGGGGGTGGTTTCTAGCGTGGCATTGCTGAAGGGCCCCTTGGTCACAGGATTTCCCCCTTCAGCGTGCTCAGACTAACTCAGACCCCCCGTTTCTGGCAGACGCATGGGAAAGCTGAGGGCAGAGCTCCTCCAGACCTCAGCGGGGAGGCATGGTTAAGTCTGCTCAAAGGCTTTGGCAATGCGCAGCCGCCTCTCCCAGAGCAGCTCGGGCCAGCAAGAAGAGGGATGAGCAGGTGTGGTTTCCTGTTCCTGCTTGGTTTGGGGGGTTTGTTGGCTCCCCCTCCTGGATTTCCCTGTGCAGGCATCCTCCCCATGCCCACAGATGCACACAAAGAAAACAGGACATCTGGGAGAGGCTAAAAGTGAATGTGAAACAAGGGGAGGATGGAAAAAACCCTTGTTGTACGAGATGCTGCAAAGGCTGTGGGGCTGGGTTTCAATTGCTCTGAAAAGGCTTCAGCTGGAGTCTTGCCCAACGGGCTCCCAGGAGGGGTGAACTTTGGGGTGCCTCAGAGGGGGTGCTGCTGGGCGCTCAGGCCAGCCTACTCCTCCACAGCTCCTCGGCGTGCAATCCCAAACAGACCACTGTGTCCTTGAAAGGATTTCCAGTGTCCTCGGAGAAGGTGAGGACAGCCCTTTCTGCTTCTCCATAGGGGGCACCCTTCCTTGCAGTTCCCCAAAAGGAAGGGCCTAAGGGATCTCAGCAGGATCCTGTTGGAGAGTAAAGGGCTCGTCCTTCAAAACTGAGCACATCCAACTGCCGGGAAGCAGGCTGGAGAGAAGATGGGGCTTACCCAAGTGGGAAGAATCCATCCCCTCATGGGGTGCCATCAGGCTATACCCGGCCATGGTGTACAGCCTCCTTTATGGGCGCAGAGCTCTCCCAGCACCCAAAGGCTGCAATACCTGCTCATTGCTTTTGATTATAGCAGTGCACTTATGGAAGGACTGTTGAAAAAAAAGCCCATGCTTAATTTTTCATGCAGTGCTACTCCCGGGTGCTACCCTCGGGTGCTACCAGCCGTAACTCCTCAAGGAGCCCACCAGACCCACACTCCTGCCTTACCGGAGCTGGGCAGTGTCCCGGCACAGCTCCACGTTTGGTCTGCGTGTGCGCTCGTCCAGCCGGCTCTGAGCCACTTTTAAGGAAGGCCCTTGGTCCCTAATGGCCTTTTGGATGGCTTCGATGGTCTTCTCCACCTGGAAGATTTCCTGCAGCGTCTGGCGTAAAAAAGAAACCCATGCACAAATTAAAAAGTATCTTCTCAAGTGACTACATAATTACCCTTTCCTCTTGTCCATCTGCAGAACAAAACAAGTTCAATAAGCAGACCCTGGGCTCAGACCCCTGTCATTCTGCTACACATCAAGGCGCAGAGCCAAGAGTAATTTTTCTTCAGGGAAAAACCTCTCTTGGCTCTTGCTGTCACATCAGAGGAGGTTTTGGAGCACTGATGGACCTATTGAATTCCCAGCTTCCCAAAATTACCGCTTGCTGGAACTAATCATCCATCAACAGTAACTCAGAGAGGGAAGGTTCTTCATGGATCCTCACTGAAAGACGTGGCATCAGCTCGCAGTGCTGCAAGCCCCGTCTTCCCTCAGTTACTCAATACAGTGTCGGGCACGTCTCAGGAAGCTTTCTATGAGACCCACAGCTCTGAGGCAGGTGTCCATCACTGATTTCCACTGACTCTGCTTGGCAAAGCAAACACACGCATGCCCATGCAGCAGCCCCAGAGCACGGAGAGTGAAAGCACGTCCTTGGAGGAGAAGCAAGCCTGCAACCCCCCCAGCAGGCAGCCCAGCAGAGGCCCAGCAAGGCCGTTCTGGAGGGCAGCCAGCGCTTCTGAAGGAACTACCAGGAGATGCAACCAGCATTGGCATTTTCTGCTGGCAATCCCTGTGCTTCCAGGCTGCCAGTGAGGACGTCCTAGCAAAAACAGATCCCTTGAGATGAAATTACGGTGCCAACTCCTAAGGGTCCCACCTCAGGGGTGTCATTAGGAAGTGACGGTGACACACCGAAAGGGAGGGGTTCCGACTACCTTGGCCAGGTGGGTCCGGATCTTGCTCTTGGCATCGGCTGTCTCGCTGATGCGTTTGGTGAAGGCGATGTTCACCCTGTTGAACTGGCTCCACATCTCGTTTGCCGCCACCACCAGCAGGTTCTCGATGTTGTCCCGCAGCTTGGAGGAGGCCGCCCGTTGGCTCTGTGAGCGGAGGATGTTGTCGTCTGTGATCTTGGCCCAAGAGTCCGGCACCGAGATCCTTCAGGAGGTGAGGGGGAAGAAGAAGCCCCGGTAAGCCCGTAGTGCTGAAGCTGGACGTGGGCAGGCATGAAGCCTGCCTGGGAGCAGCACTGATTAAATGTATCTGAAATCTCCGTCTTTAATTTGAGCATAGGTTGTGGTTTAACTCTGGCCAGCAGCTAGGACCACACAGCCACTCTCAATGGAGGGGAAAGAGAAAGACCAGGACTCACGGGTGGAGATAGAGACAGTTTAATACAACAACAACAGAAAATAGGAATGAGAAGAATAGTACGAGTAAGGGTAAGAATAAAGGTAAGGTTAACAATAACAATAACAGTAAGAATAACAATAAGCAGAGAGAAACGGTCCCACTCAGGCAGCTGTCTCCAGGCGGGATGGACGTGCCTTGACAGTGGGCTGGGGACAAGCAGCTCCCTGCCAGGGAGAGGCACCGTGCATCCCGGGCACAGCTTGCTGCTGGCGTGCCGCCCAGCGTGCACTCACGTGGCATCGACCCGCTCCACCGCTGGGTAGTAGCTGATGCCGTGGGAGGTGCTCCTCAGGTGGTGACACTTGTCATCGATGCGGTGGGCCGCCTGCTTGTGGGCCAGGTCCCTCTCCAGCTCGTGCTGGGCCGCCCTGTTGGACCTTCAACATGCAAACAACAGCCATCGCTGGGGATGTTCAGGTGGAAGGGCTTCCTCCCCGCTCCAGTTCCCCGCAGCTCCCTCCCACGCAGCTCTGTCATCCCATGAGCATCACTGCCCACTTCCCGGGGAGCCCGCCTGGCTTTTCCATCTGCAGGGTGTGGGGAGAGGTCGGGGTCTGCTAGGGGTCCACATCACAACTGCAAATGCACATCAGCCCTAGGGCATGACATAAGGAGCTCCTCCTTACGTGAGCTGGGCTTTGGCTTCATCCAGGTACCGCTGCATCTTCTCCTGGCACGACCTGATGACATTGACTTCCTGGGTAAAGGACACATGGCCCCATCATCAGTGTCTGTACTCAGTTGTCCTGATGCCACTCGTCCCCTCAGACCTCCCCAACCAAGCACACAGCAAGAACTTGCCTGCTTGTCTTTCTGCCCAGAGTAAACAGGCAGGGAGTGGAGAAAGTGCCCCCAAACTGCGTGCATGTCTTTAGTGCACTACTCCCTGAAGAGGGACACAGAACCCCCACACGCTACACAAACACGCAGCTGCTCTTCAGCTATTCCATCCTCTGTACGGCCAAGTCATACCCACATGGCGTGGGCATGCTGCTGCCTGGGGGAACACCATCCCCTGGCCCAGCAGGTTTTGGGGGGTTGAAGAGCTGAGCACCTCCCCAGCAGTAAGGAGCCAGGTAGGGAAGAAGGCTGCAAAGCCTCTGTAGGGCAGTTTAGGTAAAACTGGCTTTAACACATGATCTGGGTGGCCCAACTTACCGTGAAGAGCTCTTTCTCCACATCATCATGGACGAGGTCAATGCCCATCCTCTTCTCCCGCTGAAGCAAGCACTGCTGAGCGACCTGTTGGGGACATGCCATCACTGTCGGTGCAGGGGCAGGATTCTCTATAGAGAGAGTCCCCATCTCAAGAAATGGAAGAAAAGAAATTCTAGGCGGGCACAGAGGGGACACCAGGGGAACAAAGTGCCCAGGGCGGCTGCTTCAGCTGACTACAAGCAACCGAACTGCACCATACACATCAAATCAACATGAGGGAGCACACATGTCCCGGCTGCAACCAGAGCTGTGGCACAGGCACCTGTGTCAGCCTTGATGCTGACCTCCCCAGGGTGTTGTAGGAAGACATGGGCTTCTGTATCCCACTCCAGGAATTTGGATGTTCCGCCTACACAAATATTTGGTTAAGCAAATGGAGTTGTGATGAGCTCATAACGGGCTGATAGGGGATGCAGCAGATGGGAAGACATTGCAAACTTAACTTATGGTCTCTTCATAAAAACTCTCTAGGTCTTGCGGAGCTGCAGTGGAACTTAGTTAGACATTTGAATGGCTGCAGTTGTTCCAGCAGTAGGCTACAGCTTGCAGCCCACTGGACAGAGTGCTTACCTGGAGAGGGGCCTCCGTCTCGGCCAAGGCTCTTTCTAGTCTCTTCTTCATGTCTGTGAGCGTGTTGGTCTCCCCGATCATCTCATCCAGCTCACGGCAGAGCTCCCCTTTCCAAAACTCAATAGCATTCACACGTCCTCCCAGGCTTTTGGTGCTTTCTTCTTGTGTTTTCTTTGTCTGCTGGTATTTATCCCCAATCATGCAGGTGGTATCAACTCTCAGAGCCTCCGCATTGTGCCAGGAAGTCTCTGACTCTTTGTACTTGGTCAGGTTGGACCTGTACCAGTCGTCAGGGGTGTAGCGGGTGAAGAGGGTTGTTCTGTTGGAAATGTAAGGGAGCTTCTTGCTGGTGGTCATCCCCTGGGAAGTTTTGGAAAAGGGAGCCAAAGTTGGTTTGATGGCATCTCTTTTAGAGTAGGTGCTGGGCATCCAGGGGAGGCTGGAGCTCTGAGGCAACGGGTAGTACGGGAAACGGTCTTTATAGCTGGCAGTCATGGTGTTGATGGCAGGCAGAACCTTGGCATGTCTTGCCGTTAAGGGAAAGCCGACAGCCTCCATTCCTGACCACTGCTCTTCAAGTACTTGTCCTGCACAGAGGAGGAGATAGAAGACAACTTCCCTCAGTCAGCTCCTGCACTTGCCTTCCTTCTTACAGCAACACATGCAGCTTCTAACACAAACAGCAATGCACACAGCACCCACAGGTCACCTGTACAGGCCTAAAACTCTTGAAAGCAAATGCCTTCTCACAGCACCCCAAGCATTTGTATCCGGAAAGTGATTTGAATTTGTTTAGTATCTAGCCTCAAGTATTGAAATGCGGAGAAAAGCAAAGCATGGCTGCTCAGGAGAATGACAGATATTAGCCTTCATTCTCCTCAAATCTGTCAATCCCGTGAAAGTGTAGCTGGTGATTGTCTTGTGTTCATTGGCTTCTTTTGGTTGGCGTATGTGCTGATCTTCTAGTACTCCAGATGTCCTTTTCTCTTTCAAAGTGCCCTTTCCAGCCCCGATAGCTGCGCCCCTTTGGACCAACCCAGTGTGATTGGTGGGTCAGGGACTCAATCCTCACCCCCCACCTTCACTTGCATTGATGCTTTGCAGATCTATATCCAAATTTGACCCCCCTCCAGCTATTTCAGTCTCAAGAGAACAGCCCTCTCTTGACTTGCAAAGGAAGAAAAATGCCTACGCCTCACCTGACGTAAAATCGATGCACTTGGAAAGGAGAAATCCCAGACAGTCTTTTCAGAGGGGTGTGTAAACAGCAGCCTTGCAGGAGCCCTAGGAGGAATGGCCACACGTGAAGATTTTGCTACCGAGAACTGCATACGGCATTGTGGGTGCTACTGCTCTTTTCAGATTCAGGGTATCAGTCAGTTGTTGTCAGAAACATCATGCAGAGGGCCAGCAAATGTCCCTAACACACCGCATCTGAGGCCAAACCCTCAGGAGGGGACTCAGGAGGTACCCCATCCCCTCCCCACGGCTCCCAGCCTGGCTCAGAGCCCAGTGAAAGGTGAGGACACTGGTGTGCTGCAACAAGATGCCTGGGTGGGAGTGGGGTTTGACACAAAGCATGTGCTCAATCCCATCTGTTACAGCGTGAAAGCCACTTGAGTCCTTCAAAAATGGGAAGTTTGCATAAAAAATACTTTCCCATAATGGTACATACTCACCTGAAACCTCCAGAGGCTTGGGAGTGCCCGGGAGGGCGGCTACTCCCTGCTGTGCTGTGGGGTTCGGTGGCAGCACTGCCAGACACTGCAGCGTCCCCAGTGCCCTGTGTGACACAGAACCAGGGCAGGGTTGCCAGGGGCGCAGGGCGCTCAGGGACCGGGTTCTGCCTGGGCAGCTCCCTGCAGCCGCTATGGCAACCTGATGCAGCCCTTTGGTGCCCGGTGCTCTTGATGGGCAACCCGGGGCCACCCGTGGGCAGCTCAGTGCAGACTCTGGGCAACCAGACTGCCTTTGCTGGGACAATTGATCCCGTCCCTGGACAGCTCCCGCTGCCATCCATGGGCAACCCAGTACAGCCTTTGGGCGTCTGCTCCGGCCAATCAAGGGGACTTGTCTCCAACTTTTAATAACACCCATCAGGCCAACTGTCAGCACCCCTGTGCCCCATTGTCCCCAGAAGAAACATTTTCATTTCCTTCATGTTACCACTTGAGGTTAACTGTGAGCTATGTATATGGCTCATCAAATACTCAGGCTGATACAGCTGTCTTCTCATTGCCGCCTTTGGTTTCCTCCCGTTTTCCCAGCTATTGCAGCTGCGCACTGAGACCGGACCAAATGTTTTACAGCTTCTCAGGAGTGCACTGACACCCTGCCCCACCGCTCCTGCTTTCTGTGCACACGTACACACGGAGCCGGCCTCCATGAGAAAGCAATGCCTCTGCTGCCAAAGATCTGAGATAGAGAAGAACTCCAACTGTTTTCTGTATACAAAGGTTAGCACACTTTGATTTCACTTTAAATACATGTCTTGCTTTAGTCGGGTTAAAATCGACTTCATGGCACAGGGAAACCAGTCAAATTCACAAGCTACGGGACTGTCGTGGTTTAGGCCAAAATCCACTACTGGGGACCTGAGGCACCCCAGATGGCACCGACAGATGCTCCCCTCTACCCCTCTTCAAAGAGAGAGGCAGAGGAGGAAAAAGAGACTTATGAGTTTAGAAGGAACTAAAGTACTTTAATGAAGTATTAATAATAAAAGAAAAGAAAAAATGAAAAATAGACACAAAACCCTATCAAGCTCCCGAGATGACAATGACGTCACCGGCTGGCACTGGGGCAGTCCCAGGCTGGACGCAGTGACGGACGGGAACTGGATTCTGGATCTGGATTCAGGATCGGGATCACAGGCAGATGAACAGAGTCCTCCTCAGACGTCGGCCGTTGAAGGAAGAGCTGACCCTTTGATCCCTCAGCTTTTATACTGAGCATGAGGCAGATGGGATGGAATACCCTGTTGGTGAGTTTTGGGTCACCTGTCCTGTCCGCTCCTCCCTGCAGGTGGGACTCCACTATGCTTTTCCGCTTCTGACCCTCCAACGGGGCAAATAACAAAGTTGGTTGGCCTTGGGGGTTATAGCAATAAGTATAAGCAGGAGCCTCTCTGCATACCATGTCTGGGCATCAGCTACAAACAAGTGGTCTTATCACTCTGAGAGAGTGAACGCTGTCTGCACAATATGCAGTTAATTTCAGTAGTTAGAAGAGGCCCAGCTAACAAGCGAAGTTACTGAACAAAATTGGTTCTGTTTTACCTCAAACCAGGACATTCCACCCCTTATTCCATACCATTTGCATCTTGCTCAGATTACTATTACTTTTATCTATCAAATTTACACACACACAGATTATATATATGAGATGGATACATGCAGGTCACTCATCTATGGTTTACATTTACCTACAAAAGTTATATGCAAAAGTCCATTTAGTTCATGATTGCAGGATCTCATCTCAGGGCAGGAAAGATGGTACGAAATTCACTCTGGTTTGTGCCCACGGATAGCATGTTCATCTTGAAGAGCTTGCTGGATGCCACTTGATGAAGCTATCTCAGGTTTCATCACCTCTCTATTATCCTGAAAAGCACGTATGGAACACTGTTAGTATTATGTAGTGATCAGCATCATACTGCTCAGGATTGAGTATTCTCACCAAGGGTTAAATTCCCTTGAGGTACACATTGACCTTCTCCATCCTTCAGCATCACCCACCAAGTACATCCAGGTCCTTGAGCAAAAACAGTCCCACAAATGGGTTTGCTTTTGCCTGAAGCAGGAAAAACCCAAACAGCTTTCCCTAACAAATTCCTTCCATGCACCACAGGGACTTGATCCCCTTCTACAGTATGTAAAAGGTCTGATTGAGCAGGACCAGCTCGATTGATGGATCCCCTGGTGTTAACTAGCCGGGTAGCTTGCTCTAAATGCTTGTCCCAATTTTTAAAAGTTCCACCCCTCCTATTGCTTTTAGGGTGGTTTTTAACAGTCCATTGTATCGCTCAATCTTCCCAGAAGCTGGTGCATGATAGGGGATAGGATATATCCACTCTACGCCATCTTCTTTTGCCCAATTACTTATAAGATTGTTTTCAAAATGAGTCCCGTTGTCTGACTCAATTCTTTCTGGGCCGCCATGTCGCCACACGACTTGCTTTTCAAGGCCCAGGATAGTATTCCGGGCAGTGGCATGGGGTACGGCAGAGCTTTCCAACCATCCGGTGCTTGCTTCCACCATTGTAAGCACATAGCGCTTACCCTGGCGAGTTTGAGGGAGCGTGATGTAATCAGTTTGCCAAGCCTCCCCATACTTATATTTCAGCCACTGTCCCCCATACCACAAAGGTTTTAACCATTTAGCTTGCTTGATTTCGGCGCATGTTTCACAGTCGCGGATAACCTGCGCAATAGTGTCCATGGTTAAATCTACCCCTCGGTCATGGGCCCATTTATATGTTGCATCCCTTCCTTGATGACCGGAAGTGTCACGGGCCCACTGAGCTAAGAATAGTTCACCTTTATGTTCCCAGTCCAAGTCTGTCTGGAAAATTTGAGCAGCCTGATCCGCTTGCTGATTGTTTTGATGTTCCTCGGTGGCCCGACTCATGGGTACGTGGGCATCTACGTGATGTACCTTTACGACTAGGTTCGCTAGCCGCTCAGCAATGTCTTGCCACAGCTCAGCAGCCCAGACGGGTTTATCTCTGCGCTGCCAGTTGCTCTGCTTCCACTGCTTTACCCACCCCCACAGAGCATTTGCCACCATCCATGAGTCAGTATAGAGATAGAGTATTGGACACTTTTCTCGTTCAGCAACATCTAACGCCAGCTGGATGGCTTTTACCTCTGCAAATTGACTCGATTCACCTTGTCCTTCAGCAGCTTCCGTGACTTGTCGTGTAGGACTCCACACAGCAGCTTTCCACCTTCCATGTTTTCCTAGAATACGACAAGACCCATCAGTAAACAAGGCATACTGTTTCTCATTATCTGACAGTTCATTATATGGTGCAGCTTCCTCAGCACGTGTCACCACCTCCTCTAGTGCCTTCCCCAAGTCTTTGCCTTCGGGCCAATTTGTGATGAATTCTACGATTCCTGGGCCATCTGGCTTTCCTATTCGAGCTCACTGCGTGATTAAGGCAACCCACTTACTCCAGGTAGCATCGGCGGCATGATGAGTAGAAGGAACTTTACCCTTGAACATCCAGCCCAGTACTGGTAATCGGGGCGCCAGGAGGAGCTGTGCCTCAGTACCAATTACTTCTGAAGCAGCTCTAACTCCTTCATATGCTGCCAAGATTTCTTTCTCAGTTGGAGCATAGTTGGCCTCGGAGCCTTTATATCCTCCACTCCAGAATCCTAGGGGTCGACCTCGAGTCTCCCCTGGTGCTTTCTGCCAGAGGCTCCAGGTAGGGCCATTGTCCCCGGCTGCAGTGTAGAGCGCATTTCTAATGTCCCGTCCAGTTTGGACTGCTCCAAGGGCTACTGCATGCACAATCTCTTGTTTAATTTGCTCAAAGGCTTGTCATTGCTCAGGGCCCCACAGAAACTCATTTTTCTTTCGAGCCACTTCATAGAGAGGTTTCACAATCTGGCTATAACCTGGAATATGCATTCTCCAGAAACCCACAACACCTAAAAAGGCTTGTCTTTCCTTTTTGTTAGTAGGTGGGGACATAGATGTTATTCCGTTAATCATATCCGTTGGGATCTGGTGACGGCCATCTTGCCACTTAATTCCCAAGAACTGGAGTTCTCGTGCAGGTCCCTTGACCTTACCTCCTTTAATGGCAAAACCTGCTTTCAGAAGAATCTTAATTATTTTCCTACCTTTGTGGAAAACTTCTTCCACCGAATTACCCCACACAATGATGTCATCGATGTATTGTAGGTGTTCTGGAGCTCCACCCTTCTCCAGTGCGGTCTGGATCAGTCCATGGCAAACAGTAGGGCTGTGTTTCCACCCCTGGGGCAGTCGATTCCAGGTGTACTGGACACCCCTCCAGGTGAAAGCAAACTGTGGCCTGCACTCTGCTGCTAAAGGAATAGAGAAAAAGGCATTAGCAATGTCAATTGTAGCATACCATTGGGCTGCCTTTGACTCCAGTTCATACTGAAGTTGTAGCATGTCTAGCACAGCAGCACTCAGTGGTGGTGTGACTTCATTCAGGCCACGACAGTCTACTGTTAATCTCCAGTCCCCCGTCAGACTTTCGCACTGGCCATAGAGGGCTGTTAAAGGGTGAGCGAGTTTTGCTGATCACTCCTTGGCTCTCTAGCCGGCGAATCAGGGGATGGATGGGAATCAGGGAGTCTCGGTTGGTGCGATACTGTCGTCGATGCACCGTGGCAGTAGCAATTGGCACCTGCTGATCTTCAACCCTCAGCAGTCCCACAACAGAAGGGTCATCTGAAAGACCGGGTAAGGTAGACAGCTGTGTAACATCCTCAGTGTCTACAGCTGCTATATCAAAAGCCCACCGATACCCTTTTTGGTCTTTAAAACACCCTCTCTTGAGGTAGTCTATGCCAAGGATGCACGGAGCATCTGGACCAGTAACAATGGGGTGTTTCTCCCATTTATTCCCAGGTAGGCTCACTTCAGCCTCTAATACAGTCAGTTCTTGAGATCCGCCTGTCACTCCAGACATGGTGACAGTTTCTGTCCCTTTATGATTCAAGGGCAATAGGGTACACTGTGCACCAGTGTCCACCAGGGCTTTATACTTTTGTGGCTCTGATGTGCCAGGCCATCGAATCCACACAGTCCAATAAATTCGGTTGTCCCTCTCCTCCTCCTGGCCGGAGGCAGGGCACCTCTAACGTTGACCGTAGTACCTACGATTATCAGATCGGTTCCTACCTGGTCCGTAGGATCGCCTACCGTAGGTCAGAGCAGCCTTCCTCCTGTAAGAATCCTTTCTTCTATCTGCTTCATTTTGCAACTCAAGCACCCGTGCCTGTAGGGCTGACGTAGGTTCTTCATCCCGTTTCTTCATGTCTTCTCCATATTCACAGAGGCAAAACCACAGGATATCTCGTATCGGGTTTGATTTCTCTTGAGTCAGAGGGTGTTTTTTCTCTTGAGTAGGAGGGCGTTTCTTCTTAGCAGCTGCAACATGGGTCTGTGCAGGGAAAGAAGGAGTTTTTCCTCCACCTTGGTTAGTTTATCAAACAGTTTATCAGTTTGCTCAACTCATCGGTTTGCTCATCAGTTTGCAGAAGGAGAGAACTCAAGGGATAAGGGGGAGTGGAGTCAGATCCCTCCTCGGAGAGGCAAGCGAAACCCCTCACAGCCCCCCTCACCATCCCAATTGCCCTTGCATAATAGGTATGGGGCTTTGGAAATCGAGGACCAGGCGATTGAGGATGGAAAGGATGATCCCTCCAGTGAGATGCCCAGTGCTGGGCACCCACCCCCACGCCTCAGGACTTCCTCAACCAAGAAAGAAAGCAAGGTAATTGTAGTAGGTGACTCCCTTCTGAGGGGAACAGAGGGCCCTATCTGTAGACCGGAGACATCCCACAGGGAAGTCAGCTGCCTGCCTGGCGCCAGAATTAAGGACATACAGAGAAAACTCCCTTCCCTGGTTAAGACATCAGCTTACTACCCACTATTGATATTTCAGGTAGGTGGTGATGAGGAAGGTACCAGAAGGAGGCAGTTGGCTTTCTGGGCTGTGAGCGCACATTGCCGCCTCATGCTAAGCAGGTTCCCACCAGCCAGCACCCCCAAGTCCTTCTCGGCGAGGCTGCTCTCAATCCATTCTCCACCCAGCCTGTATTTGTGCATGGGATTGCCCTGATCCACGTGCAGGACCTTGCACTTGGCCTTGTTGTACATCACGAGCTCGGCACGGGCCCGCCTCTCCAGCCTGTCCAGGTCCCTCTGGATGGCATCCCTTCCCTCCAGCGTGTCGACTGCAACACGCAGCTGGGTGCCATTGGCAAACTTGCCGAGGGTGCGCTCCATCCCAACACCCATGTCACCGGCAAAGACGCTAAACAGCGCCAGTCCCAATAGCGACGCCTGAAGAATGCCGCTCCTCACTGGTCTCTACTTGGACATTGATCAGTTGACCGCAACTCTTTGAGTGCAGCCACCCAGCCAATTCCTTCTCCACCGAGTAGTCCATCCGTGGAACCCATGTCTCTCCAACTGGGAGACGTGAACGTTGTGTGTGACAGCGTCAAATCCTTTCCGGGTAGGTGATAGTTGCTCTTCCCTTATCCACCAACGCTGTAATGCTACATTCACCGGTCTGTTCTCTCAAGCACTAGAGAAAACGTGGGCCCATTGCTGAACCCCAAACAAGACGCAGTGCCCAGATGAGGCCTGATGGGTGCTGAGCAGAGGTGATCAGCCTTGTGCCCTCTGGCTAGGGGAGAAAAATTGGAAAAACTCCCTGCAAGAGAGCCAAGTGCTGCCCCTGACTCCCCGTGGGGGGAACCAGGGGAGCCCAAGAGGGCTGGCCAGCAGTGCTGAAGCGTGGGGAGAGACTGTGAGACTTTGCTTGCTGGCTTGTTTTTCTTGTCTTTGTTGGTTGCTTTGTGACCACGTGCACAGCAGGTTATAACTATACCATCAAATTAGAGGACAGCTTCTCATAGTGCAAGGCATTCGCTCTTTTTTCTATATGTTTCCCCATGCGGAAACGTATATCACGTTAGAACGTGAGGCAACATATGTTAGAATGTCAGACTCAAATAAAGAACCTGGGGATATAGAAACAGGTAGAGGCCATGCTTTGCTTCCAGACTCCCTATAGCACACTGTATTCATTTAGAAATGGAATGATTTTAACTCCTGAATAGCAATGTGCCCCCTAAACCGCACTGTGAGCGAGGAGAAGGGCCATGCAATATGGTAAGTAATCTTATCCTTGAATTGTTTTGATCAAGTTGCATCACTGGTCTCCACGCAGAGTTTGTGAGCATTCCCTGGGGTATTCAGGGCATCCCAGATAAAATCCTCTGTTGTAAACAGGAGCAACAAATCTCAAAAATTTTGCAAAGTTCAAAGCAAGGCGGGGAGGAAGATTTTTATTTCAAAATAGAACTGATTTCACCCATTCCCGTGTATGGTGTCATAGGCGCATATTTCTCAGCAGCTGAACATGTCTTTCCACCCAGTCTGGAAAAGAATTCCTGGAGGTGAGGCAGAGGACGAGAGGCACAGCCTTTGGAGGCCTCTTCCCCTCTTTCTATTTGTCCTTAGGCGCTGGTTCTTCGATGTGCTGTGGGAGGAAGCAGGGGAGCCCAAAGGGCTGGCCAACAGTCCTGGAGTACGTGGACAGCCTGTGGGACGTTGTCCTGCAGCCTCCCAGGGAGGCATGGGACATTATCAAATGAACCCTCTTGCTGTATGTGCCTGGAGATATGTACCACGGCCACCGGAACCTGACGGGACCCTGGGAAGACACAGCCAAGACCTCACTGACTGGCATGAAACACTGACGCCGAGCACGGGACCAGAGGTGGCAGACGGAATGAGCAGTGGCGTTGCGGTAACCCCCGAGGCATGTGCTGGGTCCGCAGCACTGCCAGGGCAAGCGCCGTGGGCAAGGACAGCCCATTGCCATGTCCCCGAGGAAGGGACAGTGACATCACTGAGCGATGGGTTCTGCTTTTCCCCGGCCCTGCCAGGTTCAGGCAGCCGGGGCAGCCCACCATGTGCTGGAGCTGGAGGGCATCCATGCTCCTGGGGGGTGGGAGGGCAGCCCTGTTGCCTCCCGGGGAGGGTCTCCTGCACCCAGCCCAGCCCCCTCCAGAAGCCCTGCCACACACAACGTGGGCCAGCTCCCCAGCACCCCCACAGCTGCCCTTGCTGGGGATGCCGGCAGCTCCGCCTCTGCCCCCATTCCCATCCCAGAGGAGCAAGAAGAGCTGCAGGAGGAGCCAGAGGACACTGCGCCAGGTCCCTCCACTTCCAGCCAGGGCAGGGAACGCTCCCCTGGGGAGACACAGCGACCCGCAAAGAGGAGGGCTGGCAGCCCTGAGGACTCTTCACCACCCAACAAGAGGCCAGCCCACCAGCAACGCTAGAAGAACGACCCAGGAGCTGCTGAAACCAGGGCTGGGCCATCATCTAGGGCATGTGCCAGCCCCCAGGAAGATCAGAAGCCTCTCCTTAGTAGTCTGGATGTAGTGATCAGAGAGAGGAATAAAGGCACGAAAGCTCCAGAAACAGTCTCCGTGTTCCTAACAATGCAGGTGGCGTTGCTATCCTCACCCGTGCTGTCTTTTCCCGGTGCTATACCCGCTGTTTCCTCTCTGTGTTCTTAGAAGAGCAGCACGGGGCTTCCCCCTCTGGTCTGGCACAACCTCGTTACCCTGCTTGGACTACCCCAGGGTAGTTACTCCCCTGTTACTCTCAGAGTGCATCTCTCCCCAGAGCACAGCCCCCTGGGTCTTGGCCCTCTGCTCTTGCAGGGCCCATTTCCCTTGAGCACAGTGCCATGGCACCCGGCCCCGTGCTCTTACAGTGGCCCTACTTGAATTCCATCTCATGGAATTTTCTGGGTTGTTTTTTTTTTTTTTTCAAGTGAGTCTGCCAGTCTGAGGAAATGAAAATGCAAGTTTTCTAGTAGGGTATATTCAGACTACCCATGCATGTTTGATTAATTGTGATGAGTTGCTTTCTCTTACTATGGAGTGGTAACAACAGTATTAGTTCATTTACTTATTTCAATGTGAAAATTGCATAAAGTTTTCAAGATAAATGGGAGACAAAGGCTGTCAAGTAAAGTAGGTCTAGAGACACTCATCTTTCTTTTTTTCTATTAGGAAATAACTGTTATGTGGTCACAAACCAGTTTGGGCTACTTGCCATCAGTGCTAAACATTCCAAACTCGATCACAGCTGATTATCACATCTCAGAATTTGGATCCAAGATCCCAGAGTGACCGAGGTTGGCAGAGACCTCCGGTCATTGCGTACTCCAACCCTCTGCTCAAGCAGGGTCACCTACAACAGGTTGCCCAGGACGTTGTGACTTTAAACTACTCTTTCGAGCTGTTCACTTTCAGTGGTAGACAACACAGACCTCCTGTGCCCTGAGGGCTGTTTCAAGTCTAATTTGTAGGTGGCCACTGGGTGTCACTGTTGCTGCTCTTCAGAGAGACCTGTTCCCCTCATTCTCAAAAGAGGAGGCCTGAGGATTAATTTGGGGAAAAGAGGAACTCGCATTGATTTCGAGGTCTGCTTTTTCCTTTTTGCAGCATGGAAAAGAGTAAGACAGAGAGACAAGACAGCACTGACCGATATCAGTAAAGGAGAAGAGCCACAGTAACTGAGATGTTGTTTCCATAGATAGTCTGCAAGGTCCGATCTGTATAGGTAAACGGAACTGCTCTGGGACGATATTGACAAAATTATGATAAAGTTTTCCATTAAGGAACAAATGTCCATTTAAGTTAAATCGAAAGTTGGTTTGATTGTTAAGGGAATAAAGGAGGACGCTGTCACGTTGCAGTTCTTAAAATAAAGACAGAGTTTGGCGTAAAAAAGAGATGCAGTGAAAATCCCCAAACTGTAAAGCAGCGTTAAAGTTAAACTTCCAACTCTGTACACGCTCATTAATGAAGGAGTGTTTGCCGTCCCCAACAAGCACAGCAAGTGGCCTGTGGACCTTGAAAGGCTGATCTATTTCATCCTGCTGTCAGAATTAAGTGTGGACTCATCTTGGCTTGCAAATAAGCCTCCGATACTACAACATAAGCACGTGGGCTTCCAATCCTTACCTTTAGGCTCATCTGTATTGGCAGGCTCTTCACCTGCTCAGAGGCACACTGACTTTCACAGGACTCGGTTCAACAATCTGTTTGTGTGGAAACGCCCCAGGTTCAAAATACATAGTGTAGGTCAGGAAGAATGCAATATCCTTTGCGTCTGAGAAATCAAATCAACTGTGTAGGCCATAAATATCTGTGAAACAGACACAAAGTGTTTCTAAAAATGGATGTGGTTCAACTGTGTTTAATGCACCTTGTGCTTAAGCATCTTTTGTCCAAAATAAGAACTTTCTATAGGAGCTTTTTTTCTTGCTAGGAGCAAACTTTTAGCAGAGAAGATCAACACTATAATTGTGTCCTGTGTTTTAGATCAAAGACTTGAAATTCGTGTATAACTAACATTATCCATTTGCAAGGTATTAAGTTGTTTGTAGGCTTCAGTGACCTGGCTTTTTCTGGATCATTTCTATTTTTAATGTTTTCCTCTTCCTTTCATTTTCCCTAGTCTTGCTTTTATTACCGACATACCTGTAGAAGCTTTTCTTGTTGCCCTTGACCTCTCTGGCAAGATTTAATTCTTTCAGGCCTTTAGCTTTCCTAACCTGGTCCCTGGCTGCTTGAAGGACCCTCTCCTGGATCTACTCTAGAAGGGCCTTCTCCTGGATCTCCTTCAGAACTCCCTCCCAAGCTGTCTTGGGACAGCTGGTCCTTGTCGTGAGCGACAGGGGAACGATCTGACTGCTTTCTCTTCTTCCTGGTTACTGGGGCAGCTTGTACCAATTTTGATGGAGATTGAGTAGTTTTGGTACTGCTCGTAGTGGCTGGAGTAGCTTGTGCCGGGACAGGCGGCGGCGTGGCTTGTGCCGCTGCAGGGCGGGGGCAGGGCTTGCGCCGGGACGGGCGGCGGAGGCGCCTGTGCCGTTGCGGTGTGTGTGTGGGGGGGGTCAGCTGCCGGTGGTACCGGTGCCGCTGCAGGCGGCGGAGGCGCCTGTGCCGTTGCGGTGTGTGTGTGGGGGGGGGTCAGCTGCCGGTGGTACCGGTGCCGCTGCAGGCGGCGGAGGCGCCTGTGCCGTTGCGGTGTGTGTGTGTGGGGGGTCGGCTGCCGGTGGTACCGGTGCCGCTGCAGGCGGCGGAGGCGCCTGTGCCGTTGCGGTGTGTGTGTGTGTGTGGGGGGGGGTCGGCTGCCGGTGGTACCGGTGCCGCTGCAGGCGGCGGCGGCGCGGCGGTGCAGGCGCCTGTGCCGTTGCGGTGGGGGGGGCGGCTGCGGCCGGGCCGGGCGGGGCCGCGGTTTGCGCCGCTGCAGATCGCCGAGCGGCTGCGCGGGTCTGAGTGGCGGCAGCGCCCGGTCCCCCTACTGCTCTCCCTGCACCGGTGTTTCACATGAAACCACCCCTGCATCACATTCAGGAAAACTGACAACAAAAGCACGGTCTTAACAGGGCACCAATCCTTATCCTCAGAGCCCAGAAGGTTGCCGTGCCCCACCTCTGATGGTGTCACATTAGCATAATTATCAAAGGGCGAAGTAAACATTCCCCAGGTAGAACCGAAAGTATAATTAATAACAGAGTCCATCATGAGAGGCCCGAGATATACAGGTAGAGCCCTTACCCAACTCATCATGTTATACATAGGAATTGCGAACCACACCAAAACAGCACCTTTAAACCTTCGCATAAAAAGACAAAGAATAAATGAACTTTGAAACACATTTGGCAGGTTAAACCAAGCTGACTGCATTAAGGTCGAACAAAGCTGCTTAAAGGCATGATACAAGATTTCGTCTAAGAATGACATGATGCAAGCTGTCTGTTCTAATCTCTGAGCAAGCTGGAACTCAAACTATTTGGGCAATTTATCACAGGTCTGATCGAGCACTGCTCGGGCCCCACGTTGGGCGCCAATTAATCTGTCGTGGTTTAGGCCAAAATCCACTACTGGGGACCTGAGGCACCCCAGATGGCACCGACAGATGCTCCCCTCTACCCTTCTTCAAAGAGAGAGGCAGAGGAGGAAAAAGAGACTTACGAGTTTAGAAGGAACTAAAGTACTTTGATGAAATATTATTAATAATATAAAAAGAAATAATGAAAAATATATACAAAACCGTATCAAGCTCCCAAGATGACAATGATGTCACTGGCTGGCACTGGGGCAGTCCCAGGCTGGACGGGAACTGGATTCTGGATCTGGATTCAGGATCGGGATCACAGTCAGATGAACAGAGTCCTCCTCAGACGTCGGCCGTTGAAGGAAGAGCTGACCCTTTGATCCCTCAGCTTTTATACTGAGCATGAGGCAGATGGGATGGAATACCCTGTTGGTGAATTTTGGGTCACCTGTCCTGTCCGCTCCTCCCTGCAGGTGGGACTCCACTATGCTTTTCCACTTCTGACCCTCCAACGGGGCAAATAACAAAGTTGGTTGGCCTTGGGGGTTATAGCAATAAGTATGAACAGGATCTTCTCTGCATACCATGTCTGGGCATCAGCTACAAACAATTGGTCTTATCACTCTGAGAGTGAACATTGTCTGCACAATATGCAGTTAACTTCAGTAGTTAGAAGAGGCCCAGCTAAGAAGTGAAGTTACTGAACAAAATTGGTTCTGTTTTACCTCAAACCAGGACAGTGACTCTCCAGCACGAAGTTCTCAACTACACCCAGTAGTAAGTGGTCCCCAAATCCCTCGTGCTCTGGGGACCACACCAAAGTCAGTAGACTACTCGCATGCTCTCCCTTTATGCAAGTAATTAAACTCCTTCCTTAATTTTGACTACAGCTCCAACAGCAGCAAATTCACTAAAATTACAAAACTACCACTCCCAGTTGTGCTAAGGCATGTCCAGTTTTGATAGACATGGGAGGAGACAGTTTGTCCCAAAGCCTCGACCATTTTAGCTCACCAAAAAAGAAACCATGGGTGCAAACGTGCGGCAGATACTAAGCAGGGGCGCCAATTTTCTGCACATCGGCCCAGGTCTGCCTAGTTATTCAAACTACTTAGTTCAAGTAGTACTTCTCTAAGTATCTCCCTGAGAATCTAACTACTTAGTCACCTAAGCACAAAATTGACTGCCAAAAGCTGTCCATCTTTCTGTTGCAGCGCTACGTTCTTGCTGTCCGTTACTACAGGATTACACTGGCTCATAAGCTGCCCTTCTGAAAATACCCCGATCCAGATCTTTTATAGCATCCGTCATGAGTCTACACGTACCCATAACATTGCCAAGTCGCCGTTTTCATGCCACTTTTGAATATTGCTCTCTCTCCTGTAAACACTCTACCTGCCTCTCATGGTTTGGGCCAAAACGGCCACAAGGCAAGTGACAGATGCTCCCCGCTCCCTCTCTTCAGTAAAAAAAAAAAGAGAGGCAGGAGAGAGAGAGAGAGAGACATACGAGTTTAGAAGGAACTAAACTGCTTTAATGAAATATTAATAGAAAAGTAAAAAGGAAATAATGAAATGTATAGAAAACCGTATCGAGCTCCCAGGATGACAGTCACCTCGCCAGCTGGCCCTGGGGAAGCCCCAGACTGGACTCAGTGACGGATGGGAACTGGATTCCGGAGCTGCATTCAGGATCGAGACCAAATGCACATGAACAGACAGAGTCCTCCTCAGGCGTCGACCATCGAAGAAAGAGGGCTGACCCTTTGATCCCTCAGCTTTTCTACTGCGCGTGAGGCAGATGGGATGGAATCCCCTGTTGGGCAATTTTGGGTCACCTGTCTAGTCCGCTCCTCCCCGCAGGTGCGACCCCTCTGCGCTTTTCCGCTTCCCACCCTCCAACGGGGCAAATAGCCACGTTATCTGCCCTTGGGTGTTATAGCCCTAAGTCTAAGCAAGAGCCTCTCTGCATACCATGCCTGGCATCAACTATCAACACAGGTCTCGTCACTCTGAGAGTGAACGGTTTCTGCACAATAGGCTGCTCACTGCAGTAGTTAGAAGAGGCTTAGCTAAAAAGTGAAGTGACTGAAGAGAGAATCGGTTCCGTTTTACTTCAAACAAGGACAGATGCTATTTGTCCCATGATGGCATTGGTGGAGTACATCATGTCTGTTAAAAAGACAGAAAACAGGAACGGTCTGGGTGGGGAAGGCCGGACAGGTTACCCCTTTTGTGGTGCAGGATATGTCATACGCGTTTCTGCCAGGGCGTCATAAGTTATCTTTTGCAGTTGGGCACACAGCACAAGTTCCCACAACTCCAGTAAGTTTAACTCTCTGAGGGAGAGGATGAGAGAGAAAAGAGACTCACCAGTTTAAAAAACAAATTAAATTACTTTAATGAAAACCTCAACCAAAAAAAAGAGAGAAACTAAAGACACATGCACACTATATCCACAACTGTATTAAGAGAGAAAAGATCCTTTTATTGTGAACATGGCGTGCGGGAGCCCAGGAGTCACAGGGGTTCAGGCACTAACAGGAAACGGGCACCTACAAGGACAGAGTCAGAAAACGCTGGTAAAGCCCAAAGGCAGGACGAGACAGGACTTGGTTCCCCTTCCTTTGGGAAACACAGCCGGCAAGGAAGGGTTTCTAGCCCAGCTGGCATTGAGCAGGGGGTGGCTCTGGCGCCTTGTCCCCATGGGGAACGCCCTTTGAGACTGTGCGTCTGCAGGGATGCACAGTGCGCCTGTGCCACGCAGCAGGGCTCCATCGGGAGCCCCTGGGGAGCTGCCATGGACTTCTTCCCAAAGCCTGCACGGCACCATCCCTGGCCGTCCCTTGCCAGCCCCTTGGACTGACTTAGCGCAGTTTAAGGAGTTGGGAAAGATGGGCAGCAGAGCCTGGGACTCACCTGGGCTTCTTCACCATCTGGACCTTTCTTCTTCTCTTCAGTCGCAGTCTTCTTCCTCTCTTCCTTCTTTTTTCTTCTTGTTTACATTCCATCTCCTCTTCCCAGGCCTCTGGTCTCTTCCTTTTGCTTTGGTTTTCGGTTTCCTGGAGGGAGCCTGCAAACCTTTCCATCCCACAGTGGATTGGAGAGGTAAAGCCAGGATCAACTGGATCAATCAGTTCTCCATTTAACCCAAGCTCACTCCTTTTACCTTTGTGCCTTTGAAAGGTTCTTTTGATCTTCTGCACATCGCAGGGACTCTGTCGTGGTCTCGGGGGCGGTTGGAGGAAAAGTGGTCGTGTCCTAAACCAGAAATGTTGGCGTTAGCAGGAGGCAAGGGATGCCCTGGAGGAGTAAGCGACTTTTTGGCAAATTGCTCCCTTAGCTCTCTAGAGAAGGTGCCTTGGGCTGGTTGGCATTAGCCCTTTCTTCCAAGGGCCTCACTTTCGAACACAACGTTCTCACAGGTGTGTGACACTCTGCTAATTTGCAGGGGCCATTCAGCAGACACCCTGCGGTCCCCTGCGGGCAAGAAAAGGCTTGCCCACTTCTTTCTCCTGCCGTTTCTTCTGCCCTCCCGAGACAGAACTCTGCAGATACCCCTTTGGTGCAACACCCCCTTCTGCGGTGGCAGGCTTTGCTTTTGGAGTCTGTCCTTCTGCAGGTATTTTGTAGGTATTTCCTTTGAATAAGCACATTCCTAACGCATTGGAGAAACCACCTTTCCACTTTCACTTACACTGCCCTGTTCTGGGGGATAAAAAAAACCCACACAAAGCCAGAAGGCAATGAATGCTGGGAAGAGGCACAGCAGCTCCTTGGACTCATTAAGACATACCCTCCTCCACGAGACACATTGTTGCAGTGTTTGTGGACCTGCCATACCTCTGCTATTTCCAATCCTGCCTCCGTATCTGCCACTTCTACTTCCTTGAGGACTAGCAGAGAGGGTGGTGCCTCCAGGAAAGCTTTTGCCTGGTACACCACGTCTGCTACCCCTGTACCTGGGGGAAGGGCAGCCCCCTCCTCCTCCTCCTGCTGCTGCTCCCTCCCGCTGCAAAGGAAAACAGAGTAAGAGCCCGTCAATGGAGACCACCAGCCCAGCGCTCCCAGAGCCTGCCCTGCCCTGCCCTGCCTGCAGCGTGGTGCGATGGGGCAGGACGGGCAGGGGGCCAGCAGCTGGAACCGCGGCTCTGGCTCAGCAGTTCCAGCTGGGATGCTCCTGAGAGCCGGCATGCCACCACGACAGCCCTGCCCAGCCCTCGCCCTGCCCTCCTCCTCCAAGCTGTGGGCAGCAGCAGAGGCTCCGTGTCCCCGCAGAACCAGGTCCAGCAGCCGCTGCCCAGCGGGTCCCCTTGCTCCTTCAGGTGACGTCCTCCCTTGGGCTGCCACACCTGCATAGGGACACTCAAGGGACAAGTGAGCATGGCTCCTCCCGGCTCTGGCCGAGGAGCAGAGGTCAATTTAGTTCTGGGGACGGAGTGAAGCAGGAAGCACCTCAAGCGCTCCGCAATGTCGAAGGGTACCAAGGGCTGAGCTCTCTCCTGCTGCAGCGTGATGGGCACAGATATCCTCCGGGTGAAGGGCAGCAGAATCCTCAATTCTGCAGACGTGCCGCTTGCAGGAGGACAAAAGGCCCTCCCTGCCTTTCTTTCCAAAACTTACCTGAGCGGTGATGTCCTCCTTTATTGACAGATGGGGCAAGCAGCGGTGCTTGCTTGGGATCATCCTACAAGAATCAGAGAGCGGTTAGAGAGCAGCCTCGCAGCAGAAAGGGCCACTGGCAAGCTGCCAGGCGGCACCAGCAGCCTGAGAGCATTAGCGGTGGGACCCTCTGCCTTCCGGGGCTCACCCCACTCACCACACATCCTGCACAGCCATGGGTGGGGGAAAGGCCATTCTCACCTCTAGCAGCTTCTCCAGGCTCCTGGGATTGAATGTCCTCCACTGGGCAAGAAGGAGTGGAAGAAGGTGAGCAGCGATGCATCTGCTGCTCGGCTGGAGGAGCGGTTGTTAGGGACAGAAACACTCACAGCGTGGCAGCGGCTCAGCTCCTTCTCCAGGTGCTTGATGGATGGGAGGCAGCTCACCCGGGCTCTCTTGTCTCCTTCTGGTGTCCTGTGCACCAGGAAGGGACAGGGAGGGAGCTGGGTCAAGCCCAAGCTGCCTCTTCTCCCTTTCTCTTGGCATTGCAGCTTCTTCTGCCCTTCCCTTCTGGGCACCAAAAGGTGACCAGGGGATTCAGGATGTAGAAATGCCCCTATTCCTATGTGCCAGCGTGCTGCCTGCTCCCTGCTCAGGCTCTGCTCGGAGGGCAGAGGCCATTCACAGGATGCCATGGGCCCAGTTGGGAACCTCTCCTGCCCAGTCATGGGACGTGGCACCATGACTCACCTGAAAGGGGCAACACAGGAGCTGCTGGGCCAGGAGAGGATGATGGAGGTCCCATCCTCATCACTTCCTTCCTTTTCTGCTCTTGCTGCCTCCTTGTCAGCACTCAGCACCCACAGCTGGTCCAGGGCCAGGCAGAGCCGTGGGCGCAGGGTGGTGCCACATCTGAAGAGCGGAGAGGCAGGCAGGGAGCTGGAGGTGGAGCCTGCCGGAGCCCTGTCCCCCGCCTGCCGTTGGGGCAGACATGGGTGCATCCAGCAGCAAGGTGCCCCCGGGGGCTGAGGCTGGTGCCAGGGTGTCCCTGCCCCGCTGCCAGGGACAGGGCTGGGGGAAAGGCGGCTGGGCTTGCAGGCACTTACTGCAACTTGGCAATGAGCAGCTTCTGCTGGAGGAGGCAAAGGCACCTCTGGCTTCTCTTGCAGCCCTGGCTCAACCATACATCCATGCTCAGCACCACCGTGCCCTTTCTGAGAGGCTCCCTGCAGAGCAGAGAGCGGTGGGTATGTGAAAGGCTGCTGCTGTGGGGCCCGGCCATGCCCGCGTGTCCCCGAGCCCCAGGGAGAGCCCACCTAGAGCCACAGCAGCAGTTGGCCTGGCCCATTCCACCCGGGACTGGAGGACCCTGGCCGTGCCCCAAGGACACGGCCCAGGCAGCCACAGTAAGGATGGGATGCGGGGTGCTGCTGCTGGTGCTGTTTTGGGCCAGCACAGCTCCATCCTGCTGTCTCTGGTGGCTCTTGGCTGCAACTGACAAACACTGGGAGCTCAACGGAAGCTGGGTGGTTACCGGGAGGCACCGGGGCATGGCTTTTCTCCACTATGGCCATCTCTGTCTGGCACGGGGGAACCCAGAGCAGGACACAGCAGAGGGCACCCATCACCTCCCTCCACCCGCTGCCCACTTACGGCTAGCGTCGTCTGTGCGGCTGGCGCCGCTTGTTGCGCTGTGGCTGTCCCTGGCAGCCTGCGAGGGTCCTGCGGCGCTTTGGACAGCGTGCTGCTGGAGGCAGCCTGGCCGTGGTGGTGGTGTGCCCCACCAGGCCTGCGGGAGATGGATCCACCTCCATGGGCTCTGTGTCATCTGTGGGGGGATCCACCTCCATGGGCTCTTCCTTATCCCTCTTCTGTGGCGGGTCGACCTCCATGGGCTCATCTCTCTGGGCAGGGCTGCTGCTGCTGGCACCAGCCCACTGGCGTTTCCTGGGCTGGGGAGGCATCCTCAGGGCTTCCAATGAGCCTCTTGGCCCTGGGCCCACTCAATGTAGGCACTGGTGCCACTCACTGTGGGCACTCGCCTCCCTTGGCCGCCTCCTCCTCTCGCAAGCAGGCTTGGCATGACTGTGTCCGGCTGCTGAGCGAGCTGTGGGCCAGCCACAGGGCTGCCTGCTTGCCTAACGGCCAGCCGGTGATGTCACCAACGGACGTTGCTGTGGCTGGGAGGGGGGCCCCTGAGGCCCTGAAGGCCCCATTGCGGGCGGCCCTTTTGCTTCCAGAGAGAAAGGCTGCCCCTTGAGCAGTGGGTCTGCCCTCCATGTCCCCTGGTGTGCCCTGGGCTCCAGCCCCCTCCTTGTGCCAGGCCTCAACAGGACAGCGGCCACAGTGTCAGAGGGCCTGGCCTGGTGCATGCTGCTGCGCAGGGGCGACAGGAGGAGTCCATTGTAGGGCCACCGAGGTCCTTGGGGCCTGGAGGAGGGGTGTTCAGTCTGCGGACGGGAAGGCCCATGGCGGGTTGCTGTCCCCGGCCGGTTCTTGCCTCAGCTACCCAATGGGTGGTTGAAGATGACGCCAGACCCACCCTGGTGTTGCACAGAGAAGATCTGCTGCTTGGTGGGGACTCTCTGTGCCTTCAGAGTTGAGGGAAGAGAACTCAAGCACAGAGCTCATTGCCTCAATGATGTCATGTCATGTTCTTCATCAGCTGAATCAGTGCTTTATGGCTTAAAGAGAGACCTGGTGACATCCAATAAATTTAAAAAAAACCCAAAAACTAAAACAACAACAAACCTGTGACCGTTCCAATATTTCCGTTTCATTTTGATAAGATTTAACTTTGTACTTTCTAGTTGTGGTGTGAGCAATTCTCTGTGTCGTTGCTTTCTTAGGCAGAGCCTTAGTGCTTAGGTAGGTGTGTGACTTATTGAACCAGTACCAGAAAAATGATTCCTTAGAAACACCTTATATGCAGCCTGTTTTTCTGCATTGTTCAGGAGAGGCAGCTTCATGATGGAGTGTGGTGAACTGCTTGAGAATTCTTCATTGGAGTGCCTGCCTTTAGAGCAGCAGCTCTCTTAAATGACGGAGCTGTGCGGACCCTTCTGAGGCCACAAACAAGTGCAGGCTCAAGCGATGGAAATGCTGTATCTACGTAGTTCTTAGTATTCCACGCTTTGGTCTTGGAAGGCTGAGACACCTGGAAGAGCAGGTGCTCTTTCCTATAAAATACCCCCAAACCCCTCACCTACTGACAGCCTTTTTCTTTATGAACTTGATTGATGATGTACTGTGATCTTGGGTTGATTCCCCTATGTGGAATGACTAAAACATGCGGCTTGTATTTGAAGGGCTGGAATCTGAGCACAATTTGCTGCAAGTCTGAAGTGCCCCTGAGCAAAGGGAGCCACAGAAGTCAGGGCTGCAGCACAGGAGGGAATCCACGGAGCATCAGTGGGTGGGTGGCAGCAAAAGTTTTACTTGTGTGCTGAACCCCCACCCAGAGATTTGCGAGCTACAGCTGGCTTGTGGACTGGATAGTCTGGCACTACTTGACTGCCGGTTAAGATAGCAGACCCTCTAAGCAGTTGTCGACCTCTGAGTAGGCAGGTGGGTAACATGCCAGCAAGAGTGTTTGGGGGAGAAGAGAGCTGCTGCATGCACGCCTCTGGGATTCGGCTGCCCGTGGCAGGAGATGCGTGAAGTTGGGTGTGTGTGCTGTCACGGGCAGATGCTCAAGGGCAGCTAAGAGCGAGCTGGAGCGCTCTGCTTTCACCCGGGAGAGAAAGGCTGCTGCTGAAAGCACAGGCTGGCAGGATCCTGACGGAGCCAAGGAGCAGAAAGGAAGGATTTAAACAATGGGGGAGTGCTCCTTTCAGCAGGGATGGCTATACCTTGGCACTTGGTGAGCTTGGTTTCATTCCTTTTTCCTCCATTGTCTCTCTCCTCCTTCTTTCCTTTCTGTTGTTGCAGCTCCTGGAAGTAAAGGGAAAAGACAGCTGTTGAGGATTGCCTTGGAGCCTTATCTCAGGAAAGCCTGAGCATCAGGTTTGCAGGTTTCCAAGCTGCTAGCCGTGCTTCCTTCCCATGAGCCCAGGACACAAGCCTTGGGGAGCCGCGGCTTTGCTTCCAGTATTTCTTTGTTCCCTGAGCACGCGTTTGCAAATTCTGTAACCTTTTGCCCTTGTCCCTCCGCAGGTTAAGGTGCAACATGCTGACTTTTGATCTGCCCATCTTAATCTCTCTCCTTCTCAGCAGCATTCCTGATAGTCTTATTTCCACAGGTTGTGCCAGTCTGGAGGAGAAACGTTTCCTTTTTGAGCTCAGGCACATGATCTGAGGACGCTCACCATTTCTGACTGTGCCTAATGATTTAGGTTCTTCCTGAAGACACCAAGAGGATTGCTGTGTTTGTCGCTCTGTGTGTCTTCATTGCTACTCGTACTCACAAAACAACTGGACCAAATTTGGGATCTGATGACTCAGGTTTCGACTTGCAGCTTCTTCTGCTTCTTCGGACCCTTGTTGCATAGGAGTTCCTGTGCTTTTGCCTTCTATTTGGTGCACACAAGCAGCGTATTGGCTTTGTGATCTGGGCATTATTGAGCATTTATTGTTCCATGTGGGCAAGCGTGACTCCCAGGGCCGTGAACACTTGGAAAACATGCTATGCAGTATTACCTGCAGGGTGTGGCAGACTGACCCAAATGATTCATGGTTTTGTTAATCCTTATACCTAGGAAAACAAATGTATGCAAAAGAAGGCCAGCAACACCAGAGTGTGAGGGATGGCCTTAAACGTGTGTTTTCCCATGAGATGTGACTTCTGTGTAGGCACCTAGTTCCAGGTACTGCAAATTTGTGTAGAATTTCTTGGGAAATGGCTGAGCTGCTGCATCTGCTCTTGAAGTGTCAGCTGGGAGAAAAGGCTGATACTCTTGAGGAACACCGAGTAATATCAGGTTGAGACCAATGAGTTTCCATTTGTGTGGGAAAAATAATACTTTGCATTGATTGAGCAGTTAGAAAGCTGCTAAGAAAGGACAATCTCCAGAGTGTTTTGAAAAATCATCACTTAGAATGCAGCTTAATGAAAATTGTCATGGGAGACCTGGGCTTAGGCCCACAAAAGTATGTAGGTATTGAAGAAGGCTGGTGCAAGAAGCGTTCCTTGCTGGTGGGTTGCCGTTAGCCTTGCGTCTGTGGAGGTGGTCGGCATGCGTTCACACAGCAACGCAAGCCAGAGCAGCTTCTCGACTGCTCTAATTCTCCCCTGGGTTGCCTCCAGCGCTGGGGGTGGGACAGGAGAGCTGTGGGCACTCCGCACTTCCCAAGGACTTCAGAGAGGCCTGCGGAAGAAAGGGCTCTGCCAGAGCAGAAAGGCAAATGTATGGCAATACTCGATAGCTTTCTTCTGTAGGAAGAAAGGAGGCAGTGGCAAATCCCGTTGCTCCAGTTACCACCCTTTCAACAGAGACCCTGAGGAGGACTGAAGTGTGCTGCTCTGTGCCAGTGAGGATTTGCCTGCAGTTTTGGATATTCTGCTTTTACAGGCAGTATGTGCCTCGTACGTTTATTGTTACAGATTAGAGTTCTGCTGCGACTCTGGTGTTACTGGAGAGGGGGGATGTGGCACTGAAACACTTAGTGGTGCTCCTGGGCCCTGTTTTGAACTAGTTCCTAAAAAACGTGTTTTTCTTACCTCTGCTGGAGTTTGTCATGTTGAGTTCACTACTGAAATCCCACTTCAACATCCCTTTCAATGTCACAGGTAGAAGAGCCCAAGCAGTTCTCGCTGGTCCCTCCGGCAGTTGACTTCAGAAACAGGTCCTGTGTTTTGGTGAAAGAAAGTGTTGCTTGAGGAGGTGCGTGCGCTGTGTTGGTGTGAGTTGGGGTGGGGAAGATGGGAAGCAAAGTAGAGATTGAGCTGGGCTTTCTTAGGAGAAGGAGAAATGCCTTCAGCTCTGTGTTGGGTGCTAAACTCTTAAAGAAGATGCTGCTGTGGATTTGAAAAATCTTGAAAGGCTGTCCATTAGGAGTGGCCTAGAGAGGAATGGTATTTTGTAAATGACTCTGGAAAGAAGCCGGAGGAATAAGAACAGTGTCATGGTTTTGCTGCATTTTGATGGAGATTTACTTTAGTTCTGCCCTTAGTTGCTTATAATCAAAAATGCCGTTCTGACTGAAAGCACAGCGGCATGATAAGGTGCTGAGAAGTCTCTGGCTAATTCTGCAGGTGGGACGCTGGTAGCCTTCCTTCAGAGGAGGTGTGGGAGAAATGTCTGTCTGTGGGGTCGGTGCGCTTTTGGGGAGGGGAGAAGATACCTCTGCCTGTGCAAGAGCACCGTCCCTGGCAAAGAGGTGCAGGGAGAGTGCCTGACCACCGCTCCTGCTGTGGACTGTAGCGTCTCCTTGTCTTTGTACCTACGCTGTGTGTCATTTTTCAGATTGTGAAATAAAACTCTCAAGTTCTGAGAGCTTTTTTCTCTGCCTGCATGACAAAGTCGTGTTTCAGCTTGAAACTCATCTGGTCTGTGTCTGCTCTGCCTGAAAAGACACCTGAAAGGAGTCTGCAGAGTTGGCGTGCCCATGGGGGAGATACCCAGCTGGCCCTTTGTGTGGGGTGGATGGTGGCGGATGCCCAGAGCAGTGGGCAGCAGCAATTCCTGCTGTTGGTACTTAACCGGGAACCGCTTTGGTAAAGGGGTGGAGATGGTGCTTTCTGTGGCATCTCTGGGGTCTCAGTCTTGCAGCGACACCTTTGACGTTGGAGGGGTGGACTGCTATAAGCTAAGTAAGCAACCTCTGACAAGACTGCAGGGGTAGTCCTTGTGTGGCAAAAAGCCTGGCAGTGTTTTCATGGAGCTCTGCCCACTTGCTTCTGTGGTCTACGTTATCATGCTACCCGCAGTGCTGTTTCCCTCCCCCATGAAAACGGGCGTTCTGCAGGACAGGATGTTTTACCTGCTGCGGTGTGTGATGCCTGGCCCTGGAAAGATGAGGCCAGATAGAATTTCCCCGGAACAAAACTGGACTGGGTCTGCAAAACTTGCTCTGTGTCAATAAAAACTGAGAGGACTAAATAGCTGGTAAGGTTTGATTATGAGCTGTAGCACAGAGTTGATACTGGAGGTATGATTCTCTATGGCTGTTGTGGTTTGGGCCGGATTGGCCACTGGGTGGCAGGACAGATGCTCTCGTCAACGTGTCTTCAAAGAGAGGCAGGAGAGAGAAAGAGAGACTCAGGATTTCAGAAGGAACTGAACTACTTGACTAAAACGTTAAGAATAAAATAAAAAGGAAATAATGAATATATACAAAACTGTATTGAGCTCCCAGAATGGTTTTACGTGTAATAGTGGAAGTAGAGATGTGTGATTTTGTTGCTGTTGTTTTTTTTATCCTTGAGGACAGGCATAACAGTGGGAAATACTCAAAGTAAGGTGAAGAAAACTGAGCAGTTTCCACTAAACTAAAAATTGCAAGATCAGCAGAAGAGAGAGGAAATATTTCTTCTATAGCATAATTGTTATGGGTCTTTCTTAGCAGCCCTAGATTACAGTCCTTTTATTCAGCAGCAGAACCTGCACCTGTGTCATACATCTGGTACGTGTCCTGAGGATGGCAACTAAGTATAAGCACAGCAGAATTGTACCCCATGTCGGGGTCATGCTCACTGAGCTGAGGCAGTCTTCCAGAACATATAAGTGAATTTGGGGACGTCCCTGCGTGTTGGAACTTCACAGTATTAATGATTCGATCAATAGAGTTTGAGGAACGTCAGCAAGTTTGTACTACTTTCTTTTCTTTATTGACTTTATAGAACAGCACTGAAGTTATTCATATAGATTCTTTAGGCAATTCAAATACTTTCACTGAATGACAGAAAGGCTGAGGTTGGAAGGGACCTCTGGATGTCATCTTGCGATAGCCGCCTGCTGCAGCAGAGACAGCCAGCGCCGCTCAGCCAGGGTCTGGCTCCATCTTCTCTGCAGCCTCCCATCAGGCTTTTTATGCATTGATCAATTCCCCTGCGAGCCTTCTCTTCACCAGGCTAAGCGGTGCCAGCTCGCTCAGCCCTTCCTCAGAGGAGAGATGCTGCAGTGCCTTTATCATCTTCACACTCCTTTGCCAGACTCTCTCTCCAGACTCTCTCTCCAGTCCAGCCCAGGACACCATCAGTGCTCCTGGTGGCAAGGGCACACTGTTGGCTCATGATCAGCTGGGTGGCCACCAGGACCTGCAGGGCTTTTTACGCCAAGCTGCTTTCCAGCCGAGCAGCGCGCCAAATGTGCTGGTTCCTGGGGTTGTCCCTCGCCAGGTTCTGGACTTCACTTCTTTCTCCTGTTGAACTTCTTGTGGCTCCTGCCTTGGCAGGGTGTGAGCATGGGGTGATGCAGAGGGCAGAGCCAAGTGGTGCAGACTCTGAGCAGGAGGAAAGATTTGGGTGCCAGTGTTGCAGGGCATGACGGGGCAGTAGAGGCTGGTAGGAGAGCAGATCCCCGGGAGGTGGGGGCAGATGATGTGGTGAGGAGGAGACCAGGCATGGGACGTTTGGCAGTGGGGAATGGTCCAGCCCTGGAGTCCCCCTTCTGACTGAACCGTTGGCCGGCATGTGTCCCAGCTGCTGGCCTGGCCCTGGTTTTGGCAGCTCCTGGGGCCTTGTTCTAGTTGTGCCGGCGGGGTGGCCTCTTGGGTGGCTGAGGTGAATGTTGGGAGCTGCTGGCCCTCCTCTTCGGGCCTCGCCGTGGCCCCCCACGGGAGAGGTCCCTGCTGCGGCTGGGAGTAGAGGGACCTGCGGCAACCTCCCCTGGATCGTCATGCAGCTCCTCCTGTTCCCCGTTGGTTGGAACAGGGGCATCGGGCAGCTGCCGGGAGCCCCATGAAGAGCAGCGGTGGAGGTGTTGGGTCGCTCCTCTTCATCGTCTGCGGCAGGGCTGCGGGAGGTGGCTTGGCCAGGGCCAGGAGACCCCCTTCTGGAGGCAGCAGGAGGAGGGACAGCCACGGGGCTGCCCTCCCGCTCCTCGGCAGCATGGCTGTCCTCGAGGCCCAGCAGACGGTGGGCCTCCGCGCTGCAGCGTTGCACGGCGACGTTGATAAGCTGCTGTACAAATGTCGCCGCGCGATCCTGGAGGCTGACCTGCAGCAGCCGGACCAGGACCTCTTCGTCCAGACCAAAGAAGCCCAGGACGGCCAAGATGAGGTCCTCCATCACAACGGCTGCTGAAGGCTCCTCGGCAAAGATCAGCCCCAGCTGCTGTTGGAGCCAGGGCAGAAAGCGTTGGAGGAGAGCCGGGTGGTCGTCAAAGAGGAACGCCCAGGTATGGGGCTGGAGGCCGCCCACCAGAGCCCTGGGCACCGACTCCACTGCCAGCGGCTGAGGTGTTACAGAGCGGCGAGGGGGGCTGTGGGTGTCTGGGTGCCTGGGCGCTCCTCCGGCCTGCCGGGTGCCAACTGGTGCGGGGGCTGAGGCAGATGACGCGATGGGAACCTCTTCGAAGTCATTGTCTGCCCTCACCGAGTGCACGATGGATCGCACTCTCCTCTTGCAGAGAGGGCACTCGGGCTTGCTGTTAGCCCAGCGCAGGATGAACTGGTAACAGAATTGGTGGAGGCATGGCATGGCATAGGCGGCATCGTCCCAGCTGTCCAGGCACACTGGGCAGCGGTTGTCCAGGTCCATTGCCATGCTCTCCACTCGCTGCATCGTGCTAGGGGGAGCTGGGGGTGACCAAGTGCTCCCTCCCTGTGGCGCTGCAGCAGCCGGTGTCAGGCTGGAAAAGGAAGAGAGGCCACGGTCACTGGCTGGCCTGAGGAGGGCTGGAAGAAATGCCCAGGTCCCTCAAGAAAGAAACCCTCCCAGCTCCCCAGGGTGCGATGTCCCCACACAGCTCACCTGGACTATTACCCATTATTGCTCTTCCGTGTGTGTGGTGGTGAAGCTGCAACATGTCCTCCTATGGCGATCAAAAGAGACTTCAGGGCCTTGGGACGGTTGGTAAGGGGATGTGGGGCACAGGTTATTTTTTCCTCTTTCCTTCCAGTTACAGGCAGCGACATTGGAAGAAACATACAGACAAGCCCAGTCTATTAATAGGTGGCTCCATGGCTGGTGTGACCAACAGAATTTTGTTTTTTTTGATAAGGGGATGGCCTACACAGCACCAGGCTTGCCGGCGTCAGATGGGATTCACTTGTCTCAAAGGGGGAAGAAGGTCTTTGCTCACCAGCTATCAGGGCTCCCTGACAGCGCTTAAAACGAGGCTTGAAGGGAGAGGGGGACAATATCAGGCTTACCTGTGACAAGCTGTGAGATGACACGCCAAGGTTAGAGGGACAGGGTGCTAGCGAGGGCCCACAGGCTGTTGCTCTGAGATGTGCTGGCTACGCTGCAGGACACCTGAAGTCTTCCAGCGATGAGGCAAGAAGGAAACACCAAGGAATGAAAAGGTGTTCCTCTAAGAAGGTGATAAGAAGGTGCCTCAAAAGGAGGCAGACACGACAGTTTTTCTCCTAAAATCACCGACTGAGAGGGTAGGACTGAATCCCCGTGGGTGGATTTACTCTTAGTCGCTTACAAAGTATTTTCAGTGACTTTCTGGCACACCGTGAAAGTACAGTGGAAAGAGAAAAAACAAAGGCAAAAAAAATACCGGTAGACCGTATAACACACAAACAGATCATTTAATTTCTACTCATGGCTTTCAGCAGGAAGTGAAACTCTAATCAAGTATTTCCAAAGCCTCTTAGCCAAACTGGGAATCCCTCCCACAACAGATTCAGTGAGTTCAGCTGAGCCTAAATGGAACCCAGCAGCCGCACCGTGCTGGGAAAGGTCTTGCGCATGCCCATGCACTTCTCCTCATCAATGAAGAGTGTGTTGGCTTTGACGGCCAGGTCATGCTGCAAGACCGACTTGGTATGAACCAGCATTTGCAGGGTGTCCTCGGTGTCTCTCAGGCGCTGCTGGAGGCTCTGGACCGTCTCGTTGATTTTGTGGACCTCGTTGACAAGGCTGGAAAACAGCAAGAAACCCTGGTTAACAGTGCCATCGTGGGGGTGGTTTCTAGCGTGGCATTGCTGAAGGGCCCCTTGGTCACAGGATTTCCCCCTTCAGCGTGCTCAGACTAACTCAGACCCCCGTTTCTGGCAGACGCATGGGAAAGCTGAGGGCAGAGTTCCTCCAGACCTCAGCGGGGAGGCATGGTTAAGTCTGCTCAAAGGCTTTGGCAATGCGCAGCCGCCTCTCCCAGAGCAGCTCGGGCCAGCAAGAAGAGGGATGAGCAGGTGTGGTTTCCTGTTCCTGCTTGGTTTGGGGGGTTTGTTGGCTCCCCCTCCTGGATTTCCCTGTGCAGGCATCCTCCCCATGCCCACAGATGCACACAAAGAAAACAGGACATCTGGGAGAGGCTAAAAGTGAATGTGAAACAAGGGGAGGATGGAAAAAACCCTTGTTGTACGAGATGCTGCAAAGGCTGTGGGGCTGGGTTTCAATTGCTCTGAAAAGGCTTCAGCTGGAGTCTTGCCCAACGGGCTCCCAGGAGGGGTGAACTTTGGGGTGCCTCAGAGGGGGTGCTGCTGGGCGCTCAGGCCAGCCTACTCCTCCACAGCTCCTCGGCGTGCAATCCCAAACAGACCACTGTGTCCTTGAAAGGATTTCCAGTGTCCTCGGAGAAGGTGAGGACAGCCCTTTCTGCTTCTCCATAGGGGGCACCCTTCCTTGCAGTTCCCCAAAAGGAAGGGCCTAAGGGATCTCAGCAGGATCCTGTTGGAGAGTAAAGGGCTCGTCCTTCAAAACTGAGCACATCCAACTGCCGGGAAGCAGGCTGGAGAGAAGATGGGGCTTACCCAAGCGGGAAGAATCCATCCCCTCATGGGGTGCCATCAGGCTATACCCGGCCATGGTGTACAGCCTCCTTTGTGGGCGCAGAGCTCTCCCAGCACCCAAAGGCTGCAATACCTGCTCATTGCTTTTGATTATAGCAGTGCGCTTATGGAAGGACTGTTGAAAGAAAAGCCCATGCTTAATTTTTCATGCAGTGCTACCCCCGGGTGCTACCAGCCGTAACTCCTCAAGGAGCCCACCAGACCCACGCTCCTGCCTTACCGGAGCTGGGCAGTGTCCCGGCACAGCTCCACGTTTGGTCTGCGTGTGCGCTCGTCCAGACGGCTCTGAGCCACTTTTAAGGGAGGCCCTTGGTCCCTAATGGCCTTTTGGATGGCTTCCATGGTCTTCTCCACCTGGAAGATTTCCTGCAGCGTCTGGCGTAAAAAAGAAACCCATGCACAAATTAAAAAGTATCTTCTCAAGTGACAACATAATTACCCTTTCCTCTTGTCCATCTGCAGAACAATACAAGTTCAATAAGCAGACCCTGGGCTCAGACCCCTGTCATTCTGCTACACATCAAGGCGCAGAGCCAAGAGTAATTTTTCTTCAGGGAAAAACCTCTCTTGGCTCTTGCTGTCACATCAGAGGAGGTTTTGGAGCACTGATGGACCTATTGAATTCCCAGCTTCCCAAAATTACCGCTTGCTGGAACTAATCATCCATCAACAGTAACTCAGAGAGGGAAGGTTCTTCATGGATCCTCACTGAAAGACGTGGCATCAGCTCGCAGTGCTGCAAGCCCCGTCTTCCCTCAGTTACTCAATACAGTGTCGGGCACGTTTCAGGAAGCTTTCTATGAGACCCACAGCTCTGAGGCAGGTGTCCATCACTGATTTCCACTGACTCTGCTTGGCAAAGCAAACACACGCATGCCCGTGCAGCAGCCCCAGAGCACGGAGAGTGAAAGCACGTCCTTGGAGGAGAAGCAAGCCTGCAACCCCCCCAGCAGGCAGCCCAGCAGAGGCCCAGCAAGGCCGTTCTGGAGGGCAGCCAGCGCTTCTGAAGGAACTACCAGGAGATGCAACCAGCATTGGCATTTTCTGCTGGCAATCCCTGTGCTCCCAGGCTGCCAGTGAGGATGCCCTAGCAAAAACAGATCCCTTGAGATGAAATTACGGTGCCAACTCCTAAGGGTCCCACCTCAGGGGTGTCACTAGGAAGTGACAGTGACACACCGAAAGGGAGGGGTTCCGACTACCTTGGCCAGGTGGGTCCGGATCTTGCTCTTGGCATCGGCTGTCTCGCTGATGCGTTTGGTGAAGGCGATGTTCACCCTGTTGAACTGGCTCCGCATCTCGTTTGCCACCACCACCAGCAGGTTCTCGATGTTGTCCCGCAGCTTGGAGGAGGCCGCCCGTTGGCTCTGTGAGCGGAGGATGTTGTCGTCTGTGATCTTGGCCCAAGAGTCCGGCACCGAGATCCTTCAGGAGGTGAGGGGGAAGAAGAGGCCCCGGTAAGCCCGTAGTGCTGAAGCTGGACGTGGGCAGGCATGAAGCCTGCCTGGGAGCAGCACTGATTAAACGTATCTGAAATCTCCGTCTTTAATTTGAGCATAGGTTGTGGTTTAACTCTGGCCAGCAGCTAGGACCACACAGCCACTCTCAATGGAGGGGAAAGAGAAAGAACAGGACTCACGGGTGGAGATAGAGACAGTTTAATAGAACAACAACAGAAAATAAGAATGAGAAGAAGAGTACGAGTAAGGGTAAGAATAAAGGTAAGGTTAACAATAACAATAACAGTAAGAATAACAATAAGCAGAGAGAAACGGTCCCACTCAGGCAGCTGTCTCCAGGCGGGATGCACGTGCCTTGACAGTGGGCTGGGGACAAGCAGCTCCCTGCCAGGGAGAGGCACCGTGCATCCCGGGCACAGCTTGCTGCTGGCGTGCCGCCCAGCGTGCACTCACGTGGCATCGACCCACTCCACCGCTGGGTAGTAGCTGATGCCGTGGGAGGTGCTCCTCAGGTGGTGACACTTGTCATCGATGCGGTGGGCCGCCTGCTTGTGGGCCAGGTCCCTCTCCAGCTCGTGCTGGGCCGCCCTGTTGGACCTTCAACATGCAAACAACAGCCATCGCTGGGGATGTTCAGGTGGAAGGGCTTCCTCCCCGCTCCAGTTCCCCGCAGCTCCCTCCCACGCAGCTCTGTCCTCCCATGAGCATCACTGCCCACTTCCCGGGGAGCCCGCCTGGCTTTTCCATCTGCAGGGTGTGGGGAGAGGTCGGGGTCTGCTGGGGGTCCACATCACAACTGCAAATGCACATCAGCCCTACAGCATGACATAAGGAGCTCCTCCTTACGCGAGCTGGGCTTTGGCTTCATCCAGGTACCGCTGCATCTTCTCCTGGCACGACCTGATGACATTGACTTCCTGGGTAAAGGACACATGGCCCCATCATCAGTGTCTGTACTCAGTTGTCCTGATGCCACTCGTCCCCTCAGACCTCCCCAACCCTGCACACAGCAAGAACTTGCCTGCTTGTCTTTCTGCCCAGAGTAAACAGGCAGGGAGTGGAGAAAGTGCCCCCAAACTGCGTGCATGTCTTTAGTGCACTACTCCCTGAAGATGGTCACAGAACCCCCACACGCTACCCAAACACGCAGCTGCTCTTCAGCTATTCCTTCCTCTGTACGGCCAAGTCATACCCACACTGCGTGGGCATGCTGCTGCCTGGGGGAACCCCATCCCCTGGCCCAGCAGGTTTTGGGGGGGTTGAAGAGCTGAGCACCTCCCCAGCGGTAAGGAGCCAGGTAGGGAAGAAGGCTGCAAAGCCTCAGTAGGGCAGTTTAGGTAAAACTGGCTTTAACACATGATCTGGGTGGCCCAACTTACCGTGAAGAGCTCTTTCTCCACATCATCATGGACGAGGTCAATGCCCATCCTCTTCTCCCGCTGAAGCAAGCACTGCTGAGCGACCTGTTGGGGACATGCCATCACTGTCGGTGCAGGGGCAGGATTCTCTATAGAGAGAGTCCCCATCTCAAGAAATGGAAGAAAAGAAATTCTAGGCGGGCACAGAGGGGACACCAGGGGAACAAAGTGCCCAGGGCGGCTGCTTCAGCTGACAACAAGAAACCGAACTGCACCGTATGCATCAAATCAACATGAGGAAGCACGCGTGTCCCAGCTGCAACCAGAGCTGTGGCACAGGCACCTGTGTCAGCCTTGATGCTGACCTCCCCAGGGTGTTGTAGGAAGACATGGGCTTCTGTCTCCCAGTCCAGGAATTTGGATGTTCCGCCTACACAAATATTTGGTTAAGCAAATAGAATTGTGATGAGCTCATAACGGGCTGATAGGGGATGCAGCAGATGGGAAGACATTGCAAACTTAACTTATGGTCTCTTCATAAAAACTCTCTAGGTCTTGCGGAGCTGCAGTGGAACTTAGTTAGACATTTGAATGGCTGCAGTTGTTCCAGCAGTAGGCTACAGCTTGCAGCCCACTGGACAGAGTGCTTACCTGGAGAGGGGCCTCCGTCTCGGCCAAGGCTCTCTCCAGTCTCTTCTTCATGTCTGTGAGCGTGTTGGTCTCCCCGATCATCTCATCCAGCTCACGGCAGAGCTCCCCTTTCCAAAACTCAATAGCATTCACACGTCCTCCCAGGCTTTTGGTGCTTTCTGCTTGTGTTTTCTTTGTCTGCTGGTATTTATGCTCAATCATGCGGGTGGTATCAACTCTCAGAGCCTCCGCATTGTGCCGGGAAGTCTCTGACTCTTTGTACTTGGTCAGGTTGGACCTGTACCAGTCGTCAGGGGTGTAGCGGGTGAAGAGGGTTGTTCTGTTGGAAATGTAAGGGAGCTTCTCGCTGGTGGTCATCCCCTGGGAAGTTTTGGAAAAGGGAGCCAAAGCTGGTTTGATGGCATCTCTTTTAGAGTAGGTGCTGGGCATCCAGGGGAGGCTGGAGCTCTGAGGCAACGGGTAGTACGGGAAACGGTCCTTATAGCTGGCAGTCATGGTGTTGATGGCAGGCAGAACCTTGGCACGTCTTGCCGTTAAGGGAAAGCCGACAGCCTCCATTCCTGACCACTGCTCTTCAAGTACTTGTCCTGCACAGAGGAGGAGATAGAAGACAACTTCCCTCAGTCAGCTCCTGCACTTGCCTTCCTTCTTACAGCAACACATGCAGCTTCTAACACAAACAGCAACGCACACAGCACCCACTGGTCACCTGTACAGGCCTAAAACTCTTGAAAGCAAATGCCTTCTCACAGCACCCCAAGCATTTGTATCTGGAAAGGGATTTGAATTTGTTTAGTATCTAGCCTCAAGTATTGAAATGCGGAGAAAAGCAAAGCATGGCTGCTCAGGAGAATGACAGATATTAGCCTTCATTCTCCTCAAATCTGTCAATCCCGTGAAAGTGTAGCTGGTGATTGTCTTGTGTTCATTGGCTTCTTTTGGTTGGCGTATGTGCTGATCTTCTAGTACTCCAGATGTCCTTTTCTCTTTCAAAGTGCCCTTTCCAGCCCCGATAGCTGCGCCCCTTTGGACCAACCCAGTGTGATTGGTGGGTCAGGGACTCAATCCTCACCCCCCACCTTCACTTGCATTGATGCTTTGCAGATCTATATCCAAATTTGACCCCCCTCCAGCTATTTCAGTCTCAAGAGAACAGCCCTCTCTTGACTTGCAAAGGAAGAAAAATGCCTACGCCTCACCTGACGTAAAATCGATGCACTTGGAAAGGAGAAATCCCAGACAGTCTTTTCAGAGGGGTGTGTAAACAGCAGCCTTGCAGGAGCCCTAGGAGGAATGGCCACACGTGAAGATTTTGCTACCGAGAACTGCATACGGCATTGTGGGTGCTACTGCTCTTTTCAGATTCAGGGTATCAGTCAGTTGTTGTCAGAAACATCATGCAGAGGGCCAGCAAATGTCCCTAACACACCGCATCTGAGGCCAAACCCTCAGGAGGGGACTCAGGAGGTACCCCATCCCCTCCCCACGGCTCCCAGCCTGGCTCAGAGCCCAGTGAAAGGTGAGGACACTGGTGTGCTGCAACAAGATGCCTGGGTGGGAGTGGGGTTTGACACAAAGCATGTGCTCAATCCCATCTGTTACAGCGTGAAAGCCACTTGAGTCCTTCAAAAATGGGAAGTTTGCATAAAAAATACTTTCCCATAATGGTACATACTCACCCGAAACCTCCAGAGGCTTGGGAGTGCCCGGGAGGGCGGCTACTCCCTGCTGTGCTGTGGGGTTCGGTGGCAGCACTGCCAGACACTGCAGCGTCCCCAGTGCCCTGTGTGACACAGAACCAGGGCAGCGTTGCCAGGGGCGCAGGGCGCTCAGGGACCGGGTTCTGCCCGGGCAGCTCCCTGCAGCCGCTATGGCAACCTGATGCAGCACTTTGGTGCCCGGTGCTCTTGATGGGCAACCCGGGGCCACCCGTGGGCAGCTCAGTGCAGACTCTGGGCAACCAGACTGCCTTTGCTGGGACAATTGATCCCGTCCCTGGACAGCTCCCGCTGCCATCCATGGGCAACCCAGTACAGCCTTTGGGCGTCTGCTCCGGCCAATCAAGGGGACTTGTCTCCAACTTTTGATAACACCCATCAGGCCAACTGTCAGCACCCCTGTGCCCCATAGTCCCCAGAAGAAACATTTTCATTTCCTTCATGTTACCACTTGAGGTTAACTGTGAGCTATGTATATGGCTCATCAAATACTCAGGCTGATACAGCTGTCTTCTCATTGCCGCCTTTGGTTTCCTCCCGTTTTCCCAGCTATTGCAGCTGCACACTGAGACCGGACCAAATGTTTTACAGCTTCTCAGGGGTGCACTGACACCCTGCCCCACCGCTCCTGCTTTCTGTGCACACATACACACGGAGCCGGCCTCCATGAGAAAGCAATGCCTCTGCTGCCAAAGATCTGAGATAGAGAAGAACTCCAACTGTTTTCTGTATACAAAGGTTAGCACACTTTGATTTCACTTTAAATACATGTCTTGCTTTAGTCGGGTTAAAATCGACTTCATGGCACAGGGAAACCAGTCAAATTCACAAGCTACGGGACTGTCGTGGTTTAGGCCAAAATCCACTACTGGGGACCTGAGGCACCCCAGATGGCACCGACAGATGCTCCCCTCTACCCCTCTTCAAAGAGAGAGGCAGAGGAGGAAAAAGAGACTTATGAGTTTAGAAGGAACTAAAGTACTTTAATGAAGTATTAATAATAAAAGAAAAGAAAAAATGAAAAATAGACACAAAACCCTATCAAGCTCCCGAGATGACAATGACGTCACCGGCTGGCACTGGGGCAGTCCCAGGCTGGACGCAGTGACGGACGGGAACTGGATTCCGGATCTGGATTCAGAATCGGGATCACAGGCAGATGAACAGAGTCCTCCTCAGACGTCGGCCGTTGAAGGAAGAGCTGCCCCTTTGATCCCTCAGCTTTTATACTGAGCATGAGGCAGATGGGATGGAATACCCTGTTGGTGAGTTTTGGGTCACCTGTCCTGTCCGCTTCTCCCTGCAGGTGGGACTCCACTATGCTTTTCCGCTTCCGACCCTCCAACGGGGCAAATAACAAAGTTGGTTGGCCTTGGGGGTTATAGCAATAAGTATAAGCAGGAGCCTCTCTGCATACCATGTCTGGGCATCAGCTACAAACAAGTGGTCTTATCACTCTGAGAGAGTGAACACTGTCTGCACAATATGCAGTTAATTTCAGTAGTTAGAAGAGGCCCAGCTAACAAGCGAAGTTACTGAACAAAATTGGTTCTGTTTTACCTCAAACCAGGACATTCCACCCCTTATTCCATACCATTTGCATCTTGCTCAGATTACTATTACTTTTATCTATCAAATTTACACACACACAGATTATATATATGAGATGGATACATGCAGGTCACTCATCTATGGTTTACATTTACCTACAAAAGTTATATGCAAAAGTCCATTTAGTTCATGATTGCAGGATCTCATCTCAGGGCAGGAAAGATGGTACGAAATTCACTCTGGTTTGTGCCCACGGATAGCATGTTCATCTTGAAGAGCTTGCTGGATGCCACTTGATGAAGCTATCTCAGGTTTCATCACCTCTCTATTATCCTGAAAAGCACGTATGGAACACTGTTAGTATTATGTAGTGATCAGCATCATACTGCTCAGGATTGAGTATTCTCACCAAGGGTTAAATTCCCTTGAGGTACACATTGACCTTCTCCATCCTTCAGCATCACCCACCAAGTACATCCAGGTCCTTGAGCAAAAACAGTCCCACGAATGGGTTTGCTTTTGCCTGAAGCAGGAAAAACCCAAACAGTTTTCCCTAACAAATTCCTTCCATGCACCACAGGGACTTTATCCCCTTCTACAGTATGTAAAAGGTCTGATTGAGCAGGACCAGCTCGATTGATAGATCCCCTGGTGTTAACTAGCCGGGTAGCTTGCTCTAAATGCTTGTCCCAATTTTTAAAGGTTCCACCCCTCCTATTGCTTTTAGGGTGGTTTTTAACAGTCCATTGTATCGCTCAATCTTCCCAGAAGCTGGTGCATGATAGGGGATAGGATATATCCACTCTACGCCATCTTCTTTTGCCCAATTACTTATAAGATTGTTTTCAAAATGAGTCCCGTTGTCTGACTCAATTCTTTCTGGGCCGCCATGTCGCCACACGACTTGCTTTTCAAGGCCCAGGATAGTATTCCGGGCAGTGGCATGGGGTACGGCAGAGCTTTCCAACCATCCGGTGCTTGCTTCCACCATTGTAAGCACATAGCGCTTACCCTGGCGAGTTTGAGGGAGCGTGATGTAATCAGTTTGCCAAGCCTCCCCATACCTATATTTCAGCCACTGTCCCCCATACCACAAAGGTTTTAACCATTTAGCTTGCTTGATTTCGGCGCATGTTTCACAGTCGCGGATAACCTGCGCAATAGTGTCCATGGTTAAATCCACCCCTCGGTCATGGGCCCATTTATATGTTGCATCCCTTCCTTGATGACCGGAAGTGTCACGGGCCCACTGAGCTAAGAATAGTTCACCTTTATGTTCCCAGTCCAAGTCTGTCTGGAAAATTTGAGCAGCCTGATCCGCTTGCTGATTGTTTTGATGTTCCTCGGTGGCCCGACTCATGGGTACGTGGGCATCTACGTGATGTACCTTTACGACTAGGTTCGCTAGCCGCTCAGCAATGTCTTGCCACAGCTCAGCAGCCCAGACGGGTTTATCTCTGCGCTGCCAGTTGCTCTGCTTCCACTGCTTTACCCACCCCCACAGAGCATTTGCCACCATCCATGAGTCAGTATAGAGATAGAGTATTGGACACTTTTCTCGTTCAGCAACATCTAACGCCAGCTGGATGGCTTTTACCTCTGCAAATTGACTCGATTCACCTTGTCCTTCAGCAGCTTCCGTGACTTGTCGTGTAGGACTCCACACAGCAGCTTTCCACCTTCCATGTTTTCCTAGAATACGACAAGACCCATCAGTAAACAAGGCATACTGTTTCTCATTATCTGACAGTTCATTATATGGTGCAGCTTCCTCAGCACGTGTCACCACCTCCTCTAGTGCCTTCCCCAAGTCTTTGCCTTCGGGCCAATTTGTGATGAATTCTACGATTCCTGGGCCATCTGGCTTTCCTATTCGAGCTCACTGCGTGATTAAGGCAACCCACTTACTCCAGGTAGCATCAGCGGCATGATGAGTAGAAGGAACTTTACCCTTGAACATCCAGCCCAGTACTGGTAATCGGGGCGCCAGGAGGAGCTGTGCCTCAGTACCAATTACTTCTGAAGCAGCTCTAACTCCTTCATATGCTGCCAAGATTTCTTTCTCAGTTGGAGCATAGTTGGCCTCGGAGCCTTTATATCCTCCACTCCAGAATCCTAGGGGTCGACCTCGAGTCTCCCCTGGTGCTTTCTGCCAGAGGCTCCAGGTAGGGCCATTGTCCCTGGCTGCAGTGTAGAGTGCATTTCTAATGTCCCGTCCAGTTTGGACTGCTCCAAGGGCTACTGCATGCACAATCTCTTGTTTAATTTGCTCAAAGGCTTGTCATTGCTCAGGGCCCCACAGAAACTCATTTTTCTTTCGAGCCACTTCATAGAGAGGTTTCACAATCTGGCTATAACCTGGAATATGCATTCTCCAGAAACCCACAACACCTAAAAAGGCTTGTCTTTCCTTTTTGTTAGTAGGTGGGGACATAGATGTTATTCCGTTAATCATATCCGTTGGGATCTGGTGACGGCCATCTTGCCACTTAATTCCCAAGAACTGGAGTTCTCGTGCAGGTCCCTTGACCTTACCTCCTTTAATGGCAAAACCTGCTTTCAGAAGAATCTTAATTATTTTCCTACCTTTGTGGAAAACTTCTTCCACCGAATTACCCCACACAATGATGTCATCGATGTATTGTAGGTGTTCTGGAGCTCCACCCTTCTCCAGTGCGGTCTGGATCAGTCCATGGCAAACAGTAGGGCTGTGTTTCCACCCCTGGGGCAGTCGATTCCAGGTGTACTGGACACCCCTCCAGGTGAAAGCAAACTGTGGCCTGCACTCTGCTGCTAAAGGAATAGAGAAAAAGGCATTAGCAATGTCAATTGTAGCATACCATTGGGCTGCCTTTGACTCCAGTTCATACTGAAGTTGTAGCATGTCTGGCACAGCAGCACTCAGTGGTGGTGTGACTTCATTCAGGCCACGACAGTCTACTGTTAATCTCCAGTCCCCCGTCAGACTTTCGCACTGGCCATAGAGGGCTGTTAAAGGGTGAGCGAGTTTTGCTGATCACTCCTTGGCTCTCTAGCCGGCGAATCAGGGGATGGATGGGAATCAGGGAGTCTCGGTTGGTGCGATACTGTCGTCGATGCACCGTGGCAGTAGCAATTGGCACCTGCTGATCTTCAACCCTCAGCAGTCCCACAACAGAAGGGTCATCTGAAAGACCGGGTAAGGTAGACAGCTGTGTAACATCCTCAGTGTCTACAGCTGCTATACCAAAAGCCCACCGATACCCTTTTTGGTCTTTAAAACACCCTCTCTTGAGGTAGTCTATGCCAAGGATGCACGGAGCATCTGGACCAGTAACAATGGGGTGTTTCTCCCATTTATTCCCAGGTAGGCTCACTTCAGCCTCTAATACAGTCAGTTCTTGAGATCCGCCTGTCACTCCAGACATGGTGACAGTTTCTGCCCCTTTATGATTCAAGGGCAATAGGGTACACTGTGCACCAGTGTCCACCAGGGCTTTATACTTTTGTGGCTCTAATGTGCCAGGCCATCGAATCCACACAGTCCAATAAATTCGGTTGTCCCTCTCCTCCTCCTGGCCGGAGGCAGGGCACCTCTAACGTTGACCGTAGTACCTACGATTATCAGATCGGTTCCTACCTGGTCCGTAGGATCGCCTACCGTAGGTCAGAGCAGCCTTCCTCCTGTAAGAATCCTTTCTTCTATCTGCTTCATTTTGCAACTCAAGCACCCGTGCCTGTAGGGCTGACGTAGGTTCTTCATCCCGTTTCTTCATGTCTTCTCCATATTCACAGAGGCAAAACCACAGGATATCTCGTATCGGGTTTGATTTCTCTTGAGTCAGAGGGTGTTTTTTCTCTTGAGTAGGAGGGCGTTTCTTCTTAGCAGCTGCAACATGGGTCTGTGCAGGGAAAGAAGGAGTTTTTCCTCCACCTTGGTTAGTTTATCAAACAGTTTATCAGTTTGCTCAACTCATCGGTTTGCTCATCAGTTTGCAGAAGGAGAGAACTCAAGGGATAAGGGGGAGTGGAGTCAGATCCCTCCTCGGAGAGGCAAGCGAAACCCCTCACAGCCCCCCTCACCATCCCAATTGCCCTTGCATAATAGGTATGGGGCTTTGGAAATCGAGGACCAGGCGATTGAGGATGGAAAGGATGATCCCTCCAGTGAGATGCCCAGTGCTGGGCACCCACCCCCACGCCTCAGGACTTCCTCAACCAAGAAAGAAAGCAAGGTAATTGTAGTAGGTGACTCCCTTCTGAGGGGAACAGAGGGCCCTATCTGTAGACCGGAGACATCCCACAGGGAAGTCAGCTGCCTGCCTGGCGCCAGAATTAAGGACATACAGAGAAAACTCCCTTCCCTGGTTAAGACATCAGCTTACTACCCACTATTGATATTTCAGGTAGGTGGTGATGAGGAAGGTACCAGAAGGAGGCAGTTGGCTTTCTGGGCTGTGAGCGCACATTGCCGCCTCATGCTAAGCAGGTTCCCACCAGCCAGCACCCCCAAGTCCTTCTCGGCGAGGCTGCTCTCAATCCATTCTCCACCCAGCCTGTATTTGTGCATGGGATTGCCCTGATCCACGTGCAGGACCTTGCACTTGGCCTTGTTGTACATCACGAGCTCGGCACGGGCCGGCCTCTCCAGCCTGTCCAGGTCCCTCTGGATGGCATCCCTTCCCTCCAGCGTGTCGACTGCAACACGCAGCTGGGTGCCATTGGCAAACTTGCCGAGGGTGCGCTCCATCCCAACACCCATGTCACCGGCAAAGACGCTAAACAGCGCCAGTCCCAATAGCGACGCCTGAAGAATGCCGCTCCTCACTGGTCTCTACTTGGACATTGATCAGTTGACCGCAACTCTTTGAGTGCAGCCACCCAGCCAATTCCTTCTCCACCGAGTAGTCCATCCGTGGAACCCATGTCTCTCCAACTGGGAGACGTGAACGTTGTGTGTGACAGCGTCAAATCCTTTCCGGGTAGGTGATAGTTGCTCTTCCCTTATCCACCAACGCTGTAATGCTACATTCACCGGTCTGTTCTCTCAAGCACTAGAGAAAACGTGGGCCCATTGCTGAACCCCAAACAAGACGCAGTGCCCAGATGAGGCCTGATGGGTGCTGAGCAGAGGTGATCAGCCTTGCGCCCTCTGGCTAGGGGAGAAAAATTGGAAAAACTCCCTGCAAGAGAGCCAAGTGCTGCCCCTGACTCCCCGTGGGGGGAACCAGGGGAGCCCAAGAGGGCTGGCCAGCAGTGCTGAAGCGTGGGGAGAGACTGTGAGACTTTGCTTGCTGGCTTGTTTTTCTTGTCTTTGTTGGTTGCTTTGTGACCACGTGCACAGCAGGTTATAACTATACCATCAAATTAGAGGACAGCTTCTGATAGTGCAAGGCATTCACTCTTTTTTCTATATGTTTCCCCATGCGGAAACGTATATCACGTTAGAACGTGAGGCAACATATGTTAGAATGTCAGACTCAAATAAAGAACCTGGGGATATAGAAACAGGTAGAGGCCATGCTTTGCTTCCAGACTCCCTATAGCACACTGTATTCATTTAGAAATGGAATGATTTTAACTCCTGAATAGCAATGTGCCCCCTAAACCGCACTGTGAGCGAGGAGAAGGGCCATGCAATATGGTAAGTAATCTTATCCTTGAATTGTTTTGATCAAGTTGCATCACTGGTCTCCACGCAGAGTTTGTGAGCATTCCCTGGGGTATTCAGGGCATCCCAGATAAAATCCTCTGTTGTAAACAGGAGCAACAAATCTCAAAAATTTTGCAAAGTTCAAAGCAAGGCGGGGAGGAAGATTTTTATTTCAAAATAGAATTGATTTCACCCATTCCCGTGTATGGTGTCATAGGCGCATATTTCTCAGCAGCTGAACATGTCTTTCCACCCAGTCTGGAAAAGAATTCCTGGAGGTGAGGCAGAGGACGAGAGGCACAGCCTTTGGAGGCCTCTTCCCCTCTTTCTATTTGTCCTTAGGCGCTGGTTCTTCGATGTGCTGTGGGAGGAAGCAGGGGAGCCCAAAGGGCTGGCCAACAGTCCTGGAGTACGTGGACAGCCTGTGGGACGTTGTCCTGCAGCCTCCCAGGGAGGCATGGGACATTATCAAATGAACCCTCTTGCTGTATGTGCCTGGAGATATGTACCACGGCCACCGGAACCTGACGGGACCCTGGGAAGACACAGCCAAGACCTCACTGGCATGAAACACTGACGCCGAGCACGGGACCAGAGGTGGCAGACGGAATGAGCAGTGGCGTTGCGGTAACCCCCGAGGCATGTGCTGGGTCCGCAGCACTGCCAGGGCAAGCGCCGTGGGCAAGGACAGCCCATTGCCATGTCCCCGAGGAAGGGACAGTGACATCACTGAGCGATGGGTTCTGGTTTTCCCCGGCCCTGCCAGGTTCGGGCAGCCGGGGCAGCCAGGAGGCGTGCTTGCAGCAGCAGAGGTGAGCTGTACGGGGAAACCTCACCCTGGGGAACTGGGAGGGTTTCCCTCTTGAGGGGCCTGGGCATTTCCTCCACCCCTGCCCAGGCCAGCCAATGAGCATGGCCTCGCTTCCTTTTCTAGTGCGACATCTGCTGCTGCGAGGACCAGTGAGAGGGAGCAGCTTGTGATCGCTGTCTCTCCCCAGCCCACCTCCCCAGATAGACAGCATGGCCACAGAGCTGGACGACCACTGTCCCATATGCCTGGACAGCTGGGAGGAAGCCAGCTATGTGTTGCCATGCTGCCACCACTTCTGTCTCGTCTGCTTCTGGCGGTGGGCTGAGATAAAGCCCGAGTACCCCCTCTGCAAGGGGGAGGTGGATGCCGTCATACCTTCAGTGCAGACGGACTATTACTTCCCACAGTATCCCGTCAGACCACCTCCAGCATCACTAGCCGTCCCGTACCAGGCCCCCCACAGCCCTGCAGCTTCTCCACCACGGGCTGCTGGACAGCTGACCATGGCTGTAGTGGACAGGCTCGAGGCTCACGAATGGGCAAGCCTTTTCGCGGAGTACTCGCTTCTCCTGCAACACTTGCTGCCCTGGCTGCGCCAGGTGCTGGAGCTGATGTTTGAGGACCACCATCAGCAGGCGTCCATCGCAGAGGACATTATCTTGTCCTGCCTCGTCAGCTTTGGACCGGACAAAGATCTCCTGGTCTGGCTCCTGCGGCTCCTGCTACGTAAGCGCACAGCGATGTTTGTGAACGATCTTGTCAACGCTGTGACACGAATGTGCGGCAGGGGGGCCCACCATGTGCTGGAGCTGAAGGGCATCCATGCTCCTGGGGGGTGGGAGGGCAGCCCTGTTGCCTCCCGGGGAGGGTCTCCTGCACCCAGCCCAGCCCCCTCCGGCAGCCCTGCCACACACAACGTGGGCCAGCTCCCCAGCACCCCCACAGCTGCCCTTGCTGGGGATGCCGGCAGCTCCGCCTCTCCAGCTTGCCCAGGCCGTTATGACTTTAAACTACTCTTTCGAGCTGTTCACTTTCAGTGGTAGACAACACAGACCTCCTGTGCCCTGAGGGCTGTTTCAAGTCTAATTTGTAGGTGGCCACTGGGTGTCACTGTTGCTGCTCTTCAGAGAGACCTGTTCCCCTCACTCTCAAAAGAGGAGGCCTGAGGATTAATTTGGGGAAAAGAGGAACTCGCATTGATTTCGAGGTCTGCTTTTTCCTTTTTGCAGCGTGGAAAAGAGTAAGACAGAGAGACAAGACAGCACTGACCGATATCAGTAAAGGAGAAGAGCCACAGTAACTGCGATGTCGTTTCCATAGATAGTCTGCAAGGTCCGATCTGTATAGGTAAACGGAACTGCTCTGGGACGATATTGACAAAATTATGACAAAGTTTTCCATTAAGGAACAAATGTCCATTTAAGTTAAATCGAAAGTTGGTTTGATTGTTAAGGGAATAAAGGAGGACGCTGTCACGTTGCAGTTCTTAAAATAAAGACAGAGTTTGGCGTAAAAAAGAGATGCAGTGAAAATCCCCAAACTGTAAAGCAGCGTTAAAGTTAAACTTCCAACTCTGTACACGCTCATTAATGAAGGAGTGTTTGCCGTCCCCAACAAGCACAGCAAGTGGCCTGTGGACCTTGAAAGGCTGATCTATTTCATCCTGCTGTCAGAATTAAGTGTGGACTCATCTTGGCTTGCAAATAAGCCTCCGATACTACAACATAAGCACGTGGGCTTCCAATCCTTACCTTTAGGCTCATCTGTATTGGCAGGCTCTTCACCTGCTCAGAGGCACACTGACTTTCACAGGACTCGGTTCAACAATCTGTTTGTGTGGAAACGCCCCAGGTTCAAAATACATAGTGTAGGTCAGGAAGAATGCAATATCCTTTGCGTCTGAGAAATCAAATCAACTGTGTAGGCCATAAATATCTGTGAAACAGACACAAAGTGTTTCTAAAAATGGATGTGGTTCAACTGTGTTTAATGCACCTTGTGCTTAAGCATCTTTTGTCCAAAATAAGAACTTTCTATAGGAGCTTTTTTTCTTGCTAGGAGCAAACTTTTAGCAGAGAAGATCAACACTATAATTGTGTCCTGTGTTTTAGATCAAAGACTTGAAATTCGTGTATAACTAACATTATCCATTTGCAAGGTATTAAGTTGTTTGTAGGCTTCAGTGACCTGGCTTTTTCTGGATCATTTCTATTTTTAATGTTTTCCTCTTCCTTTCATTTTCCCTAGTCTTGCTTTTATTACCGACATACCTGTAGAAGCTTTTCTTGTTGCCCTTGACCTCTCTGGCAAGATTTAATTCTTTCAGGCCTTTAGCTTTCCTAACCTGGTCCCTGGCTGCTTGAAGGACCCTCTCCTGGATCTACTCTAGAAGGGCCTTCTCCTGGATCTCCTTCAGAACTCCCTCCCAAGCTGTCTTGGGACAGCTGGTCCTTGTCGTGAGCGACAGGGGAACGATCTGACTGCTTTCTCTTCTTCCTGGTTACTGGGGCAGCTTGTACCGATTTTGATGGAGATTGAGTAGTTTTGGTACTGCTCGTGTTATAAGTTGATCTCACAAAATTGACGTGAGACAGAGTCAATTAAAATTTGGAGTATTTATTAGCAAGCGGCAGCAAGCAAAACAGCGCTGGGCGGCCCGGGAGTCTCACTCCACCGACGGCGCGCACTCAATGCAGCGGCTTTCTCAAATATATATGGTACTTTTTACATAATCATAAGATCTCTTAATACGGCTATACATATGCATAACCTATCCCCGCTTCGTATTAAAATTAGCTTTAAGAAGTCATTTTCATAAACTCCTCCTAACTGCGCTTGCGCAATGCTTTGTGGTGGTGGTTGCTGAGGGTCTTGAGGATGAAGGCTGCAAATTCTTCTTCATCACTTCAAGTAACCTTTTGTCCCTGCGCAGACTCAGTTTTTCTTTTTGGTCTCTGTCCAGACTGCAGGGTTGGTTTCAGCCGCCTTTCAAGGCCTTCTTTTATTTGTTATCAGGAGCTGTCCTTGGCAATGCCTCAAGACTTCTTGCTTCGTCCATTTTTTATCAGGCCTGTCTTTTAGGTTATGAATTACTACTAGTTAATTAGTACTATATCTTTGACTTAGTCCCCCCCCCTTTTTCTAAAGAGTTAGTAAATTCTATAAGGATTCTTCATCTAACATTTTCTCAAAGTATTTATCTAAGTGCTATAGGTATCTCTAAAACTCTGGCAGTACTAAACGAACACCTTTAAAATTACACAAATTAACATCTTAAACACTAGTATTGCCAGTGGTCTTGGGGTGAAGGTTTCTCTCCTTCAAGTCTTTTCACAATTTATTATACTTTGTCTACATAACTTGACCCTGCAGCTTAGTTTTGCCTGCACAATCATGCATATCTTGTTTACACAGTAAAATGTTGGCCATCTTGCCACCTCTTGTTAAGCAGTTGCCTTCTTGTGGAAATGTAAGTTTTTAGGTTTGGTGAACAAACGATACTGAGTTTATCACACTCGTAGTGGCTGGAGTAGCTTGTGCCGGGACAGGCGGCGGCGTGGCTTGTGCCGCTGCAGGGCGGGGGCAGGGCTTGCGCCGGGAAGGGCGGCGGAGGCGCCTGTGCCGTTGCGGTGTGTGTGTGGGGGGCTCGGCTGCCGGTGGTACCGGTGCCGCTGCAGGCGGCGGAGGCCCCTGTGCCGTTGCGGTGTGTGTGTGGGGGGTCGGCTGCCGGTGGTACCGGTGCCGCTGCAGGCGGCGGAGGCGCCTGTGCCGTTGCGGTGTGTGTGGGGGGGGTCGGCTGCCGGTGGTACCGGTGCCGCTGCAGGCGGCGGCGGCGCGGCGGTGCAGGCGCCTGTGCCGTTGCGGTGGGGGGGGCGGCTGCGGCCGGGCCGGGCGGGGCCGCGGTTTGCGCCGCTGCAGATCGCCGAGCGGCTGCGCGGGTCTGAGTGGCGGCAGCGCCCGGTCCCCCTACTGCTCTCCCTGCACCGGTGTTTCACATGAAACCACCCCTGCATCACATTCAGGAAAACTGACAACAAAAGCACGGTCTTAACAGGG